>NC_041386.1:561549054-561554530 GCF_002162155.2 Triticum dicoccoides | reverse complement strand
ATTGTTTAAACATGAGACAGTGTAGCCATTTGGCACTTCTTGTCCTGTTGTCTATTGTGGATATAACAAACTTAACTTTTTTTTTGAGCAAGCGATAACAAACTTATATGTACTAAACAAAAACTATGTGGAGCTTAATTGGCCCGTGGATACTGCGGCCCAGTTTGCGCATGGTATTTTTTAAGGTATTTGTAAAATGTAAGTAATAAAGTTATGTTCAAATATTTGTGTATTAAATTTTATGATGATTAGTAAATGAAAACATTTAAATATAAACTTGTGTATTATATATAAAATATTTAGTAAAACGTAAGTAATGAAAACATTTAAGATATTGTACATAAAACTATGTTAAAATATTTGTGTGTTAAAAATACTATACATTCAAACCATGATTAATAAATAAAAAATCAATATAAACCTGCATATTATGTTAAATAAATAGTTAATACGAGCAATGAAAATGTTTTTTCATAAATATGTTTAATGAATCCAAAAATATATACACTTGCGGCATATATTTAAATTATAAAAAATTATGAATACAAAAATTTAATAAATATTTATGAATATTCACTTGTGTATATTTTTTTTACTCATGACTTATATTAAAAAATACGTGATTTTCATATTTTCCACTGTTGAATATTTATATTAACAGTTTATAAATTATGAATGTTTTTAATTCTACAAACATTGAACTATACATAATATGTGTAGAATTGTTGAAATGTTTGTATAATTAAAATAATATTTTCTAATTGTAATTTTGAAAACCAAATATGTAATACGCACATTTATATAACACACATGTTTATAGGTCCCTGAAGTACTCGAGAGTTTGTTATAAACTCCAAAGATTATCATCTGCATTGTAATGAAGATTAACATCGAAGACCATGTGTGGCAAAGTTAACCCCCAAAAATTGCTGAAGTGAAGCAGTTACTTCGGTACCTGGTCTAGGCGCGTGAGTGCAGCTGAGAAGAAGTAAGACGGAAAAAAGATGTGGTATTTTCTTTCATAATTCATTTTCTCTTTCTTAAGTCATAGGATGTCCGTACTATCAAGAGGGGTATAGTGTTCGAAACTTTTGTTTCTTTGATGCTTAACCAAAACTATGAGAATTGAGAGAAATCTCTGTGAGTTCCAAAACATTACTTGTCAGCCAAAGATGTTGATCTTCTGGGCTGCGAGAGACATGCTTTGAATTGAGGACTCTGCTTTACTTGTTCTTAAAGTAAAGTTGGGCGCATTTGATATCCGATCGTTGAAAACATGTGGGTTGGCCATTGGCTGGACGCCATGTCCTAAATTTTCATTTCCCCTCGGAAAGGTTGTGGCTATAAATAGTCACCCCATTCCAACGTGAATCGTTGGTTGCTCCGTGTAATTCCGACAAGATTGTCCGAGCACCCACTCTTCGAAAGATTTGAGTTTAGAATCCACCGAGAGAGAAAACATAGATCTAAGTTTAGTACGCTCCACCTTTTACTCTTGAAAGCTGCCAACTCTCTAGGTGGTTAGCTCGCAAGTTCTTCAGCAACCAAGAGTCATTGTGGTTCGTGAAGACAGTCTGTGAAGATTTTGGGGACCACCTCAAGTAATCGGCACAAGTTTATGAACTTGTTGTCGAGAAGACTAGGACGAAGAGATTTTATCTTCCGTGTTAAATCACAAGTCCCTCCAACCAGACGTAGTCAGAAGAGTGAACTGGTCGACCAAATACCTTGTCGCCATCGAGCATCACTGGTTTCATCTTTAACCTGAATTACCTTCATTTATTTATCCTCGGTTAAGTTTCAGTCATGTGATTTCTCTTTGGTGCATTTGTTTTTTTTTTGTATCAACTATGTCAAAGTAGTTTTCCTTCATGGTTAAATCTCTGTTTAGTTCTTTTTTGCTGCTTTAATTTGTACTGAGAGATTTCTAGTTTCTCTGAAGAAATTTAAATCTCTCATTCACCCTCCCCTATAGTAGACATATTTTGTTACTACAATAGGGTCCAATCATGACACATATAACTTCAGAGAAACAAATCCTAACTTTAGCTCCTCTTGGATTCGACACTCGACACTTACAACTTTCACTTTGGAAAAGTGCTACAATATTCCCTGCACTTGGGGACTATTAGTCGGCACTATCGGACGGTGATCGACCGTGAAGGAGGGAATGGGGGACGATCATGGTTGTGCGGCCACTCTTCAAAAACGGCATAGCATGCCGCATGACCTTCCTGCCTTGCTGAAGCTTTTGTTAAACGGGCCACAACATTAGCATCGTTGTCGACGGGGTACAATCCAAGAGAGGGGTGGTGAGGATGGGGAGGGGAATTAGGCTTCCATTCTCGCAACACCTTGGCATGTCGCCCGCATCAATTCCTAATAGGAATTGCCTACCAGCGGGCCGGCCCATCAGTGCGGTTTGTTCGCTGCACACTGTAGGTTCGCTCTGCCCCATTTTTCTTTATTTTATTTTTGTTTTTCCTTTGGTTTTATTTTTTACCTGTTTTATTCAAGGGTTTTTTTCTACATTTTACTTTGGTTTACTTTGTTTTCTTTTCGGGGTTTTCTTTCTTCCTTTGTTATACTTTGATTTTATTTGTTTCTTTCTTGGTTTTCCTTTAGTTTTGTGTTTTTCTTTTTGTTTCTTTGTCAGTTTTTATCGGGTTTTTTCTAACGCATGTAATTTTTTTCTTATTAAACAAAATAGATTTTTAGAGAACACGCGAAACATTTTTATGACACACCTTTGATATTTTACAAATACAGGATGTACAATTTTTAAATACATGTTTTGAATACATGGTAACATTTTTTAAACACACGTTGCAGATTTTTCTTAATCACAATAAACTTTTTTTAAACAACTTAACATTTTTTTAACAAAGTACAAAGAATTTTAAAATTTTCACCGACAATTTTTTGAAACCCATGATTGTTTCTAAATTCCATTTACATGTTTTAGTGGAAATAATTTTTTTAACCTACGAACATTTTTCTTGACAATCTATATAACATTTTTTATAAATACAGAAATATTTTCATATAATTTTCATGTACATTTTTTAATGGTATAAAACGTTTTTTTAATTATGCAAAAAATTACATTGTATATAATTTTTTGGAAAATTCGTATTTTTTTTTTGAAATGCAACAACATTTTTTCATTCTCACAAACATTATTTTTGAAAGTTCTCAACTTTTCTTGAAGTTGTGCTAACACTTTTTGTTTTTACTATATTAACATGTTTTCAAATTTGTGGTTTTAAATTTCTTAAGTAAATTTAAGTTTTGAAATGTATGCATTTAAAATATTACTAAAAGGAAATTTTTTGTTTTAGTTGTTTTTTGAGACAAAAACATATATACTATTTTAGTAACGCCAGCATGACGAGTCACGTGTTAGTCGACCGGCGCACCACTAGCGCCCTGCAGGCGAGGCAGCTGGGCGTCTCGCAGCAAGCAGCACATGAACGCGGCTATACCTCGCTTCAAGCGAGGCAGCCTTCTGACTCGCTGAAGCGCCTCGCAACTGCGCGAGTGTATAGGCCGGTCTAGTGCGCGGGCGCCACTGCCTAGTTTTATTGTTAGTTTTATTGTTATTTTTACATTTTTGCTTTCATTTTTTAACTTTCATTCATGCTTCGAAATATTCTAAATGAATATATTGCAAAATATATTTTATATAAAACATTTCAAAACAATGTTTACCAAGCATTTAGAAAATGTTAAATGTGCATACAGGAAATGTTTTTCATGTATACAAACTATATATAATGTGTTTGGAAAAAGTTAATCATGTACTTAAAAATTGTTCATCCAAGCATTGGAAAAAATGTTAAACAAGTGTTTAAAAAATGTTAATCATACATTTTAAAAATGTTAAATGTGTATAGAAAAATGTTAAACTTGTATTTGGAAAATATTGAAGCATTTCAAAGATGTTAAATGTGTATAGAAAACGTGTTTACCATTTATTCAAAAATGTTAAACTTGTATTTGAAAAATGTTAATCATGTATTTGAAAAATGTTAAATGTTTATTATGAAATATTGACCACGTATGCAGAAAACATTAATCTAGTATTTGGAAAGGGTTAATCAAGAATTTGAAAAAAATTGTTAAATATGAATAGAAAAAGTGCTGACCATGTATTGAAAAAATATTAAACTTGTATTTGAAAAATGTTAATCAAGAATTGAAAAATGTAAGCTGTGTATAGAAAATATCTTGAACATGTATTTATTTCTTAATATGGTATTTGAAAAATGTTACATGTATATAGAAAATATATTAACCATGTTGTCAATAAATGTTCATATTATATTTTAAAAATATTAATCATATATTAGATATACCCTTTTGTACAGAAAACCAAGAGAAAACAAAAACAAAGCAATGAAAATGAGAAAAAAAAAAGATGAAAAATAAAGGAAATAAAAAACTTGCGAAAAATGAAAAGAAACAAAGAGAAAAGAGAAAAACTGAGAAAAAACGAAGAAAAACTGGTGAAAGTACAGGAAAAAACAAAAAAAGGAAAACCAATGAAAAATTGGCTCTTTTTCTTTAACAAGATCGTGACCTACTAGTTTAAGATGAACTGGATGGTGGCAGGGGCGGAGCCAGGGGGCGAGCAGGGGCTAGACACCCCCCAACGATCGGCCCCCCTCAATGTCTCACGTGCTGTAGTAGTATACTGTATGTGCTAATGGCCGTAGATAATAGCTGCTTAATTAGTAATTAAGCCCAAAGTTAATACTTGCGTGGCCTACTAACCGAAGCCCAAGTAGTAGCCCATCTGCCCACTTTGACCGGAAAGCCTACAAGTATGATATTTGTGTCGTTAATCTAATCTTCAAGATTCTTCTAAAAAAACTAATCTTCAAGATCGATCCACCAGCTAGGACTCCTGCCGCCGCTCGTCGTCTTGTTGCTCCTGCAGTCCAGCCGCCGGGCGCTGCCCCCGTTTGCCAACCGCCGGGGCCTAAGAATCTATGCAGATCATGAAGGCCATACTGTTAATTCTGCCAAGGAGCCAGGCCATTGAGTCCGTTATTTGTGCGTGATCTAGGGCTCAGTCTAAAGGTACACGAACATACACTTCCTCTACTGCTAGTACTTTTCCGATGGATTACAACCTAGCAGCATAATTAACCTAATAAATCTGGTAGTACTTTTCCTATGGATTAGTTTACTAAATCGATGTTTCTTTGGAAAAACCAAATAAATTAAAATTGCTACTAATTGCTATATCCCTCTAATTTCCTACTTAGATTTCTTTGTTGTATGATCAATCTATCTCCCCACAAATTTTACGAGTATCAAGCTCTCTTTTTTTGACGTGTTACAAGTATTATATACGATACAATCTAATAGGTAATTGTTAAAAGCTACACCCTCTGTAAACAATTATAAGATATTTTAGATCACAATTGTTTACAGAGGTAGTATAGTGGTTTCGAAATTTTTTGTTTCG
>NC_041386.1:561522176-561548781 GCF_002162155.2 Triticum dicoccoides | reverse complement strand
TAGCGCTGCGACGCAACCAAGAGATCCCAGGATTAAATCCCATGCACTCTTTTTTTATAGTCTATTTCTTTTATGTATGCGTGAATGATCTGGCCTGTAACTGTAGACGCTTCAGACGATACCGAATGAGAGTCCCTATATGCCGCCCACAAAGGCTATATATATTCTTTTATTTGTCAAAAAAAATAGCCATTGCAGGCGGAAGGATGACCTGCTTCCAATACATTGGCCTGTGTTTCAGCAGGTGGTTGAGCAGCTCAAAATTAGGTAGAATCACCCAGTTTGAGGGATAACCCCTCAAACTTTTAAGGGGCGGAAGCATATGAGAGGAAAGAGCTACTTTTTTTTAACACAAGACAATTGAAGTCGCTCACGTTATCATTATGAACATCTTTGAAAGGCTGAGCCGGCATAGCATTTAAAGATTTTACGAAGTCACCACATGCGCCTCGCAGTCGACGGAACGTCTTCTTCCAATGAACGAATATCGTCGGAAGACTGGAATAAATCCATAAATAATGTGAGCACCAATGTCAAGTTTAGACTTGAATCTTGGTGGGCTGGAATGCTATTGTACTCTTAACCATGCAACCAGATGTTGGTTCGCTTCTTTGTATTATATTATTTCTTAAAAAGAGCCAGTTTTCGATAAAATTATAAAAATAAAAACTTTAATGAGGTAAGAGCATTTACAGCCGGGCACCCCAAGCCCGTGTACGTCCGGGTGGGAGGACTGGTCACTGGCCGGTCACAAAAAATCGATCCACTCGGATGCCTCAAAACGACCTTAAACGATCCTGTTGTCCGGGGCCCCTCATATCCAGCCCAAATGTAGGGCAGATATGGGGCGCGTCCGCCGCGTGGGGGCTAACAGGCCCGACCCCCACCATCAACTCCACAGTTATCCCATAAAAAAAATCATCCGGCTCCTCGCTCCAAACCCTAACTCACTCACTCTCCTCTCTCGCTCCATCCTATCCTCTCCTCTCTCCGATTCTCATCCAATCCGGCGCAATGTCGAGCTCCGACAGCCACTCCGGCTCCGACCTCGACGTCGACGAGGAGCTGGTCCTCTGCATTGCCTTGGAGCGGTCCAAGGTGGACAACGGGGGCAGCTCCGGATCTGCAGCATCGCCACAGCTCCCGCGTCGCCGCAACACGGGCGCTGGAGCTAGCCCCTCCTGGCCCGCGCAACTCTGCCTCCTCCTCCTCCTCCTTCGACTAAGATCCTCCACTAGCCACAGATGCCTACAGTTACGCCGGCGGCCGGAAGGTGAAAGACCCTGCAAGGAAGTGGTGAAGACACTCCTTCTATGTTTATTATCGTTTTTCAGTTTAAGTTAAGAATTTGTCCGGCGGTGAACTCTGATGATCTTTTGGATGATGTACAATTCGTTCACGTGCATTTGGTTGTCCCTTCGATGCCGATTTCGTTGTGCGTTGTTTGATCATGTAGAGTAGCTCTTACGTTGCATGTGTAGTATGAATATAGGGTGCCGGATGTGAGGTACGCGGATGTAGAGAATTTTTTTAAGGCATGATTGGTCAGTGTTCGCGGACATATTCGGACGCGTTTGAGCGGCTGTAGATGTTGTAAATGTCATTAGGAAAGAGGACTAGGGATGCTCTTAGCACGAGCGAAGCCTGTATATGATCAATCCCCTGATTGAGAATCGGTAGTAGTACATCAGATCGGTCGATGAGGTCCGGCGAAGCACTGGATTTTGTCACTGCAACAAACTCTCGTCTCGTGTACGATTATCACTACTCCATTTCGTCCCTATTCTATACACGTGTCCTTGCAGTCCGTTCCACGTGCTTTTCCTTTCCTCAAGTGCAGCCCGTTCCGCGTGCTGCGCGATTTCAACGCGCGTACGCTTTGCAAGCACACGCATACCATTTTCAAGCACACAGTCGTACGCATGGGTTGACCGTAAGCACGCTCAAGGAAGTCAGTCAGGAACCCAAAGATACTGCTGAAATCACCAGCGGATCCGCGCCCAAACCAATCCGGTCACGGCGGAAAACGCCTACTGTACGTAGCTGCTGCGTCGGAGCGTGGAAAACAGCGTGTTGGCACGGCAGGACAGCAACCAACGACGACCAGAAACGAGAAAAATCAACCACCACTCATCTTTTCCTGTTTACGATTCTCCAACCAGGGCTTTCGGCAACAGTGCGGGCCGGGCGGGCCGTGGCCGCGGCGCCACCTCTCTTTCACCGCCCACAAAAATTCAGAGGCGTTAACACAGCAGCTGCGAGTCAGAAAAGGGGAGCTGTGAAAAATGTTCAGGAACATGCGCTCGAGTCCTCAGAATTTTGGCGGTCGGGAGAGAGCGATGCTCTTTAGGTTTTGACGATCATTCTGGAAATTTTTAACTTGCTGGTGGATGGTGAAGACCGCTGCCTCCCGGCCGGGAAGTTGGGCAATCAGAATGGACGCGGACGCGCAAGAGGACAGAACAGGAGCTACCGGAGCCGAGACTTGCTACTGATGGAATATGCCTCGCTTTCGAGGTTGGTTATGAGTTTGGTGTTCTGGTTTCTTGCAGCCAAGCCCTTCTGTTTGTGAGTTTGACATCTAGCTCCAATTGTGGCTTCTGAGTTGCTTAGAGCAACTCTAGCAGACCCAGCAAAACACGCGAAATCGCAAAATTCCGGCGAGTATGCGGGCTGGGCCCAATTTTCCGACCAGAACAGAGCCCGCATACTCACCCAGCCCGTAAATTTTTTTGCCGCGGCCCGCAAACCGCACGCCCCGACCACTATATCTACGGTTCTGCGGCGTGTTTGCGGGTCGAAACCCTATCCCCGCCGCCGCCAAGCCACGCAATTCCCCACCCCCTTCTCCACATTTCTCGCCGTCGGCGACCACCTCCCCGCCTCCAGCCGCCATGTGGGGTCGCATATGGAGCTCCGGACGCGGCTCCGGCAGCAGATCCGGCGGCGGAAGCAACCCCGAGCGCGAGCGGCGCGTCCGGTCGGACGGCGCGAGGAAGCGCGGGGCCCGGAAGTGGACCAACTGCGGCTTGTCGCCGCCGGCGAGCTTCCGCGTCCGCGAGACGAAGGAGTACGACCGTCAGCATGGTCGTACCCCGTCCTCTGTCGCGTCCTTCTCCTCCGCGGCGAGATCTTCCTACGCCGGGAGTGATACATCTCCAATGTATCTATATTTTTTATTGTTCCATACTATATTATATCCTAGTTTGGACATTATTGGGCTTTATTATACACTTTTATATTAGGGACATTTACATCTATGCCTCTAATTTGCGCCCACTCTCAGATTTACCCCTAATTTCAAAGCCTGCTCAAATTTCCCCCTCCGCCGTTAGGTGCACTTACAGAAATACCCTTCTGTGTCGTTACCGTCCGGTCAAAGCAGGTCAATGCCGGTCAAAGGGATTTGACCATCGTAAAAAAATAGCAAAAAAATTCTAAAAAATCTGAAAATTTGTGGGACCAAAGATACTCAGGTTCGCAAGGTGCGTGCAAAGTTTCGTGTTGTTTGTACATTCCAGGAGCTCGTGTCAGAGGAAAAACAATAAATATGTAAGCCTGTGAACAGTAAATTCAAAAAAAATAGCAAGAAAATTCAAAAAAATATGAAATTTTTTTGCATCAAAGAGGCTCGGATCTGCAAGCTGCGTGCAATTTTTTTTTTGTGTTTGGACATTGGAGGGGCTTATGGAGAAAAAAACAAAATTTGGCTCAGGAAAAAACTTGGGAAAAATGACTATTTTGTTTTTTCTTGCTAGAGCTCCTCGCATGTCATTTGATCACAAAAACTTGCAAGCACCTTGTGCACCCAAGCCACTTTGATGCCAAAAAATCTCATATTTTTTTAAATTTTCTTGCTATTTTATTTCAAATTTATTTTTCACAAGCATGTAGATCAATTGTTTTTCCTCGTCACGACCTCTTGAAATGTCCAAATAGCACGAAAATTTGCACACACCTTGGGCACATGAGTATCTTCGATCTTACAAAATTTTAGATTTTTTAGATTTTTTTTGCTATTTTTTTCAGGACGGTCAAAGCTGTTTGACCAGACGGTAATGGTGCAGAAGGGCATTTCTATAAGGGCACCTAACGGCGGAGGGGCAAATTTGAGCAGGCTTTCCAATTAGGGGTATATCTGATTAGGTGGTTCGAGTTAGGGACAGAAATGTAAATGGCCCTTTATATTATTTTTGGGACTAACCTATTAACCGGAGGCCCAACCCAGAATTGCTGTTTTTTTGCCTATTTCAGAGTTTCACAGAAAAAGAATATCAAACGGAGTCCAAACGGAATGAAACCTTCGGGAACGTGATTTTCGGAACGAACGTGATCCAGAGGACTTGGACCCTACGTCAAGACATCAATCAGGAAGGCACGAGGTAGGGGGGCACGCCCTCCACCCTCGTGGGGCCCATGTTGCTCCACCGACATACGCCTTCCTCCTATATATACCTACGTACCCCCAAACTACCAGATACGGAGCCAAAACCCTAGTTCCATCGCCGTAACTTTTTGTATCCACGAGATCCCATCTTGGGGCCTTTTTCGGAACTCCGCCGGATGGGGCATCGATCACGGAGGGCTTCTACATCAACACCATAGCCCCTTCGATGAAGTGTGAGTAGTTTATCTTAGACCTACGGGTCCATAGTTATTAGCTAGATGGCTTCTTCTCTCTTTTTGGATCTCAATACAAAGTTCTCCCCCTCTCTTGTGGAGATCTATTCGATGTAATCTTCTTTTGCGGTGTGTTTGTTGAGATTGATGAATTGTGGGTTTATGATCAAGTTTATCTATGAACAATATTTGAATCTTCTCTGAATTCTTTTATGTATGATTGGTTATCTTTGCAAGTCTCTTCGAATTATCTGTTTGGTTTGGCCTACTAGATTGATCTTTCTTGCAATGGGAAAAGTGCTTAGCTTTGGTTTCAATCTTTCGGTGTCCTTTTCCAGTGACAGTAGGGGCATCAAGGCACGTATTGTATTGTTGCCATCGAGGATAACAAGATGGGGTTTATACCATATTGCATGAGTTTATCCCTCTACATCATGTCATCTTGCTTAAAGCGTTACTCTGTTCTCTTGAACTTAATACTCTAGATGCATGCTGGATAACAGTCAATGTGTGGAGTAATAGTAGTAGATGCAGGCAGGAGTCGGTCTACTTGTCTTGGACATGATGCCTATATACATGATCATACCTAGATATTCTCATAACTATGCTCAATTCTGTCAATTGCTCAACAGTAATTTGTTTACCCACCGTAATACTTATGCTCTCGAGAGAAGCCTCTAGTGAAACCTATGGCCCCCGGGTCTATTTTTCATCATATTAATCTTCCAATACTTAGTTATTTCCTTTGGCAATTATTTTACTTTGCATCTTTATCATAAAAATACCAAAAACATTATCTTATCATATCTATTAGATCTCACTTTCGTAAGTGACCGTGAAGGGATTGACAACCCCTTTATTGTGTTGGTTGCGAGGATTTTATTTGTTTGTGTAGGTGCGAGGGACTCGTGCGTGATCTCCTAATGGATTGATACCTTGGTTCTCAAAAACTAAGGGAAATACTTACGCTACTTTGTTGCATCACCCTTTCCTCTTCACGGGAAAACCAACGCAGTGCTCAAGAGGTAGCAAGAAGGATTTCTGGCGCCGTTGCCGGGGAGGCCTACGCAAAGTCAAGTCAAGATTCGACTCCCGACAACGAGCCATTTCTGGCGCCGTTGCCGGGGAGTCTATGCAAAAGTTAACATACCAAGTACCCATCACAAAACCTTATCTCCCGCATTACATTATTTGCCATTTACCTCTCATTTTCCTCTCCCCCACTTCACCCTTGCCGTTTTATTCGCCTCTCTCTCTCTATCATCCCTCTCTCTATTTGCCTCTTTTTGCCCGTCTCTTGTTTGCTTGTGTGTCGGATTGCTTGCTTGTCACGATGGCTCAAGATAATACCAAATTGTGTGACTTTACCAATACCAATAACAATGATTTTATTAGCACTCCGATTGCTCCTCTTATCGATGTTGAATCTTGTGAAATTAATGTTGTTTTGCTGAATCTTGTCATGAAAGATCCGTTTTCCGGCCTTCCTAGTGAAGATGTCACTACCCATCTAAACAACTTTGTTGATCTATGTGATATGCAAAAGAAGAAAGATGTGGACAATGATATTGTTAAATTGAAGCTATTTCCTTTTTCATTTAGAGATCATGTTAAAGCTTGGTTTTCGTCTTTGCCTAAAAATAGTATTGATTCATGGAATAAGTGTAAAGATGCTTTTATCTCTAAGTATTTTCCTCCCGCTAAGATCATCTCTCTTAGAAACAATATCATGAATTTTAAGCAACTTGATCATGAACATGTTGCACAAGCTTGGGAGAGGATGAAATTAATGATACGTAATTGCCCTACACATGGTTTGAATCTGTGGATGATTATACAATTTTTTTATGCCGGATTGAATTTTGCTTCTAGAAATCTTTTAGATTCGGCCGCGGGAGGCACTTTTATGGAAATCACTTTAGGAGAAGCTACTAAACTCCTAGATAATATTATGGTTAATTATTCTCAATGGCACACTGAAAGATCTACTAATAAGAAAGTGCATGCGATAGAAGAAATTAATGTTTTGAGTGGTAAGATGGATGAACTTATGAAATTATTTGCTAATAAAAGTGTTTCTTCTGATCCTAATGATATGCCTTTGTATATTTTGATTGAGAATAATAATGAATTTATGGATGTGAATTTTGTTGGTAGGAATAATTTTGGTAACAACGCGTATAGAGGAAACTTCAATCCTAGGTTGTGTCCTATTAATTCCTCTAATAATTATGGTAATTCCTACAACAATTCTTATGGAAATTTTAATGAGATACCCTCTGATTTTGAATCTAATATTAAAGAATTTATTACCTCGCAAAAGAATTTCAATGCTTTGATTGAAGAAAAATTGCTTAAGATTGATGAGTTGGCTAGGAACGTCGATAGAATTTCTCTTGATGTTGATTCTTTGAAACTCAGATCTATTTCACCTAAGCATGATATCAATGAGTCTCTCAAAGCCATGAGAATTTCCATTGATGAGTGCAAAGAAAGAACCGATAGGATGCGTGCTAAGAAAGATTGCTTTATTAAAGAATGTTCTTCTAGTTTCCATGATAATAAAGATGAAGATCTAAAAGTTATTGATGTGTCTCCTATTAAATATTTTTTTTGCAATATGAATCTTGATAATGATGGGACTGAATATGATCCACCTTTACCTAGAAGACATTCTAAAAATTCGGAGTCTTTAGATCTTGACGCTAAAATTGTTAAAAGTGGGATTGAAGAAGTCAAAACTTTAAATATTAATGAACCCACTATTTTGGATTTCAAGGAATTTAATTATGATAATTTCTCTTTGATAGATTGTATTTCTTTGTTGCAATCCGTGCTAAATTCTCCTCATGCTTACAATCAAAATAAAGCCTTTACCAAACATATTGTTGATGCTTTGATGCAATCTTATGAAGAAAAAATTGAGTTAGAAGTTTCTATCCCTAGAAAACTTTATGATGAGTGGGAACCTACTATTGAAATTAAAATTAAAGATCATAAATGCTATGCTTTGTGTGATTTGGGTGCTAGTGTTTCCACGATTCCAAAGACTTTGTGTGATTTGCTAGGTTTCTGTAATTTTGATGATTGCTCTTTAAACTTGCACCTTGCGGATTCCACTATTAAGAAACCTATGGGAAGAATTAATGATGTTCTTATTGTTGCAAATAGGAACTATGTGCCCGTAGGTTTTATTGTTCTTGACATAGATTGCAATCCTTGTTCATGTCCAATTATTCTTAGTAGACCTTTCCTTAGAACGATTGGTGCAATTATTGATATGAAGGAAGGGAATATTATATTCCAATTTTCATTAAGGAAAGGCATGGAACACTTCCCTAGAAAGAAAATTAAATTACCATATGAATCTATTATGAGAGCCACTTATGGATTGCCTTCCAAAGATGGCGATACCTAGATCTATCCATGCTTTTATGCCTAGCTAGGGGCGTTAAACAATAGCGCTTGTTGGGAGGCAACCCAATTTTATTTTTTTCCTTGATTTTTGCTCCTGTTTAGTAATAAATAAATAAATTATCTAGCCTCTGTTTTGGTTGTGTTTTTTGTGTTTAATTAGTGTTTGTGCCAAGTAGAACCGTTGGGAAGACTTCGGGAAAGTCTTTTTAATCTTGCTGTAAAAAACAAAAACTTTAGCGCTCACGAGAACTGCTGCCATTTTTATTTGAAAAGTGATATTTAGTTAATTATTTTTGCAGATGATTAATAGATAAATTCCTCACGTCAATAAATTTATTTTAGAATTTTTGGGGTTCCAGAACTTGCGTTAGCTACAAATTACTACAGACTGTTCTGTTTTTGACAGATTCTGTTTTCCATGTGTTGTTTGCTTATTTTGATGAATCTATGGCTAGTAAAATAGTTTATAAACCATAAAGAAGTTGGCATACAGTAAGTTTAACACCAATATAAATAAAGAATGAGTTCATTACAGTACCTTGAAGTGATGTTTTGTTTTCTTTCGCTAACGGAGCTCACGAGATTTTCTACTTTAAGTTTTGTGTTGTGAAGTTTTTCAAGTTTTGGGTAAAGATTTGATGGATTATGGAACAAGGAGTGGCAAGAACCTAAGCTTGGGGATGCCCATGGAACCCCAAGATAATCTAAGGACACCTAAAAGCCAAAGCTTGGGGATGCCCCGGAAGGCATCCCCTCTTTCGTCTACTTCTATCGGTAACTTTACTTGGGGCTATATTTTTATTTACCACATGATATGTGTTTTGCTTAGAGCGTCTTGTATTATTTGAGTATTTATTTGTTAGTTTTCCACAATCATCCTTGCTGCACACACCTTTTTGAGAGAGACACACTTGATTCGAAAATTGTTAGAATACTCTATGTGCTTCACTTATACCTTTTGAGTTATATAGTTTTTGCTCTAGTGCTTCACTTATATCTTTTAGAGCACGATGGTAGATTTGTTTTATAGAAACTATTGTTCTCTCATGCTTCACTTAGATTATTTTGAGAGTCCTACAAAACAGCATGGTAATTTGCTTTAATTATGATTAATAAAAGATTTTCTTATGAGTGTGTTGAATACTATGAGAAGTTTGATACTTGATAATTGTTTTGAGATATGGAGATGGTGATATTAGAGTCGTGCTAGTTGAGTAGTTGTGAATTTGAGAAATGCTTGTGTAGAAGTTTGTGATTCCCATAGCATGCACGTATGGTGAACCGTTATGTTAAGAAGTCGGAGTATGATGTATTTATTGATTGTCTTCCTTATGAGTGGCGGTCGGGGACGAGCGATGGTCTTTTCCTACTAATCTATCCCCCCTAGGAGCATGCGCGTAGTACTTTGCTTCGATAACTAATAGATTTTTGCAATAAGTATGTGAGTTCTTTATGACTAATGTTGAGTCCATGGATTATACGCACTCTCACCCTTCCACCATTGCTAGCCTCTCTAATACCGCGCACCTTTCGCCGGTATCACACACCCACCATATACCTTCCTCAAAACAGCCACCATACCTACCTATCATGGCGTTTCCATAGCCATTCCGAGATATATTGCCATGCAAATTTCCACCGTTCCGTTTACTATGACACGCTACATCATTGTCATATTGCTTTGCATGATCATGTAGTTGACATTTTAGTTGTGGCAAAGCCACCGTTCATAATTCTTTCATATAAGTCACTCATGCATCATTGCTATCCCGGTATACCGCTGGAGGCATTCATATAGAGTCATACTTTATTCTAAGTATCAAGTTGTAATCATTGAGTTGTAAATAAATAGAAGTTGATGATCATCATTCATAGAGTATTGTCCCAAATAAATAAAAAAGAGAAAAACAAAAAAACAAAAGAAAAAAAGAAAGGAAAAAAAGAAAGGAAAAAAAGAGAAGGCCCAAAAAAAGGGACAATACTACTATCCTTTTCCACACTTGTGCTTCAAAGTAGCACCATGATCTTCATGATAGAGAGTCTCCTATGTTATCACTTTCATATACTAGTGGTAATTTTTCATTATAGAACTTGGCTTGTATATTTCAACGATGGACTTCCTCAAAATGCCCTAGGTCTTCGTGAGCAAGCAAGTTGGATGCACACCCACTTAGTTTCTCTTGTTGAGCTTTCATTTATAGCTCTAGTGCATCCGTTGCATGGCAATCCCTACTTAGTCACATTGATATCTATTAATGGGCATCTCCATAGCCCGTTGATACGCCTAGTTGATGTGAGACTATCTTCTCCCTTTTTTGTCTCCTCCACAACCACCATTCTATTCCACATACAGTGCTATGTCCATGGCTCACGCTCATGTATTGCGTGAAGATTGAAAAAGTTTGAGAACACCAAAAGTATGAAACAATTGCTTGGCTTGTCATCGGGTTTGTGCATGATTTAAGTATTTTGTGTGGTGAAGATGGATCATAGCCAGACTATATGATTTTGTAGGGATAACTTTCTTTGGCCATGTTATTTTGAAGAGACATAATTGCTTAGTTAGTATGCTTGAAGTATTATTATTTCTATATCAATATTGAACTTTTGTCTTGAATCTTTCGAATATGAATATTCATACCACAATTAAGAGAATTACATTGAAATTATGCCAAGTAGCATTCCACATCAAAAATTCTGTTTTTATCATTTACCTACTTGAGGACGAGCAGGAATTAAGCTTGGGGATGCTTGATACGTCTCCAACGTATCTATAATCTTTGATTGTTCCATGCTATATTATATCCTGTTTTGGACATTATTGGGATTTATTATACACTTTTATATTATTTTTGGGACTAACCTATTAACCGGAGGCCCAGCCCAGAATTGTTGTTTTTTGCCTATTTCAGAGTTTCGCAGAAAAAGAATATCAAACGAAGTCCAAACGAAATGAAACCTTCGGGAACGTGATTTTCGGAACGAACGTGATCCAGAGGACTTGGACCCTGCGTCAAGACATCAACCAGGAAGGCACGAGGTAGGGGCGCACCTACCCCCCCCAGGCGCGCCCTCCACCCTAGTGGGGCCCACATTGCTCCCCGACGTACTCCTTCCTCCTATATATACCTACGTACCCCCAAACTACTAGATACGGAGCCAAAACCCTAATTCCACCGCCGTAACTTTCTGTATCCACGAGATCCCATATTGGGGCCTTTTCCGGAGCTCCGCCGGAGGGGGCATCGATCACGGAGGGCTTCTACATCAACACCATAGCCCCTCGATGAAGTGTGAGTAGTTTATCTCAGACCTACGGGTCCATAGTTATTAGCTAGATGGCTTCTTCTCTCTTTTTGGATCTCAATACAAAGTTCTCCCCCTCTCTTGTAGAGATCTATTCGATGTAATCTTCTTTTGCGGTGTGTTTGTTGAGATCAATGAATTGTGGGTTTATGATCAAGTTTATCTATGAACAATATTTGAATCTTCTCTGAATTCTTTTATGTATGATTGGTTATCTTTGCAAGTCTCTTCGAATTATCAGTTTGGTTTGGCCTACTAGATTGATCTTTCTTGCAATGGGAGAAGTGCTTAGCTTTGGGTTCAATCTTGCGGTGTCCTTTCCCAGTGACAGTAGGGGCGGCAAGGCACATATTGTATTGTTGCCATCGAGGATAACAAGATGGGGTTTATACCATATTGCATGAGTTTATACCTCTACATCATGTCATCTTGCTTAAAGCGTTACTCTGTTCTCTTGAACTCTAGATGCATACTGGATAGAGGTTGATGTGTGGAGTAATAGTAGTAGATGCAGGCAGGAGTCGGTCTACTTGTCTTGGACGTGATGCCTATATACATGATCATACCTAGATATTCTCATAACTATGCTCAATTCTGTCAATTGCTCAACAGTAATTTGTTTACCCACCGTAATACTTATGCTCTCGAGAGAAGCCTCTAGTGAAACCTATGGCCCCCGGGTCTATTTTCCATCATATTAATCTTCCCATACTTAGTTATTTCCTTTGCCAGTTATTTTACTTTGCATCTTTATCATAAAAATACCAAAAACATTATCTTATCATATCTATCAGATCTCACATTCATAAGTGACCGTGAAGGGATTGATAACCCCTTTATTGCGTTGGTTGCGAGGATTTTATTTGTTTGTGTAGGTGCGAGGGACTCGTGCGTGGCCTCCTACTGGATTGATACCTTGGTTCTCAAAAACTAAGGGAAATACTTACGCTACTTTGTTGCATCACCCTTGCTCTTTAAGGGAAAACCAATGCAGTGCTCAAGAGGGAGCAGGGAGCTTCTTCTCTTCTGGCGCGGGCCTTCTCCCCGTGAAGAGGGAGTGGTCGGAGGATCCGGAGGACTTCAAGTTCGTCCCCGTCAAGGAGGAGCCCGCTCCGCTCGGCCGCTGTGGAGTCGTCGGGCCGGAAGACTTTGTCGCCGACATCGACGCAGTTGCGGCCGCCATTGCCGAGCGGAGCGTGCGCGGGGAGGCGGAGCGCCACGCCACGCCAAGGAGCTAGAAGACCTCCAGTGGCAGCAGGAAGTCGCCGCCAACCTCACTGCCAAGGAGAAGGACGAGGAGTGGCGCCGCATCCGTGAGGAGTAGAGGGCGAAGTACATCGACCTCTGCAGCTCCGGCAAGGAGGATTGAGCTCCTCCACGGCGTCGTCCATGGCCGCGACCTCGCCGCCGTGAGATCCCCACCCCTCTAGTACTAGTGTTGATGTACTCCCTCCGTTCCAAATTACTCGTCGCAAAAATGGATGTATCTAGAACTAAAATACAACATCCATACCTGTGATAAGTAATTCAGAACGGAGGGAGTAGTATGTAGTATGAACCAGTGTTTGTAGTGTTTGATCATGTAAAATCTATGTAGTACGTGATGAACTACTCACGTCCACGAGGTGCAATTTCTCCCGCGAAACTGTTTTTTCAAATTATGCAGTTTCAGACACGGTTTTTGTTCAGCCGCGCTAGTTTTTGACCCGCAAATGAGATCTGCGTGAAACTGCAAACGCGTTTTGCGGGTCGAGATTTTGCGGGGTCTGCTATAGTTGCTCTTATTAGGACATCTCCAATACTAACGCCAAACCAGACACCGCGTCCATCCATGGATCGGGGATCAATCCGCGTACACAGATGGAGGAGCCGGCCATTCTACCGTACGTAAATGTCCGGTTTCATTTCAAAAGAATTTAACAAAAAGTGAACAAATTTGATGCATATTTAAACAAACCAGACGGTATCCATTCATACTTGGACTTTTTTACATAAATCGAATGCTTTTCAACTAAATCGGAGCAAATTCATTACATTTAGAGATATTCCTACGCCTACCAAAATGCGGCCCACCAGTCTTCCGACACCATCTTAGTTTAGTGAGCATGAGCTTCACCCATGATGATGCCACATCGGTCGGCGAGGACGGTGGCGCCGGCTCATCGTCGTCCGATTCTTCTATTATGGCATCTGCAACACTGGCCTCCGGTGAGCTCGTTCGTCTGTAGGCCTACTAGTCGGCTGCAATGTCGGCGATCTCCATCTTCTTCTTGGATGAAAGGTTATCCCAGAGGGCTTTGGAGATCGAGTTGGCCATGGAGGGTGTGGTGCCGAGAGGGGATAGGGGTCGGAAGAGGTTGGATGTAGCTGTTGTCGGGCCTGGAATTTATATAGTAGGCGGATGGCAGGGCTGGTAGTGAGGTGGTTAATGGTGGGCGGCAGACGAACAAATGAGTGGCACCAGAGTAGGTTCCTCGATAACCGCATATGTTTAATGTAGGGAGGTAGACAGACGAACTGTTATTTGAATGCGGAGCATTCACGTGCACCATATAAGCGGTGTAGGCGGCGCTCTCGGCTGGCGCGCGACTTCAATGCTGGGGCGACGTGAGAGGTCGTGTCTGCTCGAGGCCGGCATGAATATGACACTGGCGCTCTGGAGCAGCGTTGATCGCTTAGGGTGGGTAGGCACGGGCAAGGGAGAGGTTTGGGTGGGCCAGGGTTATCGGATGCTTGCGTGGTAGCGGTCTGGACGCCCACAAAGCCCCCCGGTTTGCTTCTAGTTTGCGGGAAAAATGACGTCCGGAACACTGAGCGGACTGATTCAAGACCACGTTGGATGGCAAAACATGTTCGGACCGTGCAGCCCGGACGGTTGCAAGCAGTTTGTGGGTCTGCGTTGGAGATGCCCTTAATGTCCGTCTTTTTTCACGAAACAAAACAATAGGTCCCTATACTCCAAAGTACTTGATGTTGAAACAATTAAGAAATTCAAATCAAAATGTCTATTGAAATGTCAGTTATAAAATACCGACAAAGATGTGAGCAATCAAGTAGGTCTAATAAATTGTAATTGTGTGTCTCAAACTCATACATCATTTGTTAAGGAAGGGGTTTGACTGTTACATGAAATTATTCATGCAAATCAAGCAACCAAGAATGTTGGAATCTTGCTAAAAATGATTTTGAAAAGTTCTATGACAAGGTCAAATGGCCCTTTCTCTACCAAATGATGAAAGCTAAAGGATTTGAAGATAAACGAAATGTGTGGTTGGCGAAGATTGCGAGAGGAGGTAGAATTGCAATTAAAGTTAATGATAGAATCGGGCCATACTTTCCCACCTTCAAGGGAGTTAGGCAGGGATACCCCTTGTCCTGTCTCTTGACTAGTATAATTCCTAATGGGTTGGTGTTGCTTATCAAGAAGACTAAGAGTCAGAATTTGATCACTAGGTTGGTGCCTGATGTGGTTGATGGTGGGTTAGCATTGCTTCAATATGTTGATGGCATTTTCCCCCTAGGTTATGGAGTGGAGGATGGCAGAAACCTCAAGTTCATATTGTGTGTGTTTGAGCAAATTTCTGGTTTAAAAATCAACTTCTACAAGAGTGAATTTTTTGTTTGTTTGGGTAGTACTTCTGAAGAGATGAAGAATATAGAGAGATCTTCACCTGTAATGTGGGAAAGCTACCCTTGAATTATCTAAGTTTGCTAGTTGATGCTAAGCAGCTTAGTATATGCTTAGTGGAATCCAACTGAAGAGTAGATTGAGAAGAAGGTGGGAGGTTGGAAAGGAAATTTATTGTCACTCGATGATAGGGGACTCATGTGAATGCATCTCTCTATAGTATACCTCTATACATGGTCTCCTTTCTGGAAGCACCAAATGGGGGGGGGGGCTGAATAACGTGAATTCAAGCAGAGCAAGATGTTCTCGCATGACTTCAAAGGTAAGAATAAATGTCATTTTGTAAATTCTCCAATAGTCTGTATGTGTAAGGATTGTGGTAGTTTAGGGATACTAGACCTGGAAATTATGAAGCAGTGCCTTCTGATGAAATAAATGTGGAAGTTTGACAATTCAGCTGGTACTTGGCAAAGTATGACCGAGAGGAAATATTTAAGCAAAGTCACTTTTGTATGGACTAGGAGTGGTTTTGATGACTCTCATTTCTGGAAGGGCTTGATGAATGTTAATCATACATTCCAAATAAAAATGCTAGGAGATTTTGAGGGATGGTGCAAAAACTCTGTTTTCGGAAGATATTTGGCTTGGATATAAATACTTTGTTGACCAGTTTCCTAGGTTGTACAACATTAGCTTCACTAAGTTTGTGACTATGCAAATGGTTAAGAACAAAGGTTGGGACAAGTTTTCATTTAGAAGAACTTTGCATGGTGAGACTGGGCAACAATGGATGATACTTAGAGAAATGGCGGGTGCATTGGAAGTAAATGATTTCAACGATAGAGTGAAGTGGATCCTTAATAGGAAAAACATTTTTTCTCTCAGAGACTTATATCTACACATGAAAGCTTCTGTTTTGGTGGGATATAGGTTCATTTGGAGACCGAATATATCAAACAATTTTTTTTATGGTTGATGCTAAAAGACAACATCCTAACTAAAGATAATTTGCTCAAAAGAGGGTTGACATGAAATGATCAGTCTCACTTTTGTAGGTATAAATAAAGCAGTGTACATTTGTTCTTCAAATGTAGTCTTGCTGAGTTTGTTTAGTAGATGGTTATTTGCGCTTTCAACTTGGTCAGGCCCCTTGAGGATGTTGAGGATCTAGTTGGGAAATAAGCTCATAAGTCCCCTAAATAATTGAGATCTTTACCGCTGATAGGGGGATGTTACTATACGTTGGACATTCTGGAAAACCACAACCAATGCTTGTTTGACAAGAAATATCCTAAATATCATGTTGCTATGTGTTTTTGGCATGTGTTGTTACACGATAGGTTGGAGTATTTTGCAGAAATAACAAGTATGAGGAAGAACTCAGTAGGCTTTTATGAAGATCAAGATGATCCTGGAAAAAGCATATACCATGAGCCATGGTTGGAATCCGCTAAACAGACATCTTGAAGCTTGAAGGAAAAGATAATTATGGTGTGGAGGATATGCTCGTGCTGAGGATCAAGCCTTCATTTTTTGTCATTCTTGCTTATTTTATCTATGTTAAAAGTAGTATGTTGTTAGTTTCCTAGATGTATGCTAGGATGATGGTCTTGGATGATTTGTGGCTAGGCAGGTTTTGCTTTTGCACTGACAGATGCGCTACTTTAATGGTTGTGTAGCCTGCGTGCTGAATTGCAAGGGTGTTCACTAATATACTTTCTTTGAGGGAGTCCTGGATTAGGGGGTGTCCGGATAGCCGGACTATACCTTCGGCCGGACTCCTGGACTATGAAGATACAAGATTGAAGACTTCGTCCCATGTCCGGAAGGGACTTTCCTTGGCGTGGAAGGCAAGCTTGGCGATACGGATATGTAGATCTCCTACCATTGTAACCGACTCTGTGTAACCCTAGCCCTCTCCGGTGTCTATATAAACCGGAGGGTCTTAGTCCGTAGCAGGAACAACAATCATACCATAGGCTAGCTTCTAGGGTTTAGCCTCTTTGATCTCGTGGTAGATCTACTCTTGTACTACCCATATCATCAATATTAATCAAGCAGGACGTAGGGTTTTACCTCCATCAAGAGGGCCCGAACCTGGGTAAAACATCATGTCCCCTGCCTCCTGTTACCATCCGGCTTAGACGCACAGTTCGGGACCCCCTACCCGAGATCCGCCGATTTTGACACCGACATTGGTGCTTTCATTGAGAGTTCCTCTGTGTCGTCACTTGTAGGCCCGATGGCTTCTCCGATCATCAACAGCGATGTGTTCCAGGGTGAGACTTTTCTCCCCGGACAGATCTTCGTATTCGGCAGCTTTGCACTGCAGGCCAATTCGCTTGGTCATCTGGAGCAGATCGAAAGCTACGCCCCTGGCCATCAGGTCAAATTTGGAAGTTTGAACTACACGGCCGACGTCCGCGAAGACTTGATCTTCGACGGATTCGAGCCACAGCCGAGCGCGCCGCACTGTCACGATGGGCATGATCTAGCTCTGCCATCGAACAGTGCCCTAGAGGCCGCATCTGTGTCCGCTCCGACCCCTAGCTCGGAGCCGACCACACCAATCGATGATGGGTGGTTAGACACCGCCTCGGGGGCTACAATCTCTACGGCGATCAAGACGAACACCAGCCTTGTCCTCTGCGAAGCCCGTGACTCCAAGGTGCCGGACTCCTCTCCGGACTCCGAGCCCTCCGCGCCCCTACCGGTCGAATCCGATTGGGCGCCGATCATGGAGTCCACCGCCGCAGACATCTTTCAACACTCGCCCTTCGACGACATTCTGAATTCACTTAGGTCTCTCTCTTTGTCAGAAGAGCCCTGGCCGGACTATGACCGGCAGGATTGGGATGTGGACGACGAAGAAATTCGATGCCCACCCACCACCCACTTTGTAGCCAATGTCGATAATTTAAACGACGTGCTCGACTTCGACTCCGAAGACATCGACGGTATGGACGATGATGTAGGAGATGAACATGAACCAATGCCTATAAGGCACTGGACAGCCACCTCATCTCATGATGTATACATGGTGGACACACCCAAAGGAAGCGACAACGAGGAACACAGGGATGCAATGAAGGATCGTTCACTCGAAAAGCAATCAAAGCGGCAACGTAAGCGCCGCTCCAAGCCCCGCCTCGACAGAGACAGCAGCCATATAGACCAAGCCATAGAGCAGGACGAGCCGGCGGACGACGAACATGCCTTCAAGCAAGCGTCCGAACAGGGCAACTTGGATAAACAAACCGAACACCCCGTCCCCGGCGAAAACAACAGTCCGGACGACCTTACGCCGGATAAACTCATGGAGCAGAAGAACCTCCACAAAAGGCTCGCCGCCACTGTGCATAGCCTGAAAAAGCAGAAGCAGAAGCTCAAAACTACGGAAGATGCACTTAGAATCAGATAGAGCAAAGTATGCAACACCGCAGACAAATATGGCGACAGTCGCCGCACAAAAAGCTATCCAAAGCGAAAGCTGAAGGAAATATGCCCTAGAGGCAATAATAAAGTTATTATTTATTTCCTTATATCATGATAAATGTTTATTATTCATGCTAGAATTGTATTAACCGGAAACATAATACATGTGTGAATACATAGACAAACAGAGTGTCACTAGTATGCCTCTACTTGACTAGCTCGTTAATCAAAGATGGTTATGTTTCCTAACCATGGACAAAGAGTTGTTATTTGATTAACGGGATCACATCATTAGGTGAATGATCTAATTGACATGACCCATTCCATTAGCTTAGCACCGGATCGTTTAGTATGTTGCTATTGCTTTCTTCATGACTTATACATGTTCCTATGACTATGAGATTATGCAACTCCCGTTTACCAGAGGAACACTTTATGTGCAACCAAACGTCACAACGTAACTGGGTGATTATAAAGGTGCTCTACAGGTGTCTCCAAAGGTACATGTTGGGTTGGCGTATTTCGAGATTAGGATTTGTCACTCCGATTGTCGGAGAGGTATCTCTGGGCCCTCTCGGTAATGCACATCACATAAGCCTTGCAAGCATTGCGACTAATGAGTTAGTTGCGGGATGATGGATTACAGAACGAGTAAAGAGACTTGCCGGTAATGAGATTGAACTAGGTGTTGGATATCGACGATCGAATCTCGGGCAAGTAACATACCGATGACAAAGGGAACAACGTATGTTGTTATGCGGTCTGACCGATAAAAGATCTTCGTAGAATATGTAGGAGCCAATATGAGCATCCAGGTTCCGCTATTGGTTATTGACCGGAGACGTGTCTCGGTCATGTCTACATTGTTCTCGAACCCGTAGGGTCCGCACGCTTAAGGTTTCGATGACAGTTACATTATGAGTTTATACATTTTGATGTACCGAAGTTTGTTCGGAGTCCCGGATGTGATCACGGACATGACGAGGAGTCTCGAAATGGTCGAGACATAAAGATTGATATATTGGAAGCCTATATTTGGATATCAGAAGTGTTCCAGGTGAAATCGGGATTTCACCGGATTACCGAGAGGTTACCGGAACCCCCCGGGAGGTATATGGGCCTTAGTGGGCCTTAGTGGAAGAGAGGAGAGGTGGCCAGGGCTGGGCCGCGCGCCCCTCCCCCCTTAGTCCGAATAGGACAAGGAGAGAGGGGGCCGGCGCCCCCCTTCCTTCTCTCTCTCCTCTTTCCCCCCTTACCGAATCCTATTCCAACTAGGAAGGGGGGGGGGAATCCTACTCCCGGAGGGAGTAGGACTCCTCCTGGCGCGCCCTATCCTGGCCGGCCGCACCCCCCCTTCGAACCTTTATATACGGAGGCAGGGAGCACCCCTAGAGACATAAGTTGATCCACGTGATCATATTCTTAGCCGTGTGCGGTGCCCCCTTCCACCATAGTCATCGATAATATTGTAGCGGTGCTTAGGCGAAGCCCTGCGACATTAGTACATCAAGATTGTCACCACGCCGTCGTGCTGACGGAACTCTTCCCCGACACTTTGCTGGATCGGAGTCCGGGGATCGTCATCGAGCTGAACGTGTGCTAGAACTCGGAGGTGCCGTAGTTTCGGTGCTTGATCGGTCGGGCCGTGAAGACGTACGACTACATCAACCTAACGCTTCCGTTGTCGATCTACAAGGGTACGTAGATCACACTCTCCCCTCTCGTTGCTATGCATCACCATGATCTTGCGTGTGCATAGGAATTTTTTTGAAATTACTACGTTCCCCAACAGTGGCATCCGAGCCTAGGTTTTATGTGTTGATATTATATGCACGAGTAGAACACAAGTGAGTTGTGGGCGATATAAGTCATACTGCTTACCGGCAATGTCATACTTTGGTTCGGCGGTATTGTTGGACGAAGCGGCCCGGACCGACATTACGTGTACGCTTACGCGAGACCGGTTCTCCCGACGTGCTTTGCACATAGGTGGCTTGCGGGTGACAGTTTCTCCAACTTTAGTTGAACCGAGTGTGGCTACGCCCGGTCCTTGCGAAGGTTAAAACAGCACCAACTTGACAAACTATCATTGTGGTTTTGATGCGTAGGTAAGATTGGTTCTTGCTTAAGCCCGTAGCAGCCACGTACAACTTGCAACAACAAAGTAGAGGACGTCTAACTTGTTTTTGCAGGGCATGTTGTGATGTGATATGGTCAAGACATGATGCTAAATTTTATTGTATGAGATGATCATGTTTTGTAACCGAGTTATCGGCAACTGGCAGGAGCCATATGGTTGTCGCTTTATTGTATGCAATGCAATCGCGCTGTAATGCTTTACTTTATCACTAAGAGGTAGCGATAGTCGTGGAAGCATAAGATTGGCGAGACGACAACGATGCTACGATGGAGATCAAGGTGTCGCGCCGGTGACGATGGTGATCATGACGGTGCTTCAGAGATGGAGATCACAAGCTCAAGATGATGATGGCCATATCATATCACTTATATTGATTGCATGTGATGTTTATCTATTATGCATCTTATCTTGCTTTGATTGATGGTAGCATTATAAAATGATCTCTCACTAATTATCAAGAAGTGTTCTCCCTGAGTATGCACCGTTGCGAAAGTTCTTCGTGCTAAGACACCACGTGATGATTGGGTGTGATAGGCTCTACGTTCAAATACAACGGGTGCAAAACAGTTGCACACGTAGAATACTCAGGTTATACTTGACGAGCCAAGCATATACAGATATGGCCTCGGAACACAGAGACCGAAAGGTCGAGCGTGAATCATATAGTAGATATGATCAACATAGTGATGTTCACCAATGAAACTACTCCATCTCACGTGATGATCGGACATGGTTTAGTTGATTTGGATCACGTAATCACTTAGAGGATTAGAGGGATGTCTATCTAAGTGGGAGTTCTTTAAGTAATATGATTAATTGAACCTAAATTTATCATGAACTTAGTACGTGATAGTATCTTGCTTGTTTATGTATGATTGTAGATAAATGGCCCGTGCCGTTGTTCCGTTGAATTTTAATGCGTTCCTTGAGAAAGCAAAGTTGAAAGATGATGGTAGCAATTACACGGACTGGGTTCGTAACTTGAGGATTATCCTCATTGCTGCACAGAAGAATTATGTCCTGGAAGCACCGCTGGGTGCCAGGCCTGCTGCTGGAGCAACACCAGATGTTATGAACGTCTGGTAGAGCAAAGCTGATGACTACTTGATAGTTCAATGTGCCATGCTTTACGGCTTAGAACCGGGACTTCAACGACGTTTTAAACGTCATGGGGCATATGAGATGTTCCAGGAGTTGAAGTTAATATTTCAAGCAAATGCCCGGATTGAGAGATATGAAGTCTCCAATAAGTTCAATAGCTGCAAGATGGAGGAGAATAGTTCTGTCAGTGAGCATATACTCAAGATGTCTGGGTATTGTAATCACTTGATTCAACTGGGAGTTAATCTTCCGGATGATAGCGTCATTGACAGAATTCTCCAATCACTTCCACCAAGCTACAAGAGCTTCATGATGAACTATAATATGCAAGGGATGGATAAGACAATTCCCGAGCTCTTCGCAATGCTAAAGGCTGCGGAGGTAGAAATCAAGAAGGAGCATCAAGTGTTGATGGTCAACAAGACCACTAGTTTCAAGAAAAAGGGCAAAGGGAAGAAGAAGGGGAACTTCAAGAAGAACATCAAGCGAGTTGCTGCTCAAGAGAAGAAACCCAAGTCTGGACCTAAGCCTGAAACTGAGTGCTTCTACTGCAAGCAGACTGGTCACTGGAAGCGGAACTTCCCCAAGTATTTGGCGGATAAGAAGGATGGCAAGGTGAACAAAGGTATATGTGATATACATGTTATTGATGTGTACCTTACTAATGCTCGCAGTAGCACCTGGGTATTTGATACTGGTTCTGTTGCTAATATTTGCAACTCGAAACAGGGACTATGGATTAAGCGAAGCTTGGCTAAGGACGAGGTGACGATGCGCGTGGGAAATGGTTCCAAAGTCGATGTGATCGCAGTCGGCACGCTACCTCTACATCTACCTTCGGGATTAATATTAGACCTAAATAATTGTTATTTGGTGCCAGCGTTAAGCATGAACATTATATCTGGATCTTGTTTGATGCGAGACGGTTATTCATTTAAATCAGAGAATAATGGTTGTTCTATTTATATGAGTAATATCTTTTATGGTCATGCACCCTTGAAGAATGGTCTATTCTTATTGAATCTCAATAGTAGTGACACACATATTCATAATGTTGAAGCCAAAAGATGCAGAGTTGATAATGATAGTGCAACTTATTTGTGGCACTGCCGTTTAGGTCATATCGGTATAAAGCGCATGAAGAAACTCCACAACTGATGGACTTTTGGAACCACTTGATTATGAATCACTTGGTACTTGCGAACCGTGCCTCATGGGCAAGATGACTAAAACGCCGTTCTCCGATACTATGGAGAGAGCAACAGATTTGTTGGAAATCATACATACAGATGTATGTGGTCCGATGAATATTGAGGCTCGTGGCGGATATCGTTATTTTCTCACCTTCACAGATGACTTAAGCAGATATGGGTATATCTACTTAATGAAACACAAGTCTGAAACGTTTGAAAAGTTCAAAGAATTTCAGAGTGAAGTTGAAAATCATCGTAACAAGAAAATAAAATTCCTACGACCTGATCGTGGAGGAGAATATTTGAGTTACAAGTTTGGTGTACATTTGAAACAATGTGGAATAGTTTCGCAACTCACGCCACCCGGAACACCACAGCGTAATGGTGTGTCCAAACGTCGTAATCGTACTTTACTAGATATGGTGCGATCTATGATGTCTCTTACTGATTTACCGCTATCATTTTGGGGATACGCTCTAGAGACAGCCGCATTCACGTTAAATAGGGCACCATCAAAATCCGTTGAGACGATGCCTTATGAACTGTGGTTTGGCAAGAAACCAAAGTTGTCGTTTCTGAAAGTTTGGGGCTGCGATGCTTATGTGAAAAAGCTTCAACCTGATAAGCTCGAACCCAAATCGGAGAAATGTGTCTTCATAGGATATCCAAAGGAAACTATTGATACACCTTCTATCATAGATCAGAAGGCAAGACTTTTGTTGCTAAATTCGGAAACTTTCTGGAGAAGGAGTTTCTCTCGAAAGATGTGAGTGGGAGGAAAGTAGAACTTGACGAGGTAACTGTACCTACTCCCTTATTGGAAAGTAGTACATCACAGAAACCTGTTTCTGTGACACCTACACCAATTAGTGAGGAAGCTAATGATAATGATCATGAAACTTCAGAACAAGATACTACTGAACCTCGTAGATCAACCAGAGTAAGATCCGCGCCAGAGTGGTACGGTAATCCTGTTCTGGAAGTCATCCTACTAGATCATGATGAACCTACGAACTATGAAGAAGCGATGGTGAGCCCAGATTCCGCAAAATGGCTTGAAGCCATGAAATCTGAGATGGGATCCATGTATGAGAACAAAGTATGGACTTTGGTTGACTTGCCCGATGATCGGCAAGCAATTGAGAATAAATGGATCTTCAAGAAGAAGACTGAAGCTGACGGTAATATTACTGTCTACAAAGCTCGACTTGTCGCAAAAGGTTTTCGACAAGTTCAAGGGGTTGACTACGATGAGACCTTCTCACCCGTAGCGATGCTTAAGTCTGTCCGAATCATGTTAGCAATTGCCGCATTTTATGATTATGAAATTTGGCAGATGGATGTCAAAACTGCATTCCTTAATGGATTTCTGGAAGAAGAGTTGTATATGATGCAACCGGGAGGTTTTGTCGATCCAAAGAGAGCTAACAAAGTGTGCAAGCTCCAGCGATCCATTTATGGCCTGGTGCAGGCCTCTCGGAGTTGGAATAAACGCTTTGATAGTGTGATCAAAGCATTTGGTTTTATACAGACTTTTGGAGAAGCCTGTATTTACAAGAAAGTGAGTGGGAGCTCTGTAGCATTTCTGATATTATATGTGGATGACATATTACTGATTGGAAATGATATAGAATTTCTGGATAGCATAAAGGGATACTTGAATAAGAGTTTTTCAATGAAAGACCTCGGTGAAGTTGCTTACATATTAGGCATAAATATCTATAGAGATAGATCAAGACGTTTAATTGGACTTTCACAAAGCACATACCTTGACAAGATTTTGAAGAAGTTCAAAATAGATCAAGCAAAGAAAGGGTTCTTGCCTGTGTTACAAGGTGTGAAGTTGAGTCAGACTCAATGCCCGACCACTGCAGAAGATAGAGAGAAAATGAAAGATGTTCCCTATGCTTCAGCCATAGGCCCTATCATGTATGCAATGCTGTGTACCAGACCTGATGTGTGCCTTGCTATAAGTCTAGCAGGGAGGTACCAAAGTAATCCAGGAGTGGATCACTGGACAATGGTCAAGAGCATCCTGACCTGAAAAGGACTAAGGATATGTTTCTCGTTTATGGAGGTGACAAAGAGCTAATCGTAACTGGTTACGTCGATGCAAGCTTTGACACTGATCCGGACAATTCTAAATCGCAAACCGGATACGTATTTACATTAAACGGTGGAGCTGTCAGTTGGTGCAGTTCTAAACAAAGCGTCGTGGCGGGATCTACGTGTGAAGCGGAATACATAGCTGCTTCGGAAGCAACGAATGAAGGAGTCTGGATGAAGGAGTTCATATCCGATCTAGGTGTCATACCTAGTGCATCGGGTCCAATGAAAATCTTTTGTGACAATACTGGTGCCATTGCCTTGGCGAAGGAATCCAGATTTCACAAGAGAACCAAGCACATCAAGAGACGCTTCAATTCCATGCGGGATCTAGTCCAGGTGGGAGACATAGAGATTTGCAAGATACATACGGATCTGAATGTAGCAGACCCGTTGACTAAGCCTCTTCCACGAGCAAAACATGATCAGCACCAAGGCTCCATGGGTGTTAGGATCATTACTATGTAATCTAGATTATTGACTCTAGTGCAAGTGGGAGACTGAAGGAAATATGCCCTAGAGGCAATAATAAAGTTATTATTTATTTCCTTATATCATGATAAATGTTTATTATTCATGCTAGAATTGTATTAACCGGAAACATAATACATGTGTGAATACATAGACAAACAGAGTGTCACTAGTATGCCTCTACTTGACTAGCTCGTTAATCAAAGATGGTTATGTTTCCTAACCATGGACAAAGAGTTGTTATTTGATTAACGAGATCACATCATTAGGTGAATGATCTGATTGACATGACCCATTCCATTAGCTTAGCACCCGATCGTTTAGTATGTTGCTATTGCTTTCTTCATGACTTATACATGTTCCTATGACTATGAGATTATGCAACTCCCGTTTACCAGAGGAACACTTTGTGTGCAACCAAACGTCACAACGTAACTGGGTGATTATAAAGGTGCTCTACAGGTGTCTCCAAAGGTACATGTTGGGTTGGCGTATTTCGAGATTAGGATTTGTCACTCCGATTGTCGGAGAGGTATCTCTGGGCCCTCTCGGTAATGCACATCACATAAGCCTTGCAAGCATTGCGACTAATGAGTTAGTTGCGGGATGATGGATTACAGAACGAGTAAAGAGACTTGCCGGTAACGAGATTGAACTAGGTATTGGATACCGACGATCGAATCTCGGGCAAGTAACATACCGATGACAAAGGGAACAACGTATGTTGTTATGCGGTCTGACCGATAAAAGATCTTCGTAGAATATGTAGGAGCCAATATGAGCATCCAGGTTCCGCTATTGGTTATTGACCGGAGACGTGTCTCGGTCATGTCTACATTGTTCTCGAACCCGTAGGGTCTGCACGCTTAAGGTTTCGATGACAGTTACATTATGAGTTTATACATTTTGATGTACCGAAGTTTGTTCAGAGTCCCAGATGTGATCACGGACATGACGAGGATTCTCGAAATGGTCGAGACATAAAGATTGATATATTGGAAGCCTATATTTGGATATCGGAAGTGTTCCGGGTGAAATCGGGATTTTACCGGATTACCGGGAGGTTACCGGAACCCCCCGGGAGGTATATGGGCCTTAGTGGGCCTTAGTGGAAGAGAGGAGAGGTGGCCAGGGCTGGGCCGCGCGCCCCTCCCCCCTTAGTCCGAATAGGACAAGGAGAGAGGGGGC
>NC_041386.1:561510307-561521666 GCF_002162155.2 Triticum dicoccoides | reverse complement strand
AATCCTACTCCCGGAGGGAGTAGGACTCCTCCTGGCGCGCCCTATCCTGGCCGGCCGCACCCCCCCCCCTTTGAACCTTTATATACGGAGGCAGGGAGCACCCCTAGAGACACAAGTTGATCCACGTGATCATATTCTTAGCCGTGTGCGGTGCCCCCTTCCACCATAGTCCTCGATAATATTGTAGCGGTGCTTAGGCGAAGCCCTGCGACATTAGTACATCAAGATCGTCACCACGCCGTCGTGCTGACGGAACTCTTCCCCGACACTTTGCTGGATCGGAGTCCGGGGATTGTCATCGAGCTGAACGTGTGCTAGAACTCGGAGGTGTCGTAGTTTCGGTGCTTGATCGGTCGGGCCGTGAAGACGTACGACTACATCAACCTAACGCTTCCGTTGTCGATCTACGAGGGTACGTAGATCACACTCTCCCCTCTCGTTGCTATGCATCACCATGATCTTGCGTGTGCGTAGGAAATTTTTTGAAATTACTACGTTCCCCAACAAAAGCTACTGCCTGAATTTGACGAGGAGGCCTTAGAGCCCCCACAGTCAAAAAATAGGAAAGCCATCCGGTCGGATGGACGACCACATGGACAGCATGGAGCGGCAAGCGGCGCCGCACACAAGCCGACACGCGATCCACCAAAGGATCCGCATAAAAAAGACGGCCCAGCCAGATCTATATACGGGCCAAGAAAGCAAGCTCTAGTAAGCAATGCAACACAACAAATATCTGAACATCACGGCACACCCAAATACAGGGGTGCCGCACACCCCCTATGTTTCACCGATGAGGTGCTGGACCATGAATTTCCAGCGGGATTCAAGCCCTTAAACATAGAGGCGTATGACGGAACAACAGACCCTGGGGTCTGGATCGAGGATTATATCCTCCACATACACATGGCCAGAGGAGATGACCTCCACGCCATAAAATACTTACCCCTCAAGCTTAAAGGGCCAGCCCGGCATTGGCTCAAAAGCCTTCCCGCAAACACCATTGGAAGTTGGGAAGAGCTTGAGGATGCTTTCCGGGCAAATTTTCAAGGGACCTATGTCCACCCTCCGGATGCAGACGATCTCAGTCAGATAACTTAACAGCCCGGAGAGTCAGCCCGGAAATTCTGGAACAGATTTCTTACTAAAAAGAATCAGATAGTCGACTGTCCGGACGCCGAAGCCCTAGCATCTTTTAAGCATAACGTTCGAGACGAATGGCTCGCCAGACACCTCGGTCAAGAAAAGCCAAGAACAATGGCCGCATTAACAAGCCTCATGACCCGCTTTTGCGCAGGAGAGGACAGCTGGTTGGCAAGATGTAGCACCAGCAACCCAAGTACATCCAAAGTTAGGGATGGAAACGGAAAACCCCGACGCAGCAAGGACCAGCGCCGGAATAAGGGAAACAGCCCAAAGAGCATGGCGGTCAACGCCGGATTCAAAAGCTCGCGACAGAATCATAGAAAGCCGCCCCTGAAGGATAACATGGACGAGCTATCCAACTTAAACAAAATCTTGAACAAGATATGTCAAATACACAGTACTCCCGGGAAGCCCGTGAACCATACCCATAGAGGTTGTTGGGTTTTCAAGCAAGACGGCAAACTCAACGCTGAACACAAGGGGCTCGATACACCAAGTGAGGACGACGACGAACCCCACAAGCAGAGCACCAGGAAACAAAAGGATTTCCCACAAGAAGTCAAAACAGTAAATTTACTTCACATGACGAATAGAACGGCGCCACCAGAGATATGCGCCATACGGCTTATCCCAAAGGAGTCTCGCCAATGGTTGTTAAAACCGATCACCTTCAACCATCAGGATTACTCTAGAAGTATCCGGAACGCATGCTGGACTGCCTTGGTATTAGATCCAATAATCGGCGGACTCCACTTTACAAATGTCCTGATGGACGGCGGCAGTGGTCTAAACCTATTATACCAGGACACAATCCGCAACATGGGGATAGACCCAACAAAAATTCGCCATAGCAAAACCTCCTTTCAAGGGGTAACGCCAGGCCCGGATGCCCGCTGTATGGGTTCTCCCGGCTAGAAGTTATGTTCGGCTCCCCCGATAACTTCCCTCGTGAACAGCTAACTTTCCACATCGCCCCATTCTCAAGTAGCTATCAAGCACTGTTGGAACGCGAAGTACTTGGAGGAGGAACCCGCCTTGCAATGCCGAAGACAATCTGCGCGCCGGACTCGTCGTCATTGAAGCCTGGTTCAGGGGCTACTGAGGGAGTCCTGGATTAGGGGGTGTCCGGATAGCCGGACTATACCTTCGGCCGGACTCCTGGACTATGAAGATACAAGATTGAAGACTTCGTCCCATGTCCGGAAGGGACTTTCCTTGGCGTGGAAGGCAAGCTTGGCGATACGGATATGTAGATCTCCTACCATTGTAACCGACTCTGTGTAACCCTAGCCCTCTCCGATGTCTATATAAACCAGAGGGTCTTAGTCCGTAGCAGGAACAACAATCATACCATAGGCTAGCTTCTAGGGTTTAGCCTCTTTGATCTCGTGGTAGATCTACTCTTGTACTACCCATATCATCAATATTAATCAAGCAGGACGTAGGGTTTTACCTCCATCAAGAGGGCCCGAACCTGGGTAAAACATCGTGTCCCCTGCCTCATGTTACCATCCGGCCTAGACGCACAGTTCGGGACCCCCTACCCGAGATCCGCCGGTTTTGACACCGACATTCTTCATTCCCAACTTTGTTTTGTTTCTCTACTCTTGAAATAATATTGTTGGTGGTTTCTGTAATGGAAATCCACAAGATGGCTCATTGTTTAAAAAAAGTAGGTTTCCCTATTGCATGTATTTATATTTTCAAACAATAGTTTGCGCAAAAGGAAATGGAAATTAATCTGATACAATGCTAGAGACCCTCTGTAATGTAAACGTTATACAAAGGTTTCCACTCAAGACTGAAGGCTAGAGTAAGAATATCATCTTTGCCATGTACCCCTAAGAGATACTTCTTCCTTGAATTTCTTCCTACATGTGTATATGTTTGGCTGAATTCCTCTGAGAACCCGATCATTCCACAAGTTCAGTAGCAAGTAGTCATTTTGCATATAGAGACTAATAACCGCAGGAACCGTGTGATCATTTGGCTTACAAAATAACTCTCATGCAGCTATCGGTTATTATATTTTACTTGCAAGGATTTTGTCTCTCCAAAGACGTTGATTTATGCTCGTCAATTTCTTCGATAACCCATTTGCGAACTTTATTTTGTGAGAAAAATAGTATAAATAAATATGCTCACATACACGCATGTATACTCAGCCCTATGAACGTAAGAACATACAATCTATCCCTATGAACACCTTCAAGAGAATGAGCCGACAAATCTTGAAATTGACCAATAGTCACCACATGCACCTCATAGTCGATGGGAACATCATCTTTCACTGAACGAACATCGCTAGAAATGATTTAATGGGCAAGGATGATATGAACGAATCGACCACCTAAACCTTACCACTATGGTTCAAGCAATAAGAGCAGTCAAGGTGCCTCTTTTGCACCCTTGAAATTTGAGTCACCAAAATTTCATTCTTTTGCTTTTGTGGTGCTCAGAGGCAAACCTAGACAATGAAGGGCAAAGTACCCAACTAATAAGGGCATCTATGAGAATGTGGACTCTTTACCGAGAGATATTGACTTGGATTAACTTTCTTGCTAGAAAATTGATCAACAAATCCTCTCAAGGTGGTTGGTACAATTTTTTTATGAGGATTTTAGTAGGGTTTGAATCAAATAGGAAAAATTTATGCATACCTCCTTAATAATTCAAAGAGCATCACAGGGAAATGTTATTAAAAATCACGTGTCTCGGTAAAAGTATCCAAAGAGCTTGGTTGCAAAATTATTGTGTTCTGAAATGAGTAGTCAGATGAGGGCAACTTCACTTCTGTTAGGGATTGGTTGCATGGCATGGCCAATATCATTGGTACCAATGGCACCGACAACTAGAGGGAGGGGATTGCATCACTTCCCATGCTTGCGTCGTGGGAGGTTTGGAACTGAGTGTAATGCGAGTGTTTTAGGAAAACTTCGTCCATGTCAGGTGTTAGCAGGTGTAACATTAAAGACGAGGCCCAATCCGTGGGTTATAGCGGATGCAAGAGATTTGAGTTTGATCCCGCCGCAAGAGTGTGTCTTTTGGGAGTCGGTCGCCTTGTAATTATATAGAACCTCCTTCTTTGATGAGATGAGACAAATTTTTTGCCTCCGGTTCGAAAAAGATCCCTACTCCAATGTCATTTTCTTTCTTGAACACTTTAGTCATGTTTTCTCTCCCAAGGTAAAAACCAAGCATAAAAGGTTTCATTTATGCCACTCACAAAGTAAAGGGTGTTTTTCCTAAATTTGCCACAGGACAAAACATGAGGTCCGGGGATAAGATGATCACAAGGGGAAGTGGATCCCCATTCCAAACCCAGCGCACCTATCCCCATTCCGTTCCCCGCCGCGGCACTTGGCGTCGTCCGCCCCGCAGCTCAGCTCCACACGCCCGCCCACTCCCTCCGCCACAAGCGATGGCGACCATCACCACGCAGCTCCGCTCCGCGCTCCTCTCCCCGGCCGCCTCGTCCTCGTCCTCCTCCTCACCGCGCCGCGGCGGCCGGCGCGCGCCCTCCTCCGTCCGCTGCGATGCCTCTCCCCCGGCGGCGTCCGCGTCGGCCTCCCTCGACCCGGACTTCGACAAGAAGGCCTTCCGCCACAACCTCACCCGCAGCGACAACTACAACCGCAAGGGCTTCGGCCACAAGAAGGAGACCCTCGAGCTCATGAGCCAGGAGTACACCAGTAAGCTCTATCTAGCCTCTAGAGACTAGAGCAGTAGCTATTTGCGGTCCGATTCATTCAGAAACGTTCCTAATTGACGGGGAGTGCCTGCAGGCGATGTGATAAAGACGCTCAAGGACAACGGGAACGAGTACACCTGGGGGCCGGTGACCGTGAAGCTGGCGGAGGCCTACGGCTTCTGCTGGGGCGTCGAGCGCGCCGTGCAGATCGCCTACGAGGCGCGCAAGCAGTTCCCCGAGGAGCGCGTCTGGATCACCAACGAGATCATCCACAACCCCACGGTCAACAAGGTATAACCAAGTTCGTGTTGCTTGACAATCGCCATGCGCGGCTCGTGGGGTTAAGTGTTTCTGTTCCTGGATGGTTTTTCAGAAGAATCTGATCTTACGTGTATGAGGGGATTAATCACCCACTATCTAATTATTAGGACGCATGTTAATGATAAAGGTGTTCATACTGAACAATCGCCACCAGGTTCCTTTGTGCTGTAGCTACTCGGTCACTTGAACAATTAGTTTGTGGTTTCGGTATTCATGTAGTGTCAGTAGAGCAAGAGAAAAGAAAAATAACCGTAACATGCCTAGCTGTGTTCATTTCGTGTCATGTCTGTCTAATGGCTGTGGATTTGACAGAATTAAATTCCTGTTTCTTCGTCTGATTGTTCATGCAGAAATTGGAGGACATGGGTGTCAAAGATATTCCTGTTAACGCTGGTATTAAGGATTTTGATGTTATTGAACAAGGCGATGTTGTTGTCTTGCCTGCATTTGGAGCTGCTGTGGATGAGATGTACACATTAAATGAGAAGAACGTGCAAATTGTTGATACGACATGCCCTTGGGTTTCAAAGGTACATTTTGCATTTTAATACGTGCCTTGCTCTTTTGTATGATGTTGTTCTGTTCTCGAGTGTCACAACATTTATCAGGCTAACCAACCGTGTAATTATAATATAGGTGTGGAACATGGTTGAGAAGCATAAGAAGGGCGACTATACTTCTATTATTCACGGAAAATATGCCCATGAAGAGACTGTTGCCACTGCTTCTTTTGCAGGGAAGTACATTATTGTGAAGAATATGGTCGAGGTACGTTTGATGCATTTATATCTTTCTGTTGTTTAACGCTTGATGCTAAATCCACTCCGTGGTTTGAGATAACAAAGTATTATCAAATGAAACAGGCAACATATGTATGTGATTATATACTTGGTGGCCAACTTGATGGGTCTAGCTCAACTAGAGAGGAGTTCCTTGAGGTATAGATTCTTCTCAAATTACCCTTTACTGCCATGTTGGAAAGAAATGATGATGCCTAATGGAACTGTTTGGTCCACAATCGCAGAAATTCAAAAAGGCTGTTTCTCCAGGATTTGATCCTGATGTTGACTTGGAAAAGGTGGGCATTGCAAATCAAACAACAATGCTTAAAGGAGAAACTGAACAAATTGGTGCGTTTTACTAAGAGGTTCATTATGGCTGTGTGATTTTGCACAGTACAGATTTGCTACTACTTCCAGTTTTAACCAAAATGCTTTATAATTAACAGGAAAACTTGTTGAGAAGACTATGATGCGTAAGTATGGAGTCGAGAATGCCAATGAACACTTTGTTGCATTCAACACTATTTGTGATGCCACACAGGTACATTTTCTTTTAAGCATGTACTTTCATTTTATGGAGATTGTGCACTAGATGACTACATGTTATCATTGACCTGTACCACCAACTACTCTGTCAATGCTACACGTGTGATAGATTCAGTGAGAGCATAGGGGCAATATTGTATTTTGTCATTTTTATCTTTTGGGTGGAACTAAAACATAGATCATATATAGTTGTAGTAAAGGGAAACATAGTAGTATTTTACTTTGTTTTTAGTGTCTTAAAAACATTTACGTAGGAGTAAGGGCATAGAGTCGTATCTTCACTTGAACATATATATACTGATGACACACTTCAACTTCATATCTTAGGAAAGACAGGATGCGATGTATCACCTAGTGAAGGAAAAGGTTGACCTTATTCTGGTTATTGGAGGGTGGAACTCCAGTAATACCTCTCATTTGCAAGAAATTGGAGAACTCAGTGGAATTCCGTCCTACTGGATTGACAGTGAACAAAGGATTGGACCAGGAAACAGGATTAGCTACAAGCTAAATGTACTTTCTAATACCCTGATTAATATTCATTTCTCATTGAGAGTAAACTATTATATTTGAAAACTGGTAGTGAATCTTGCTGAGAGAAGAGGTGCTGTACTTACAGATGGAAGAATGTAACCTTTTTAACTGAAATTTGAACTGTTTGACAGCACGGTGAGCTTATTGAGGCAGAAAACTGGCTACCAGAAGGGCCTATCACAATTGGAGTTACTTCTGGTGCCTCAACCCCGGACAAGGTAATGTAATTCACCCGGTTGAGGTGCTTCTTTTGTACATAATTTACACTGGTGTACAATATATTGGTGCACATCAAATAAACTGAAAACCGCATAACCATGATGCTTTCTTCTTTTGCAGGTTGTTGAGGATACGCTACACAAGGTGTTTGACATTAAGCGTCAAGAAGTTTTGCAGGTTGCATAGATTTTCAGCAAAATTGGCCAGGGGATAATAATAGTTGATGGCCTGGCAAAGGTTAGTAGAACAATTGTGCGACCTATCGTTGTACAGTAGCTAAGAATGTAATGCTTTAGGCACATACTTTTACGAGGATATCTGTGCTGGGATACATATATATGTTGTAATCACTTGTACCACGAACAGTAGTACACTTGTATCAGCTGCTATAACCCTTGGCCCCTTGAAAAATCGTTTTCATAGGCTGGTTACATAGATATCAACCACTGGGTTTGTTGCTGGATAGGGGTCAAATGCAGGACTCCCTGTATGTAGCAAGTGCAAGAAATGCAGGGTTTCCTTTGTATATTAGGGCGCAAGTCCAATTCCCATTCTGATATGTTCATGTGTCATCTGTTGTAATTGAATTTAACTTTTCTCCGTATTCACTTTCTGTGTTTGGTATGTTACTTACAGAGTACATAGTTTTTCTTCTTCTTTGCAGAGTACATAGATTACCCTGTCACTTATCCTGTGTTCATGTCAGCGTTGTTATACCAAAACTTTTATATAGCTTAATGTACGATGAGCCATGCGCTCTACTCACGAGCACACGAGCACCTTGTAAATTTGTAGGTGCAAAAGGAATAAAACCAGAAATATCACCCTATGTTTCCATAGGCTGATTAGGAAATTGCTAATGGAGCTCGAGCTCCATGGAGCTTGGAATTTGAAAATTTTAAAAATCAAATGTTTAGGTTCCAAAAAGCTCTGAAAAAATTATGTATATACCTATGGATCTATACTACTTGCCTGTAAAGTTTCATGGCAAAATACATATGCTAGCTACACGAAATTAGCCAAATCATGTATTTCTACTTTTCTAGCATATGTACTATTCAGTTTTTTTGGTACAACTTGCATCAAAACGTATTTTTTTAAACACAATACAGACGCTAACGAACACGTACATATACTCATCCTTATGAATGCGCACACCACTATCTCCCGTTAAACGAATATTTTGCCTTTATAAGACACAAAAAAGTTTAATCCTTGGTTGGTTGGAGATACACTGCCCTCCTAATCACCCAACCATAAGTTGGTTCTCACATCAAAACATATTTCGTAATAAAATTTATACACATAGTATATTTATTTTCTGATTTTTTAAACTTGAAAAGTTGATTTTTGAATTGTTGAAAATTTCAGACTCCATGTAGCCCGAGAGCTAAAAAGCCTCACTCCACTGATTACATGGATATTAACCACTGAGTTTATTGTTGGATAGAGCTCGAATGCATGATTCCCTGTATATAGCAAGTGCAGGAAGTGCAGGGGTTCCTGTTAGAGTTGTGTCGAATATTATGTATAAGTTAGATTACAGTTGGACTCTGAGTAGTATTGTGTTAGGATATGGAGCCGTGTCTTAGTAGGACACTTGTATTCTAAGCCTCTCATATATAGTGAATGTAGACAGACGATGTATCCTATGTCAACATAATAGCACAGGCGCGCAAGGAGCAGCTAGTGGCGTGTGCTGGCGCTCGGGTGACCGGTGTGCGGTATTGTGACGGTATCACAGGGAGGAGCGCCCGTACTCATGCCCCAGGATGTAGCCATGATGGTGAACCTCGTTAACAAATCTCGGTGTCGTGCCTCGTGTGATTGCTTAGTCTTTGGATGATCGACTACATGCTTCGGATTTATTCTAACAGTTCCTGTGTAGTATGTGAAGTGTACAAATATTAACCACTAAATTTATTTGCAGGTGCATGATTCATCCGATCCTTTGTTCTACGTAATTGAATTTCACTTTGCTCTGTATCTATTTTCTGTTTGGCATGTTCCATTCATATATTACTACGTCACCTAGACCTTATGGCCGCTTGTGCCAGATGACAACGCGATTGAAATTTAAAATCTCGCTATGGTGGAATATTAACTGCAACATCATGTTACTGTAGCATAGAGATTTTCTATTGTCTCGACACATTTTGAAAACTTGAACTATTTTTGGGAAAATCTGAAAAAATGAAATTCTGAAATAGTTTCTGAATTACCCTAGCAAAATTTACAATTATGAACAGTTTTTGAACAACAAGAACAAATTTTAAACATGAATTTAATTTTAAATTATGCTTTTTTAAAAAGTAAACAAAATTTGAAGAAGTAAACAATTGTCTAAATCATGAATGTTTTTTCAAACTGTGAACAAATATTTGAGATTCCTAACAATATTTTAATTCTTTAAATAAAATTCCAAGTTTTTTTGAAAAATGTGAATAATTTTTAATTTCCAAACAATGTCTAAAAACACAAATTTTCTAAATTCCCGAACATTTATTGAAAAATAGACATTTTTAGAAACACTAACCAATTTGAAATTCTGAACATTTTTCCAAAGAAGGGATTTATTTCAAATTATGATCATTTTTTGAAAAAGTTCAATTAATAAAAATGAAGATAGAAAAGAGAAGGAAAGAATAAAAAACAAATTGAAAAAAATAATTAAAGCGGAAACAAAAACTAAAAGAAAAAGAAAAAGCCCAGAAAACCATTAAATTAACCGGAGATAAAATAAAAATGAATAAACCCAGCCCTGAATCGGTTGGCAACCTTCTAGAAGGTTTCCAAAACCGGGATATATAAAACGCGAGATGGTCCGACCCAATTATTTGGTCCGGTCGCTCGGTTTGGGTGTTTGCACGACAACTTACACAATAAGGTTTTCCCCTATGTCCAGCGCAACGACTATTTATCCCATTAAGAGCATCTCTAGCAGATCTTTTATATCGCGGATCTTTATAATGCGTTTACAGTTCGCGAAAAACGTGTTTTGTGGGCTGGTAGCTCCGCTATGCGGGGTCTGTTTGGCCGCAGTCCGCGCCACCCCGCAAAACACATGATTTTTTTCTGAATTTGACACATATGTCACATATTACACATAATTATGAATTTAATATAAGGTAAAATGTGAATATTATAATACAACAATCATCCAAATTATAATAAGTATTCAAATCACCGAATTAAACTAATAATTCAATACAAGAGTTGTACCGAATAAAACAATGATACAAATCACACATGAATTAAATGAAATAAATGTAAGAAAAGCAGGTTTTACCGCCCATGCTTTTGTCAATGATGCTCAATGAGATCCTCCTGAAGCTGATAGTGGGTGTTTGCGTCTTCATTCTACCAGTATGCTTGAATGAATGTGTGCATGCGGTCAGGGTCTCTAGTTGGCTTCACACGGCTACCGACATTGTCGTAGAAGAACTCCAAGTTCATGTCCCTCTCTTCGATGATCATGCCCCTCTCCTTTGAGTAAAAAACCGAGAATTGGCCTCGCAAGCTTGCACTATTTTTACGAAGAGGGATCGGCGCATTCGATACCTTCTCCGGAAAAGGTGCAGCGGATATATAGGATTGTCCGCGAAGTAGTCTTGCATCAACAATATGTTCCCGAGATGGCGGTTGCGAGGGATGCAAAGATGACCGACGGTCGATCCTCGCCATCCCTTGCGGTTCCGATCCTCGAGCTCCTTCACGGTGAGGACCGCCACCACCATCTCCTATCGATGGTGCTCGAGCAGCGGCTCTATGTCCGAGTCGTCGGACGAGGACGAATCCTTTAGCAAAAATTCCTCACAAGGGCTCAAATCAATCTACAGATCGTACCTGAGCTCGCATGAACAAAAAATCATCTATAAATCATCCGCTACGTCGAACTAGAAGGGGCGCAAAAGGGGACTCATCGACGGCGGTCAATACGGGGCGGCGGCTACCCGGGGGTGGCTCGGCGAATCTAGGGTGGGCAGCGACTCGGCGGATCTGGGGCGCCGATGCAGCGACGCGGTGGACCCGGGTCTAGGGCGGCCCGGCAGTGTGATTCCGTCAGCGGAATGGCCGGAATCGAAGGCGGCGGGTGGGCGGCGGCGGGATGGGGGCGAGG
>NC_041386.1:561390912-561509734 GCF_002162155.2 Triticum dicoccoides | reverse complement strand
GCAATTTACCGCGCCCCTAAAAAAAAAATCTAAGGGTCGGATGCGTTTACGTCATCTATTCGGGCCACTTTTTTTGCGCAAAACCGTATACTGATGGTTATTTTGCGGGTCGACGCTATAAGGGGTCCACTAGAGATTTTTTTTTGAGACAACCTCGCGAAGCTTTTTATTAACCCGTCATAATGTTTACAGGGATGAAAGAAAGATCTCCAGGATGGCCTAACCAGACATGGCGGCCACCCCCGAGAGATAAAGTATGCTTCGCTAAGTTGTGAGCCTCAAAATTTGAGCTCCTAAATTCATGGACTATTTTACAAAATTGAAAGCTAGCATAGTGTTCTATGATTTCATGTATCACCGCGCCATATGAAGCTGAAGTACCCCTCTGTATATCTTCTACCACCATCTTGCAATCGGATCCCACATGAATGCTTTGAACGTACAAGTCCTCCGCCAAAGCTAGTGCTTCCCTTATGGCCAGGGATTCGAGTGTTTGAGGATCATTGATTTGCCTGAAACCAATGACCGAAGCTCCAAGGAACATACCATTTTGGTCCCTACACACAGCAACAACCGAACCATACGTGCCTCCTCTCGATAGCGCTGCATCCACGTTAACTTTGGCACACCCTTGGTCCGAAGGTAGCTAATGTTTTGGTCTCGGCGCTGGTACACTAACCGGTCTTGGCGACTTCTTGTTGATCTGCTGCATCTCTGACAAATAACTCAAGATGAAGCCATTAGTGAAGTATGGAGACTGGAAAATGTCCTCATAGATCGCCTTCCTCCTCGCACTCCAGATCGCCCATGCTGTCACCACAAGGCGAGTAAATTCTTAAGGCTGTAGCATATCATGTAGAGCAAACAACCACCGCTTCGGATTATCATGCTGGCAACTTATCACCTTTTCAGCAAAGTCCTCGGGGGCTAAAGCCCAGATGCTCCTCGACATTGAGCAATTCAACAACGCATGTCTCCATGTGTCCGTGGCTCCGCATAAGTGGCATGTATTTTCATCGGCCATGTTTCGGTGATGGAGAACCTCACCCGTAGGCATCGACTGCCTGGCTAGACGGCAAACGAACATCCGCAGCTTCGAGGGTACTTGTATGTGCCAGATTGCACTCCATTGCTTAGCTTCATGTAAGTTTGAAGTACCTTCTTCCTCATGAAGCCATCTTTCCTTGCTGATCTTCGTTCTTATCATCATATGGTAAGCAGAACGCACCGAGAAAACTCCCCGTCTCTCTTCATGCCATGCCCAAAAATCTGTTATATTCCTCGTGCATAGCAGTATTTTGAGGATCTCTGAAGCATCAAAAGGAGTAAAAACAGACCGTACCAGGTCTTCTTTCCATTGTGCCAAGGTAGCATCAATCAGGTCCGACACTTTTTCTGGCGGATTAGGAACAAGTGAAGTGATCGGCCTTTTAAAGTTATCGCGAGGAATCCAGTTATGCTGCCAGATACTTGTCGAAGCCCCATTACCAATTCTTCGAACCACTCCTTGTGCAACAATGTCCCTGCCATCAAGCACCGCTCGCCATATCCGAGAACGGTGGGATCCTAGCTCAGCTTCCAGGATTGAGCATTGAGGAAAATATACAGCCTTCAACACCTTTGCACTAAGCGAGTTCTCATCGGTCATCAGCCGCCATGCTTGTCTAGCCAAGAGTGCTAGATTGAAAATCTCCAAATCACAAAAACCGAGACCGCCCAAAAGCTTAGGCCTGGTCATCATATCCCATGCGACCCAGCTAGGCTTTCTTTTACCTTGTTTGCTTCCCCACCAGAATTGGCGAATTATGGATGTGATACTGTCACATAAACCCCTTGGTAGACGAAAACAAGACATTGAAAAAATAGGGATCGCTTGTGCCACTGCCTTGATTAAAACTTTCTTTCCGGCTGCCGATAATAGTTTCTCCATCCACCCTTTGATCCTCTCCCATACCCGGTCTCGCAAATACTTGAAAGTTCCATTCTTCGACTGGCCTACATCAGTTGGCATACCCAGATAACGTTCATTAATTGATTCATTTTGGACGTTTAAGGAACGCTTCACCTCTTCCTTTATAGAATCTGGACATCCTTTGCTAAATAAGATGGAAGACTTCTCATGATTTATCCTCTGTCCCGAAGCTCTACAATAAATGTCAAGCAGGTTTGACACTTCCTCTGACCCCTCCACATTAGCCTTAAAAAGCAGCAGGCTATCATCTGCAAATAAAAGGTGGTTAATGGTGGGCGCCGTTGGTGCCACCTTAATACCTGCGAATGATGACCGAGAACTGGATTTCAGGAGGCACGAAAGGCCCTCTGCTGCAATTAGGAATAAGTAGGGGGAGATTGGGTCTCCCTGCCGGATGCCTCTTGTAGGCGTAAATGAATCAAGTTTTTCTCCATTAAACAGAACAGAAAAGGATACTGATGAGACCAACCCCATAACTATGTCAATCCACTGTTGAGAGAAACCCAATTTGGCCATAATACCTTTCAAATATGGCCATTCCTATCTGTCATAGGCTTTCATCATGTCCAGTTTCAAAGCACAAAAGCTATTAGACCGTGACCGTGTCCTCTTCATAAAGTGCAAACATTCATAAGCACATATGATGTTATCTGTGATCAGTCTCCCAGGCACGAAAGCAGATTGTTCCTCAGATATAATATCAGGCAAAATGATCTTTAGTCTGTTGGCAACTACTTTGGATGCAATCTTGTATAGCACATTGCAGAGACTGATGGGTCTAAATTGAGACAACTAAGAAGGGCTCATTACCTTTGGTATTAGGACCAACACCGTGTCATTAATGCATTCCGGGCTTTCCTCCCCTCGCACTATTCTCAAAACAATTCTTGTAACATCTTCACCACAAATATCCCAGTTGCGCTGATAAAAATGAGTAGGAAATCCGTCTGGGCCAGGTGCTTTTGTTGGGAACATTTGGAATAATGATGCCTTAACCTCATCAGACGTGTATTCGGCATTAAGGCGCGCATTCATTTCCTCTGTTACTTTCCTGGGCACATGACCTAGCACCGCATCCATATTTTCAACTCCCTCCGAAGTGTACAAAGTTTGATAGAAACTATTAGCCATCGCTTTTAACTCATCTGGGTCAACAACGATCGCTCCCAAGGAATTTTGCAATGCCTTAACCATATTCTTCTTTCGCCGCAAGCTTGCACGAAGATGAAAAAACCTGGTGTTCTTATTGCCCGCGGATAGCCACTGGATCCTTGCTCGCTGACGCCACATTAATTCCTCTCTGTGGTACATCTCAATTAGGCGCTCGTTGATCTTGAGTTCCACGTGTGATGGTCCAGTTCTAAGCGGGTCCCCCCGCAGCTGCTCTAGTTGTCCTTTCAAGAGCTTAATCTTCTTCTTCACGTTACCAAAAGTATCATTGCTCCATCTGCTTAGACCTGCCGCCAAGTTCCGGATCTTGTTCCTCATGTCCTCAACTGTCAGGCAGGGCACCGCCGCATCCCATCCATCAACTAAAGCATCATGGAGCCCCTCATGTGTCTCCCACATTACTTCATAACGAAACTCCGGTTTTTTGTGTTGCTGCTTCATACGTCCCATATCAACCAACAGTGCGGAGTGATCCGAAGAAGCAGCTATCTCATGGGTGACAGCTGCTAGTGGAAACCTTGCCATCCAATCCGTGCTGACCAATGCCCTGTCTAGTCTGCATCGTGTGTATGTTCCTCCAGTGGCCTTCTTCTCGAAAGTCCAAAAACGGCCAGAATAGCCCAAGTCTAATAACATGCAAACATCAATTGTATCTCTGAATGCCTGGATCTGTGCGTTGCTGCGTTGACCAACTCCCTCGTGCTCTTCCGAACGTAAAACTTCATTAAAATCACCGAGACAAAGCCAGGGTAAGCTACTTGTTGTACTGATATTTTTCAAGATTGTCCATGTTTGGTGTCGTAAGTGCGTCTGCGCCTCGCCATAAACACACATTAGTCTCCACATATCCTCACCCTGCTCCTCCACAGATACATCAAGGTGGTAAACAGAGTAACCAAGAATTTCAACTTTTATTTCATTGTTCCAAAACAAACCAATCCCACCACTCCTACCTTGACTATCAACTGCATAAGCATTATCAAAACCAATGGAACTAGCTAAAGCTTCTACCCTAGAGCCTTCAATCTGTGTCTCAACAATACAAAGTAGGGTAGGGGCAAACTTCCTCGCAAATTCGCGAAGTTCTCGGGCTGCCGCGGGTTTGCCCGCTCCACGGCAGTTCCAGCAAAGGGCACTCATTGGGCCAGGCGGCGCTCCTCGAAGGAGCCCGCCAAACTCTTCACTGCTGAAACCTGTCCATCACTACCATCATCTTCCTTTCGGGTCCTCTTGGGTTCTCTCTGTGGCGGGGGGCTGGACATGGAAGTGCCCACCGACACGATAGATAGCTTATCTGCAGCATCACCCTCCAGCGGTAGCCCAGCCAACCTCTTCCTCGTGAGATCATCCATATCAGCATCCTTACCATTGCCGTCAACTGCCATGTCATCCTCTCTACTTCCCATCTCCTGATAAGCTGGGAAGTTGTTCATTTCGGTCTCGCGTCGGTTGCCTGATCATCCTCCTGTCCGGCCTCCCCTACGGCCACCTCTCCTACCTCGGCCCTCTCCAGGACCTTGGCTCGCACGCATAGCCCAGCTAGCTCGTAAATCCTTGAATACTAGAGCCGAAGGGGGATGAATCCCAGTACCGTGTTCCTTATAGAGATGACCCAACATGCCACACACGGTGCACCAATCAGGAAGCTTCTCACACTTTACCCTATAAATCTGTCTTTCCCCCCTCTGATCATGGATACTGTGTTCTTCAGGGGCTTAAGCACATTCAGCCGGATCCACACCCTATGGAAGTTCCCAACAAAGTCATGAGACGGTTGTTCTATGAATAGCACTTCCCCCACCTTTGCAGCTAGTGGAGCGACCAGGTGAGCAAACAGATCAGGAACGTCATGTATCTGGATCCATATATCAATTGTCTCTAGCTTGATGGATGAGGGCTTGGAGACCCCATCATAAGGCGCAAGAAGCACTGCATCCCCTCGGAAATTCCAAGGTCCCTCATGCATAACTCTCTCCCAATCTCCTAAACAGGACAGTTGAACTGAGTACAGATTATCTTCCAAGGGCTTGAACTTGACCTCCTGCGCTGTATTCCATGCTGCTCGCATGTTTCTGTAGAACCATGTCTGACTGTATGATTTTGAGGTGTTTACCCTAGCCAGTGCAATCCATCTGGGTCCCTGTGGAGGCGCAACTTCCTCATCGAAGATCACATCGTCAAGATCTTCTTCCTTCAGCCCAAGCTCTGCCATCATCCGTTCAACATCACTCACGCCCGAGGAGCCCGAGGCCCCATTAGCCGCCATCAGAAGATCCTTACCCGACGCAAAACAGTGACCGGGTATATGGGAAACCCTAGACCCGCCATTCCCCGTCAAGCCTCGCGCGAGAGGAAAGCGACGGAGGAGACAGAGAGGGATCGGCGGTAGGGAAGGAAACAACGATCTACTGTGATCTACTCGACGGCGTCGCAGTCGCCGCTGTGAGAACAAAAACCCTAACTTGAGGGAACGTTCCAACTCAGATCCAGGGGTCCACTAGAGATGCTCTAAGCAATCGCTGCAGGATGTCTTGCTGAAGGTTGTAAGGTATCTGGGCCGGCCCAATTCGCGCGTGACTTTATTGAGATTGCTGCGGGATGTCTCGCTGAAGGTTTTAAGGTATCTGGGCCGGCCCAATTCGCGCGTGACTTTATTTGAAGTGAAAAAGAGAAGAGGAGAAAGGGAGAACACGCGCGCACAGTGAGTTCACGCGCGCTACTAGCCACCCAGTGAAAAAGAGAAGAGGAGAAAGGGAGAACACACACGCACAGTGAGTTCACGCGCGCTACTAGCCACCTAGTCCAAGTCGCAACATTGGTAAGTGGAAGGGGCGAGCCTTACTTGAGGCCATTTGAGTCGGGTTTTTTCTTTGTTTTCTTTTATTTCTTTTTATTTTTTCTTCTACTTTTTTGCATTAGGTTTTTGTATTTTATTTTTTGTTTGTTTTATTTTTACTTTATTCTTTCAGTTTTCTATTCTCTACTTTTTGTTTGGTTTTCTTTTTCCTTCTTCATTTTCTCCAATACTTGTTCAACATTTTTCAAATACTTATTCAACATTTTTTAAACACTTGTTCAATATTTTTATATACATGATCAACATTTTTTCCAAATACTTGTTCAACATTTTTTAGACATGATCAACATTTTTTTGAATACTTGTTAATATTTTTTCAAATACTTGTTCAACATTTTTATATACAAGGTAACCTTACTATTCATAGATCTAGACTTGTCGCGAAAGGTTTCACGCAAGTTCTAGGAGTTGACTACGACGAGACTTTCCCGCTGGTAGCTATATTCTTAAGTCTGTGCAAATACTACTAGCAATTGTTGCTTATTTCGGTTACGAAATATGGCGCATGGATGTGAAAATGGCTTTCCTAAATGGAAACCTCAAAGAGAATGTATACATGATACGACCTGAAGGTTTTGTTGATCCTAAGGATGCTAAAAAGGTATGCAAGCTTCAGAAGGTCATTTATGGTCTTAAGCAAGCATCAAGGAGCTGGAATATTTGTTTTGATGAAGTGGTCAAGAGTTTGGCTTCATCGGGAATGACAAAGAATCTTGTGTTCAAAAGAAATTTAGTGGGTGGCAAAAGCATTTCTAGTCTTATATGTGGATGACATATTATAGATTGGCAATGACGTGAGTTTTCTTAGGGCATCTCCAATGGTGACCCACAAATTCCATCTTGCATCCATCCGCGGTCATGGATGCGGGAGGCCGCCATCCAACCATAGCCGCATACATTTCAAACTCTTTTTCAACAAACAAGATGAAATTCATTCCAACACGGTTGAATTTCATATAAACATGACAAACTTCATTACCTTTACATCAACTAAGTGGTGCTTGTCCGGCTCTGGAGGTATAATTAATACCTAATGTAAATGATTGCCAGTGCACATTCCCCGTGTCCGGCCATGAGCCCCGAGAACTGAAGCTTTTCCTTCTCCAGTTCCGGTTCGACGCTTTCCAGCTCTGCCTCCACGTCGCACCGAAGCGATTAATTGGCCGCCTATGCTCAGCCCAACAAGCTTGGCGTCAATGGGAGGGGAGGAGTGGTGGCCTTGTTGAGACCCGAGCGACGGTGACCTACCATGCACTACTCTTCTTTGTTGCCGGCAGCGCCCGCGGGCGTGCCGACTTCGTGGTGGGGCACGACCTCAATGGAGCTGGCGATGTCATCCTCGTCGTCGGTCTTGCCAAACATCACCTCGTCGGTGCACTCCTTGTAGGCAGCTACCACCTTCGCTGCCCGCTTGCAGTACCGCAAGCGGGTGAGGTGGATCTCATGGGCGGTGCGGTAGGAGTCAAGCAACACCGTTTGCTCCACCGAGTCCGCGTCCCACGTAATCGCCCTGTGCGACTTGTAATATGCATTGGTATTTCCCCGAAGAGGAGGGGATGATGTAGCACAATAGAGGTAAGTATTTTCCTCAATTATGAAACCAAGGTTATCGATCTAGTAGGAGAACCAAGCAACAATATGTAAATAACACCCGCACACAAACAACAAATACTTGCAACCCAACGCGTAAAGGGGTTGTCAATCCCTCAACGGTATTGAGATAGATTAAATTATATAAGATTTGATAAATAGATATAACTAAAACACAAAATAAAATAAATAAAAGAAAATAGCAACAAGGTATTTTTGGTTTTAATATATGATAAAAGATAGACCCCGGGGTCATAATTTTCACTAGAGGCTTCTCTCGAGAAAATAGCATACGGTGGGTAAACAAATTACTGTTGGGCAATTGATAGAAAAGCAAATAATTATGACGATAGCCAAGACAATGATCATATATATAGGCATCATTCCAAGATTAGTAGACTGAAACAATTCCGCATCTACTAGCATTACTCCACACATCGACCGCTATCCAACATGCATCTAGTGTATTAAGTTCATGGGAAAACGGAGTAATGCAATAGGAAAGATGACATGATGTAGACAAGATAAACTCACGTATGAATAAACCCCATCTTGTTACCCTTAATAGCAATGATACATGCGTGTCATGTCTTTTTCTGTCACTGAGACTAAGCACCGCAAGATCGAACCAATTACAAAGCACCTCTTCCCATGGCAAGATAAATCAATCTAGTTGGAAAAACCAAACCAATAAATCAGAGAAGAAATACGAGGCTATAAAATCATGCATAAAAGAGTTCAGAGAAAACTCAAATAATATTCATGGATAGATCTGATCATAAACTCACAATTCATCGGATCACAGCAAACACACCGCAAAAGGAGTTACATCAAATAGATCTCCAAGAACATCAAGGAGAACATTGTATTGAAGATCAAAAAGAGAGAAGAAGCCATCTAGCTACTAACTACGGACCCATAGGTCTATGGTAAACTACTCACGCATAATCGAAGGGGCAACAAGGATGATGAAGAACCCCTCCGTGATCGTTGCCCCCTCTGGCAGAGTGCCGGAAAAGGCCTCTAGATTGGATCTTGTGGTTCTGGAACTTGCGGCGGCGGAAAGAGTATTTTGTCGATTCCTCTAGGGTTTTGGGGATTTTAAAGTTTTTATAGAGGCAGAGGTAGGTCAAGAAGGTGCCTGTGGGCCCCACTACCCACCAGGGAGCGCTAGAGGCCCCTGGTGCGCCCCATGAGCCTCCTCTCATGTGCTCCATAAGCTTCCAGGGTCTTATATCACCAGAAAAAAATATCCAAAAAGTTTCGTGGCATTTGGACTTCGCTTGGTATTGATATTCCGCAAAGTAAAAAACAAGCAAAAACAGCAACATGCACTGGGCACTAGGTTAATAGGTTAGTCCCAAAAAATGATATAAAGTTGCTAGTAAATGTATATAAAACATTCAAGATTGATACTTTAATAGCATGGAACAATCAAAATTATAGATACGTTGGAGACGTCTCACCCTGCCGGCTGAGAGCTGCTCCTCCCAGAACCGCGCTACCAGAACTGCTCCTCGCGCTCCACCCGCACCATGTCCATGGAATGCGCACGGGCCTTGCTAATGGCATGGTGCAATGCACTGGTGAGGGTGGTGCGAAGGAGGAGGAGGGTGGCATAGATGAGGAGGGTGGTGATTCCACTTGTAAGATGCGTTGGTTTTGTTCCCAAAGAGGAAGGGATGATGCAGTACCGTAGAGGTAGGCATTTCCCTCGGTTAGAAACCAAGATTATCAATCCAGTAGGAGAACCACACAACAACTTGTTAGCAGCACCTACACAAAATAACAAATACTTGCACCCAACACAAACAAGGGGTTGTCAATCCCTCGATGGTTAATTGCTAGGATCAAATCTCGAAGTGATAGATAGATAGATAGATAGATAAAAACACAAAATAAAGTAAAGTAAATAAAATTGCAGCAATATATTTTTGGATTTTAATATATGATTTAGATAGACCCGGGGGCCATAGTCTTCACTAGAGGCTTCTATTGAAGATATCATACGGTGGGTAAACAAATTACTGTTGGGCAATTGATAGAAAAATTAATAATCATGACGATATCTAAGGCAATTATCATGTATATAGGCATCACGTCTGAGACAAGTAGACCGACTCCTACCTGCATCTACTACTATTACTCCACCCATTGACCGCTATCCAACATGCATCCAGAGAATTAAGTTCATAAAGAACGGAGTAACTCCTTAAGCAAGATTACAAATACATTGTTGTAGACAAAGTAAACTCAATTAATATCAATGATACAAATACATTAAGTTCATAAAGTAAAGTAAAACCCATCTTTTTATCCTTAATATGAACGATACAAATACATGTCATATCCCTTTCTGTCACTGGGATTGAGCACCACAAGATCGAACCCATCACAAAGCACCTCTCCCATTGCAAGAAAAGTTAATCTAGTTGGCCAAAACAAATCAATAGATCAGAGAGAAATGCAAAACTATAATATCCATTCATAAAAGAGTTCAGAGAAGACTCAAATAATATTCATAGATAATTTGATTATAAACTTACAATTCATCGGATCCCAACAAACACACTGCAAAAAGTATTACATCAAATAGATCTTCAAGAACATCGAGGAGAACATTGTATTGAAGATCAAAGAGAGAAAAGAAGGCATCTAGCTACTAGCTATGGACCCGTAGCTCTGTGGTAAACTACTCATACATCATCGAAGAGGATAGCTGATACGTCTCCAACGTATCTATAATTTTTTATTGTTCCATGCTATTATATTATCAATCTTGGATGTTTTATAATCATTTTTGGTACTAACCTATTAACATAGTGTCAAGTGCTAGTTGCTATTTTGTACATGTTTTTTACATCGCAGGAAATCAATACCAAATGGAGTCCAAATGCAAAAAAACTTTACGGAGATTTTTTATGGACCAGAAGACACCCAATGGGCCAAGGCATTGCCTGGGGGTGCTCTGATAACCCACAAGTATAGGGGAGCACAACAGTTTTCAAGGTTAGAGTATTCAACCCAAATTTATAGATTCGACACAAGGGCAGTCAAAGAATATTTGAAGGTATTAGCAGCTGAGTTGTCAATTCTACCACACTTGGAGATTAATAATGTGCAGCAATGTGATCAGTAACAAAGTAATATGATAGTTTTGATAGTAGTAGCAGTAGCAATGGTAACGGTAATAGTGATAATGGTAGTTTTGTAACAAGTGCAAAAATAACGATAGCAGTAGTAACTTAGCAAGAACAATATAAGATAAATTCATAGGCATTGGATCGGTGACTTGTTGGATGATATTCATCATGATACAGTTATAACCTAGGGCGATACAACACTAGCTCCAGTCCATCAATATAATGTAGGCATGTATTCCGTAAATAGTCATACGTGCTTATGGAAATAACTTGCATGACATCTTTTGTCCTACCCTCCTGTGGCAGCGGGGTCCTACTGGAAACTACGGGATATTAAGGCCTCCTTTTAATAGAGAACCGGAACAAAGCATTAACACAAGGTGAACACATAAACTCCTCAAACTAGGTCATCACCGGGAGTGGTCCCGACTATTGTCACTCCGGGGTTGCCGGATCATAACACGTAGTAGGTGACTATAACTTGCAAGATCGGATCTAGAACATGGATGTAATGGTGATAACATAAACGGTTCAGATCTGAAATCATGGCACCGGGGCCCAAAGTGACAAGCATTAAGCATGACAAAGTCATAGCAACATCAATCTTAGAACATAGTGGATACTAGGGATCAGGCCCTAACAAAACTAACTCGATTACATGATAAATCTCATCCAACTCCTCACCGACCAGCGAGCCTACGAAGGAATTACTCACTCCCGGTGGGGAGCATCATGGAATTGGCGACGGAGATGGGTTGGTGATGATGAAGAACGAAAATCTCCCTCTCCAGAGCCCCAAACCGACTCCAGATCTGGCCTCCCGATGAAGAACAGGAGGTGACGGCGGCTCCGTCTCGTGGATCGCGATAATTATTTCTCCTTGATTTTTTTCTGCGTGTGCTAAGAGGGGGAGCACCCTAGTGGGTTGTGCCCACCCAGGTGCCCCCCTCCGGTGGGTCCTGGCTCCAGAAATTCTTGTTTATTGTATAAAAATTCCTCGCAAAGTTTCATTCCATTCTGAGAACTTTTATTTCTGCACAAAAACAACACGATGGTAGTTCTGCTGAAAACAACGTCAGCATAGGGTTAGTTTCATTCAAATCATGCAAATTAGAGTCCAAAACAAGAGGAAAAGCGTTGAAAAGTAGATACGTTGGAGACGTATCAACTCCCCCAAGGTTAAACATTTTCTTATCCTCAAGCAATTCAGTTGATAAACTAAAAGTGAAAAAGAAAAACTTTTATGAACTCTTTTGCTCTTGTTTGCATAAATAAGCTTAAACAACACCCAGGTTTTCAGCCAATATTATAACTAACCATGCCGACAATAACTCTTAAAAATTATATTAACTCATATTAATGACATAATCAGCTAGCGAGCAATAATAAGATATCTCAAACGGCAACACCTTGTCAAAACAACCATGATATAATATGAAAATAGTGGTATCTCGCTAGCCCTTTCTGAGACCGCAAAACATAAATGCAGAGCACCTCCAGAGTCCAAGCAGCGATTAAACATTGTAATTCATGGTAGAAAAGATCCAGTCATGATGCACCCAACATTAGCTACACACAATGCATAAGTCATGACAGCAGTGCTCTCAGGTTCTGGCGCTTGTTTTGGAAGGTGATGACACAACATAAAAGTAAATAGATAGTCCCTTCGCAGAGGGAAGCAGTGATTTGTAGAGGTGCCAGAGCTCAAGTTTTTAAACAGAGGTAAATGATATTTTGAGACATGCACCCTTCTCATTTACTTCACGACTATCAGTTATCAATATATTCCATGCTCAGCACGCTAGTGGCGGTTCCCAAGCGATAAAAGTAAAGGTTTTGACTCCATTGGGAGTTTTTGTTTGATTATTTGTAAGCTTTTTTCTGTTTGCAGTTTGGGACTGGGCATCCCTATTACCGCCCTTTTCTCATGCGATGGCGAGTGATAAACTCGACCTGAGAATAACCCGCTTAGCATGGAAGATACCGACCACCTCCTGTCGTTCCATGAACGATCCAGGCACACAAAAGGATATTATTAGATGTTTTTAGAGGTGGCACCTTCAAATTTACTTAGGACGGCAGGGTAATACCGCATATAGGTAGGTATGGTGGACTCATCTGGAATAACTTTGGGTTCAAGGTTTTTGATGTACAAGCAGAATTCCCACTTAGTACAGGCGAAGGCTAGCAATTAGATTGAGAAGCGGCCAGCTAGAGAGCAACAACGATCATGAACATGCATTATGCATAAGTAACACTGGACACTAGCATGAGTAGGATATGAACAACATGAACATAAATATCATAGAGGCGATGTTGGTTTTGATTCAACTACATGCATGAACATGTGCCAAGTCAAGCCACTCGAACATTTAGATGAGGATACCATATCGTCAAACTACATCGCAATCATTTTAACGCAATGTTAAAATCCAAGATAAGTCATTATCCACTCCTAGCTACTTATGCATGGCATGAGAAACTATAATCTCTAATTGTCATTGCAAACACGTTTAATCATAATGGGCTGAATCATGGATACTAGGTTAAACATATTTACACAAATAGAACAAGTCGAGTTCATACCCGTTTCTCTCTACCACGGCCAGTTCATCGAATATCGTCATTATTGCCTTTCACTTGCACGACTGAATGATATGAAAATAATAACAATGCAAGAATGTCGTGGACTAAGCTGGAATCTGCAAAACATTTTATTCAACAGGAGAAGACAAGGTAAAATGGGCTCTTTATTAGATCAACAGTTATTGAAATGAGAGCCACTCAACATTTTCATTGTGGTCTTCTCCTTGGTACAACTCGAATAAAAAGAAATGAAATTTAGAGAAACACACTGAAATATTTTTGGAGATTTTGGTTTTCTTGAACAACCAAATAAAAGGGAAAGCAAAAAATGAGAAAACTATTTACACGGGAAAGCTCCCAACAAGCAAAAGAAGAACAAGGAAATCTTTTTGGGTTTTCTTTTTAGTACTACAGCTAAGCATGCCTAGAAAGTAAACTAACTACAACTAATGTTTTGGTTTTCTTGAAGTTTTTTAAACTCACAAGAAGAAAGCAAGAAAATAAATTAAGCATGGATGATACAATGAAAAGTGTAAACACCGACAAATGGAATAAGTGAACATGAATGTAATGTCGATGAGAAAGACGTACTCCCCCAAGCTTAGGCTTTTGGACTAACTTGGTAATCTATCAGAAGCCTGGATAGTAGTTGGGGTACTGAGGAGCGGGCATCCACTAATCCCACTGCTGAGGCTTTTCCTCCTCCTCTGCATCAGCCTGATCGTTCCGGTAGGTGATGATATCCGCAGGCATAATCCTATATCCGCCCCTGACAACATGATCAAACAAAGAAGGAGCAGGCAATGGAATAATATCACGAGTCGTCACACGAAAAACCAGGTTATCTGGAACAGGGATGTTAGGAGATTCAATATCGATAAAATGGTGGTGATCCATGGCTGCACGGTCTAGGTAAACCTTGGTCAGAGTGTAATCATGAAGGCGTATCTCAACCTCAAAGTGAGCCGCCAAACGAGTAGCGAAAATCCCACCATGTATTTTACCCTTGGACGTATTAATGTGGAGGCGACGTGCCACAATAGCTCCCAAGCTATAAGTGTTGTCGCCCTCTAGTGCACGGCGTAAAACAACAAAGTCTGGCGCGCTGAGCGCACCCACCTTTTCCCTAGCAAGCAAACACTTAGCGATAAATAAAGCAAAATAATGCACGTCAGGAAAGTGTATGCTAGTGGCACCGACGGCCGACACCCCTCTCTCATCCCCCACTGTCAAAATACGATAAAGGCCTCAAACTCTGCCGGCCTAGGCTCAACTAAGCTCCCATCAGAAGGGATCATGCATATGTTGCAAAATTTAGTAAGTGGTATCTGATGGGTTTCAGCATATTAATCAAAACGCACTTTAGGAGGATTATTCCTAGGAAGGAAAATAAAGCTTTGAACAAAGGAGTTTGTGAGGAGATGATACTATTCGCATTCAGCTGCGATGAAGTCGGTGAGGCCGGCATTAGCAGCATATTGTGTGAACTCCTGAAGGATTCCAACCTCTTCCATGAACGGGGTATGCGGCAATTCGCACGGCCGTACTTCCTCCAACCTCCGAGTATGGAGATCACTGTCAGATGACTCCCCAATAACTCCCTTGGAGTTCTTCTTGGAACCAAACTTCCTAAAGATATTCATGTTTTTCCTATGAACAAAAATTCTGAAATTTTTAGTCCACAAAATTTTCTCAACAAAACTTCACAAAAATGATACCAACTACTCATAGGGATACATAGAGGCCATAGCAAGCATTCAAACTACTTAAAACTCTAAGAATTCAACATGCAAGCTCATCTACAGCAGCACCAGGAGTAGCCAATTATTCAAAATATAAACCACTAAAACAAAAACTAATTGGACAAATGGTGGACTCTGGTATCGCTTGAAGCTACATCGGTATTTCCGTAAAGAGGAAGGGATGATGCAGCACATCGGCGGTAGGTATTTCCCTCAGATATGAAGCCAAGCTTATTGACCCAGTAGGAGAACCAAGCAACACAACGTAAACAACACCTGCACACAAATAACAACTTCTCGCAACCCGACGTGTTAAAGGGGTTGTCAATCCCTTCTGGGGTACGGCGCCTCAAGATAGGCGTGAGGTAAAATTGCATTAGATTGATAGATCGAACGCCAAATAAAATAAGAATAAATTTTAGCAAGGTATTTTTGTATTTTTGGTTTAATAGATCTGAAAATAAATGCAAAGGAAAAGTAGACTGCAAAGGCAAATATATGAGAAAGAGATCCGGGGGTCGTAGGTTTCACTAGTGGCTTCTCTCGAGAAAAATAGCAAACGGTGGGTGAACAAATTATTGTTGGGCAATTGATAGAACTTCAAATAATCATGACGATATCCAGGCAATGATCATTACATAGGCATCACGTCCAAGATTAGTAGACCGACTCCTGCCAACATCTACTACTATTACTCCACACATCAACCGCTATCCAGCATGCATATAGTGTATTAAGTTCATGGAGAAACGGAGTAATGCAATAAGAACGATGACATGATGTAGACAAGATCTATCTATGTAGATATAGACCCCATCATTTTATCCTTAGTAGCAATAATACGTACGTGTCGGTTCCCCTTCTGTCACTAGGATCAAGCATCGTAAGATCGAACCCACTACAAAGCACCTCTTCCCATTGCAAGATAAATAGATCAAGTTGGCCAAACGAAACCAAAATATCAGAGAAGAAATACGAGGCTATAAGCAATCATGAATAAAAGAGATCAAAGAAACTCAAATATGTTGATGGATATAAAAAGAGATAGATCTGATCATAAACTCAAAGTTCATCGGATCCGAACAAACACACCGCAAAAGAGTTACATCATATGGATCTCCAAGAGACCATTGGATTGAGAATCAAGAGAGAGAGAGAGAGGAAGCCATCTAGCTACTAACTACGGACCCGAGGTCTACAAAGAACTACTCACGCATCATCCGAGAAGCGCCAATGGAGGTGGTGAACCCCATCCGAGATGGTGTCTAGATTGGATCTGGTGGTTCTGGACTCTGCGGTGGCTGGATCAATATTTCATCGACTCCCCTAGGGTTTTGGGAATATTGGGGTATTTATAGAGCAAATAGGCGGTCCGGGGGCACCCGAGGTGGACACAACCCACCAGGACGCGCCCTGGTGGGTTTTGCTCTCCTCGGAGCACCCCCCAGGCGCAGCCATGGCCCATTATGTTCCTTCTGGTCCAAAAAAAAATCTCTGTAAAGTTTCTTGCGTTTGGACTCCGTTTGGTATTGATTTTTTATACATCTCCATCGTATCTATAATTTTTGATTATTTCATGCCAATATTATACAACTTTTACATACTTTTGGCAACTTTTTATATAATTTATTGGACTAACCTATTGATCTAGTGCCCAGTGCCAGTTCCTGTTTTCTGCATGTTTTTTGTATTGCAGAGTATCCATATCAAACGAAGTCCAAACACGATAAAAAATTACGGAGAATTATTTTGGAATATTTGTGATTTTTGGGAGTTGGAATCACCACAAATGGAGGCCCACACAGCCCACAAGACACCAGGGCGCGCCAGAGGCGCCTGGTGCGCGGTGGTGGGTTGTGCACACCTTGTACGTCGGTTGGACCTCTACTGCGGGCGCAAGGAAGCTTATATCCGAAAAAATGTGTTAAAATCTCAGCACAATCGGAGTTACGGATCTCCGGGAATATAAGAAACGGTTTTCAGCCAGATCTGGGAGCGCAAAACAGAAGAGAACAGAGAGGGAGATCCAATCTCGGAGGGGCTCCTGCCCCTCCGCGGCCATGGAGACCAAGGACCAGAGGGGGAACTCTCCTCCCATCTAGGGGGGAGGCCAAGGAAGAAGAAGAAGGAGGGGGCTCTCTCCCCGTCGCTTCCGGTGGCGTAGGAGTGCCACAGGGGGCAACGATCGGGACGGCGATCTACATCAACAATCTTGCTACCGTCAACACCAACCCCCCCCCCTCTATGAAGCGGTGTAACACCTCTTCTCCCCGCTGTAATCTCTACTTAAACATGGTGCTCAACTCCATATATTATTTCCCAATGATCTATGGTTATCCTATGATGTTTGAGTAGATCCATTTTGTCCTGTGGGTTAATCGTGATCTTGGTTGGTATGATTGTATATTTTATTTATGGTGCTGTCCTATCGTGCCCTTCGTTCTCATGCAAATGTGAGGGCCCCCTGCTGTAAGGTGTTGCAATATGTTCATGGTTTGCTTACGGTGGGTTGCGAGAGTGACAGAAACTTAAACCCGAGTAGGTGGGTTATGGCGTATGGGAGTAAAGAGGACTTGATACTTAATGCTATGGTTGGGTTTCACGACCTTAATGATCTTTAGTAGTTGCGGATGCTTGCTAGAGTTCCAATCATAAGTGCATATGATCCAAGTTGAGAAAGTATGTTAGCTCATGCCTCTCCCTCATATAAAGTTGCAAGAATGATTACCGATACTTGTTATCGATTGCCTAGGGACAAATAACTTTCTTGTTGACAAAAGCTCTCTACTAAAACTAACTTAGTTGTGTCTTTATTTAAGCATCCCCTAGATTTTATTTACATGCTCTTTATTATCTTGCAAACCTATCCTATCACGCCTATAAAGTACTTCTAGTTTCATACTTATTTCTGGTAAAGCAAACATCAAGCGTGCGTAGAGTTGTATCGGTGGTCGATAGAACTTGAGGGAATATTTGTTCTACCTTTAGCTCCTCGTTGGGTTCGACACTCTTATTAATCGAAAAAGGCTACAAACGATCTCCTATACTTGTGGGTTATCGAGACCTTTTTCTGGTGCTGTTGCCTAGGATTTATAGCGTGGGGTGAATATTCTCGTGTGTGCTTGTTTGCTTTATCACTAAGTAGTTTTTATTTTCTGTTCTAAGTTGTTCTCTATCTTTAGTTATGGATATCGAACACGAAACACCAAAAAAATAGCGGTACTTGCTACTCATGGAGATGGGGAACCTCCTAAAACCCTCGATGCTTGTTATGTAAAAGATATTATGCACTACTTTGATAATCCTGAGAAAACCCCATTTAACTATATAATGGGAGTAACGTTGGATCAACATGAATACTTTAGGGATTATCCCTTGAATCATAAAGGGAAGTTGTTATGGGATCAAATTCATATGTTGCATTGGTATGCTTAGGAGCTATCTTGAGATATGATTATACTTGTTGCTCTAGGATGAATGCTCCACATCTTCCCTTTTCATGTGAATTTAATGATAATGAAACCTTGGCTTCTTATACTAGAGGTATATATGATTATTATGACGTGGAATGAATAGAAGAATTTGTTGCTTTTTAGGGTGCTTATGAAACTGAATCTTTGTTTGAAAAATATGAAGCTTTTGATGATGATGTTTATAGACCTAAATTTTTTGTCATCCTTAAATATTGCTATGATAATTATAAATACAATTCCGATATTGATGAATTTATTGAGAAAGTCTCCGCTGTCCAAGAAGAGACTAATATTTTGCAGGAGTCTATGGAAGAAGAAATTGATGAAACCGTGAGCTCATTGGATGAAAAAGATGATGAGGAGAGCGAAGAACAAAACGAGGAAGATCGGATTAGCTACCCGTGCCTACCTTCTAATGAGAGTAACTCTTCAACTCATACATTATTTAATTTCCCTTCGTGCTTACCGAAGGATGATTGCCATGATCCCATTGATTCGTTTGAAATATCCCTTTTTGATGATTCTTGCTATGCTTGTGGCCACGATGCCAATATGAATGATGCTTATGGAGATGAACTTGCTATAGTTCCTTATGTTAAGAATGAAATTGTTGCTATTGCACCCACACATGATAGTCCTATTATCTTTTTGAATTCTCCCAACTACACTATATCGGCGAAGTTTTCTCTTGTTAAGGATTATATTGATGGGTTGCCTTTTACCGTTGCACATGATGATTTTGATGCATATAATATGCATGTGCTTGCTCCTCCTACTTGCAATTATTATGAGAGGGGAACTACATCTCCACCTCTTTATGTTTCCAACACAAAAAAATTGCAAGAAACTTCTTATACAATGTATTGGTTGAGGGAGTCCTGGATTAGGGGGTCTGCGGACAGCCGGACTATATCCATTGGCCGGACTGTTAGACTATGAAGATACAAGATTGAAGACTTCGTCTCGTGTCCGGATGGGACTCTACTTGGCGTGGAAGGCAAGCTAGGCAATACGGATATGGATATCTCCTCCTTTGTAACCGACCTTGTGTAACCCTAACCCTCTCCGGTGTCTATATAAACCGAAGGGTTTTAGTCCGTAGAACAACAATCACAACATACAATCATACCATAGGCTAGCTTCTAGGGTTTCGCCTCTCTGATCTCGTGGTAGATCTACTCTTGTACTACCCATATCATCAATATCAATCAAGCGGGACATAGGGTTTTACCTCCATCAAGAGGGCCCGAACCTGGGTAAAACATCGTGTCCCCTACCTCCTGTTACCATCCGGCCTAGACGCACAGTTCGGGACCCCCTACCCGAGATCCGCCGGTTTTGACACTGACATTGGTGCTTTCATTGAGAGTTCCTCTGTGTCATCGCCGTTAGGCTTGATGGCTCCTACTATCATCGATAGCGATGCGGTCCAGGGTGAGACTTTTCTCCCCGGACAGATCTTCGTATTAGGCGGCTTTGCACTGCGGGCTAATTTGGTTGGCCATCTGGAGCAGATTGAAAGCTATGCCCCTGGCCGTCAGGTCAGATTTGGAAGTTTGAACTACATGGCCGACATCCGCGGAGACTTGATCTTCGACGGATTCGAGCCACAGCCGGGCGCGCCGCACTGTCGCGATGGGTATGACCTAGCTCTGCCGCTGAACAGTACCCCAGAGGCTGCGCCCGCATCAGCTCCGACCCTTAGCTCGGAGCCAACTGCGCCAGTCGAGGACGGGTGGTTAGACACCGCCTCAGGGGCTGCAGTCTCAATGGCGATCAAGCCGAACACCAGCCTAACCCTCTGCACAGCCCGTGACTCCAAGGTGCCGGACTCTTTTCTGGACTCCGAACCATCCGCGCCCCTGCCAATCGAATTCGATTGGGCGCCGATCATGGAATTCACTGCCGCGGATATCTTTCAGCACTCACCCTTCGGTGACATCTGAATTCACTAAGGTCTCTCTCCTTGTCAGGAGAGCCCTGGCCGGATTATGGCCAACAGGATTGGGATGCAGACGACGAAGAAATTCAACGCCCACCCACCACCCACTTTGTAGCCACTGTCGATGATTTAACCGACATGCTCAACTTCGACTCCGAAGACATCAACGGTATGGACGACGATGTAGGAGACGAACATGAACCAGCACCTATAGGGCACTGGAAAGCCACCTTGTCATATGACATGTACATGGTGGATACACCCAAAGAAGGCAATGGCGACGGGATAGCGAAGGACGAACCATCCAAGAAGCAACCCAAACGCCAACGTCAGCGGCGCCGCTCTAAGTCCCGCCAAAGCAAAAGTGGTGATACTGGCACATGAGATAATAACACTTCGGATAGTGCCGAAGAAAACAACAAACCCCTCCAGCAAGATTTAGAGCAGGAGGATGGAGTAGCCAGCTCTCCTGAGAGAGCGGCAGACGGAAAGGAGGAGGATGACAATCACATGCCCCCCTCCGAAGACGAGGCAAGCCTCAGTGACGATGAATTCGCCGTACCAGAGGATCTCGTCGAACAAGAGCGCTTCAAGCGCCGGCTCATGGCCACGGCAAATAGCCTGAAGAAAAAGCAGCAGCAGCTTCAAACTGATCAAGATCTGCTAGCTGACAGATGGACTGAAGCCCTCGTGGCCGAGGAATATAAACTCGAGCGCACCTCCAAGAACTACCCAAAGTGCAGGTTATTACCCCGACTGGAGAAAGAATCGTATGATACGGCTGATCGGCCACCTCGTGGCCGCGATAGAGAGGCATTCCAGCCAAAAGCTCAGCCTCCACCCCAACACCATTCAAATAAAAAGGCATGGGGAGATACGCCAGACCTGCGAGACATATTGGAGGATAAGGCAAATCATACAAGATCGATCTACGGATCACGAGGGCGCACCACTCTGCGAGACGACAAACATCACGCCGGATACAGTAAAAGCAAATCCGGCCAGGCCGAACACAACAGGCAAGACTCATTCGAGCTGCGTCGCGATATAGCCCAATACAGAGGCGCCACACACCCCTTATGCTTCACAGACGAAGTAATGGAACATCAATTCCCAGAAGGTTTCAACCTGTAAATATTGAATCATACGACGGCACAACAGATCCCGCAGTATGGATTGAGGATTTCCTCCTCAACATCCACATGGCCCGCAGTGATGACTTACACGCTATCAAATACCTCCCACTAAAGCTCAAAGGACCAGCGCGGCATTGGCTTAACAGCTTGCCAGCGGACTCCATTAGCTGTTGGGAAGATCTGGAAGCCGCATTCCTCGATAACTTTCAGGGCACTTATGTGCGACCACCAGACGCCGATGACTTGAGCCACATAATTTAGCAGCCAGAAGAGTCGGCTAGGCAATTCTGGACTCGGTTCCTTACAAGAAAAATCAAATCGTCGACTATCCGGATGCGGAGGCCTTAGCGGCTTTCAAACACAACATCCGAGACGAGTGGCTAGCCTGGCACCTTGGTCAGGAAAAGACGAAATCTATGGTAGCTCTCACGACCCTCATGACCCACTTTTGTGCGGGAGAAGATAGCTGGCTGGCTCGCAATAATAACATATCAAAGACCATGGTACCTCAGATACCAAGGACGGCAATAGCAGGTCACGTTGCAACAAGCATAAGCGCCGCATTAACAACGAAAATACTTAGGATACGACAGTCAATGCCGGATTCAAAGGCTCTAAACCCGGTCAGCGGAAAAAGCCATTCAAACAAAGTACGTCGGGTCCTTCTATCTTGGACCGTATACTCGATCGCTCGTGTCAAATACACGACACCCCAGACAAGCCAGCCAATCACACCAACAGGGATTGTTGGGTGTTCAAGCAGGCCAGGAAGTTAATTGCCGAAAACAAGGACAAGGGGCCGCATAGAAATGACGAGGAGGAGCCCCGGCAGTCGCACACTGGAGGACAGAAGAGGTTTCCCCCGCAAGTGCGGACGGTGAACATGATATACGCAACCCACATCCCCAAGAGGGAGCGGAACGTGCGCTCAGGGACGTATATGCATTGGAGCCAATCCCCCCAAAGTTCAACCCTTGGTCCTCCTGTCCGATCACCTTCGATCGCAGGGACCACCCCACTAGTATCCGTCATGGCGGATTTGCCGCACTGGTCCTAGACCCAATCATCGACGGATTTCACCTCACTCGAGTCCTTATGGACGGCGGCAGCAGCCTGAACCTGCTTTATCAGGACACAGTGTGCAAAATGGGTATAGACCCCTCAAGGATCAAACCCACAAAAACGACCTTTAAGGGCGTCAATCCAGGTGTGGAGGCCCATTGCACAGGCTCAATTACACTGGAAGTGGTCTTCGGATCCCCGGATAACTTCTGAAGTGAAGAGTTAATCTTCGATATAGTCCCGTTCCGCAGTGGTTATCACGCGCTGCTCGGGCGAACCACATTTGCTAGATTCAATGCGGTACCGCATTACGCATACCTCAAGCTCAAGATGCCAGGACCTCGCGGAGTTATTACAGTCAATGGAAACACAGAGCGCTCTCTCCGAACAGAGGAGCACACCGCAGCCCTCGTAGCAGAAACGCAAAGCAGCCTCTCAAGGCAATCAACCAGTTCGGCGCTTCACAGCCCGGACACCTTCAAGCGCGCTCGGGGCAATCGGCAAATAGACCGCCTGGCGCGATCTGAGCTCGCGTAGCAATACGGCGGCCACCCCAATCCCAGTCCAGCAGCGAAACTCGTGCCGCACGTACATAATTACGCATTAAAAATACCATGGGCGTAGGTGGGGAGGGGGGCACAACCACGGCACGCCCCAAGACGCGGCCTAAACTGCACTAGGGGCTTCCCGTTCGGTTATTTTTCTTTTTCTTTCTGGACCTTAATCTCTGGAAACACTGTCCGGCAACACTATTGCCGAACACATGATGCAGCAACCAAGGAGGCAGACAGCTACGTTATACCATGGAATTCCCAGGTTGATTACAGTAACGAGTGAAATATTCAATTTAACATCATTCCTCAGCTTGCCCTTGGAAGGGACATAGTCCTACTCTTTGCTTATCGCACTATCTGTATCACTCTGCTTTAACACAATTTTTTAATAAACAATGCATGACATTACGACTATTATTGCATTCTTGTTATATATATATCTATGTGTTCATTAATGACGCCTTGCAACCGTACACTCTGGTACGGCCAATACACCAGGGGCTTACGTACCCCACAATACGGTGTGAAAAGTCCGAACACTTTCACAAGTGCGGCACCCCGAACTTATAGCATTATATGCATCAGCTCCGAATCATGTCTTTGGTCAAATGTTGGGTTTGCCCGGCTCCTATGTTTTGGTACCTTATGTTCCGCTCTATCGGCTAAGGTAGCGCTAGGAGAACTACTGCGATTATGCCCCGGTTCTGCCGGGCTTAGCACCTTAGTAGAGAAAGCTAAAACTGACTGTCATGATAAGGCGAGAGACTGGTCGCTGTTCGGCGAGGTTTTTCGAGTCCCTAAAGACTTATGCCGCTTAGGGCGAGGGGCCGGCCCTGTCCGGCTTACAGGCGTGTATCGCGCCTCGAATTCGGCCTTCCGAATACCAGGGGCTTCGCTGAAATTTAAAATTATAGAATTCTATGGCTAAGTGAGAGTGATAATGCATTATTAGTCCGGTTGCCTTGTTCGTTGTGCTGAGCACCTCCCTCGAAGGACCCAAATATGGGAACAAGAGTGCTCAGGTTTATCCCGAACACCCCAGCACTAGTGGCATGGGGGCAGAAGCTGAGGACTAGCCATCTCTCAGATTGGATAAACGGCCAAACAAAAGGTAATATTTTAAATTCACACAAGCGTTGCATAGCGCATATGAAACAAGCTTTCATCATACAGGATCACACGAGCAAGTTTACTCAAATATTACATCCTTTGAACATTCGTCCGCTACAAGACGAGAACCCTTCAGGACACCCTCATAATAAATTTCGGGGGTGCGATGCTCCTTGCCCTGCGGCGGCCCTTCCTTGATCATCTTCACAACGTCTAGCTTGGCCCACTGCACCTTCACACGGGCGAAAGCCCGGCGTGCACCCTCGATGCAGACGGACCACTTGATGACCTCCAGCTGTGGGCAGGCATCCACAAGCCGCCTCACCAGGCCAAAGTAGCTGTTCGGAAGGACGTCGCTAGGCCACAGCCGGATTATAAGGCCCTTCATGGCCTGTTTGGCCGCCTTGTGCAGCTCGACCAGCTGCTTTAGCTGGTCGCTCAGAGGCATTGGGTGTTCGGTCCCAGTATACTGAGACCAGAATAGTTTCTCCGTTGACCTTCCCTCCTCGGCCTGGTAAAACTGCGCGGCATCCGACACGCTGCGGGGCAAATCTGCGAATGCTCCTAGAGAGCTCCGAATTCGGGTAAGTAATCGGTAATTTACTTTTACATGCTTGCTCTGCATATAGAATGCCTTACCCGCCGCTATCTTCTTCATTGTGTCGATCTCCTGGAGGGCCTTCTGGGCCTCGGCCTTGGCACTCTTTGCGCTCTCAAGGGCCGTGGCAAGCTCAGACTCTCGCGTCTTCGAGTCAAGCTCCAATGCCTCATGCTTCGTCACCAGAGCCTGGAGCTCTTGCTGCACCTCACCCACACAAGTCTCTTGTTTTTCCCGCTCGGTGCGCTCCTTGGCCGCTTTATCTTCGACCTTGGTTAGCGCTTGCTTCAGGGTCGCCACCTCGGTCGTGGCCCCTGGCAAACATGCGATGATCCTGTCATTTTGCAATCGCGTCTTCTTTTATATATACATATCTATAGACAGGGTATTACTTACCCTTGTTCTCCTCGAGCTGCCTCTTGGCAAGGCCGAGCTCTTTCCGGGACCCCTCGAGGTCCTGCTTCAGTATGGCGACCTCCGCAGTTAATGCGGCGGACGCCAGCAGCGAAGCCTGCATATGCATATTGACACACTTACATTAGACTCCTGCGATATTATTTGATCCTCTGTTCGGCTTTTCTTTGTGAACACTGAACAAAGCATCAGGGGCTACTATCTATGCAGTAATATTTCTACTACATTTTAAAACACTTACCTCGAAGCCTGTTAGAAGGCTGACACAGGCTTCAGTCAATCCGCTCTTGGCGGACTGAACCTTCTGGATCACCGCACTCATGATAGTGCGGTGCTCCTCGTTGATGGAAGCGCTGCGAAGCGCTTCCAGCAGATTGTCCGGCGCCTCTGGATGGACAGAGGTCACCGGCACAGGCGTCTTGCGCCTCTTAGAAGGAGGCCGCCTGCCCGAGCCTGGAACCGCTGGAGGTTTCGACGCGGTGTTTGGCTGAGGGCCGAACTCGGAGCTCTCAGGGGTCCTATCCCCTCGGCTCCCGGAGTCCGGGAGGTCGCCTTGAGGCGCCTCCGGGACTGTCTCCCCTCGATCCGGTGCCTCTTGAGAGAACACCTCGGCGTCGTTGGCAGGATGAGGGGAGGTGGCAGTCGGGACTGGATCGCTATCCATGTCCGACAAGCCCAAGGAGCCGTCTGATGATACATCGATACTAGCTCGTGGCGGCCTGCATAATTGCGTTCGGCTTTAGGGAAAGTAGTGTGACAAAGGAATCAGATGAGTTACTCTGGCATCCGAATACTTACAATCTCCCCGGGGGCTTGACCCTGGGAAACCACTCATCTTCGCCTTCGTCGGCGGCGGTGGAACTGTCCGGAAGGAGAGTCCTTCCCTTCTTGGACCCCCCGGCCTCCCCGGTTGGGGCGGCCTTCCTTTTCTTGTCTCCCCCAGTCGATGGGGGAGCATCTTCTTCTTCTTCCTCGTCTTCGGGGGAAGAGTGCGTTGTAGAGTCATCGGACGGTGAGTCCGATGACGCCTGGCGTCGGGAACTCTTTCGGGTTCCCTTGGCCTTCTTGGTCTTCTCCGGCACCATATAAGGGGCTGGAGTCAACATCTTCGCCAGAAGAGCGTCTGCGGGGCCTTCGGGCAAAGGAGCCGGACAGTCGATCTGTCCGGCCATCTTCTACAAGTCCTGTCAAAGGTACGGGAGTTTAGATCCCGCATAGAGTCAATCTATATAAAAAAATAAGTATCTTGTGAAAGGTAAAGCAGCTTACTGCACTAGCTTGGCGCTTCGTGCTGAATCCGCGATCCTCAGTAATAGGGGGGGGGGGACCTTGACACTTTTGAACAGCACCCTCCAGGCGTCTTCATGAGTCGTGTCGAAGAGCCTGTTCAGAGTTCGGTGCTGCGCCGGATTGAACTCCCACAAGTTGAACTCCCGTTGTTGGCACGGGAGTATCCGGCGGATGAGCATAACTTGGACTATGTTGACAAGCTTGAGCTTCTTGTCCACCATGTTTTGAATGCATGTTTGGAGTCTGGTCAGCTCTTTCGAACTACCCCAGGGCAGGCCCTTCTCTTTCCAGGAGGTGAACTGCGTGGGGATGCCAGATCGGAACTCGGGGGCTGCTGCCCATGCAGGGTCGCGCGGCTCGGTGATATACAACCACCCCGATTGCCACCCCTTTATGGTTTCGACAAAGGAGCCCTCGAGCCATGTTACGTTGGGCATCTTGCCCACCATGGCGCCTCCGCACTCCGCCTAGCGGCCGCCCACCACCTTCGGCTTGACATTGAAGGTCTTCAGCCATAAGCTGAAGTGGGGCTTGATGCGGAGGAAGGCCTCGCACACGACAATAAACGCCGAGATGTTGAGGATGAAGTTCGGGGCCAGATCGTGGAAATCCAGGCCATAATAAAACATGAGCCCCCGGAAGAAGGGATGGAGAGGGAATCCCAGTCCACGGAGGAAATGGGTGAGGAATACTACCCTCTCATGGGGCCTGGGGGTGGGGATGAGCTGCCCCTCATCTGGGAGCCGGTGCGCGATGTCGTCGGGCAGGTACCTGGCTCTCCTCAGTTTCTTGATGTCTCCCTCCGTGACGGAGGAGACCATCCACCTGCCTCCCGCTCTGGACATGATTGGAGAAGGTCGAGGTGGGAAGTGCGGACTTGGGTGCTAGAGCTCGAGTGTGCGAAAACGGATGGGTAAGGGAGGAAGAAGGCGTGGATAGAAAGGTGAATCCTTATCCCTTTATATGGGCGGACAAAACTAAGCGTCCCCACTTGCCTGGTAAAACTCGCTTATCCCCCAAGCGCCGCAATTGATGGCGCGGTTGGGTTACCCACGCCCGTATTGGTGAGAATCCCGTAATAAGGGGACACGATCTCTGCTTTGACAAGACGTGTCGAAAAACTGCCTCGCGTTATGTGCGGGGTTGGTTAAAAGAAATGGTTCGAATAATCACCAGGCCATGATGTAATGTCATGCAGCCAAAACAAGCCAGCAAATTAGATCTGCGAAAATATCATTCTCTCTACGGTGGAATGTGGAACTTATTTTGCAGGGTCGGACACTATCCTCGTATTCAAATTCTTCTGTGATGTATTCGGAGAAGGAACCCGCCTTGCAATGCCAAAGACAATACTGCGCGCCGGACTCATCGTCATTGAAGCCTGGTTCAGGGGCTACTGAGGGAGTCCTGGATTAGGGGGTCTCCGGACAGCCAGACTATATCCATTGGCCGGACTGTTAGACTATGAAGATACAAGATTGAAGACTTCGTCTCGTGTCCGGATGGGACTCTACTTGGCGTGGAAGGCAAGCTAGGCAATACGGATATGGATATCTCCTCCTTTGTAACCGACCTTGTGTAACCCTAACCCTCTCCGGTGCCTATATAAACCGAAGGGTTTTAGTCCGTAGAACAACAATCACAACATACAATCATACCATAGGCTAGCTTCTAGGGTTTAGCCTCTCTGATCTCGTGGTAGATCTACTCTTGTACTACCCATATCATCAATATCAATCAAGCAGGATGTAGGGTTTTACCTCCATTAAGAGGGCCCGAACCTGGGTAAAACATCGTGTCCCCTGCCTCCTGTTACCATCTGGCCTGGACGCACAAGGACCCCCTACCCGAGATCCGCCGGTTTTGACACCGACATTGGCCTTTACTTGATGTGCATGAATTGTTCTTGTATGACATGTCGATTGCTACATCTTGAGCATGTGTTGGTTTTCCCTTGAAGAGGAAAGGGTGATGCAGCAAAGTAGCATAAGTATTTCCCTTAGTTTTTGAGAACCAAGGTATCAATCCAGTAGGAGATTACACGCAAGTCACCTAGTACCTGCACAAACAATCAAGAACCTTGCAACCAACGCGATAAAGGGGTTGTCAATCCCTTCACGTCCACTTGCAAAAGTGAGATCTGATAAAGATAATAAGATAAATATTTTTGGTATTTTTGTTATATAGATTGAAAAGTAAAGATTGCAAATAAAATAAATAGTAAACTATAATTGTAGATCGAAAACTTATATGATATAAAAAAGACCCCGGGGCCATAGGTTTCACTAGTGGCTTCTCTCATGAAAGCATGTATTACGGTGGGTGAACAAATTACTGCCGAGCAATTGATAGAAAAGCGCATAGTTATGAGAATATCTAGGCAACGATTATGAAATATAGGCATCACGTTCGTGTTAAGTAGATTAAAACGATTCTGCATCTACTACTATTACACCACACATAGACCACTATCCAACATGCATCTAGAGTATTAAGTTCATAAGAACAGAGTAATGCTTTATGCAAGATGACATGATGTAGAGGGATAAACTCAAGCAATATGATATAAACCCCATCCTTTTATCCTCGATGGCAACAATACAATACGTTCCTTGCTGCCCCTACTGTCACTGGGAAAGGACACCGCAAGATTGAACCCAAAGGTAAACACTTCTCCCATTGCAAGAAAGATCAATCTAGTAGGCCAAACTAAACCGATAATTCGAAGAGACTTGCAAAGATATCAAATCATGCATATAAGAATTCAGAGAAGAACCAAATATTGTTCATAGATAAATTTGATCATAAATCCACAATTCATCAGATCTCGGCAAACACATCACAAAAGAATATTACACCGAATAGATCTCTAAGAACATTGAGGAGAACTTTGTATTGAGAACCAAAGAGAGAGAGAGAGAGAAGAAGCCATCTAGCTAATAACTATGGACCCGAAGGTCTGTGGTAAACTACTCACACATCATCGGAGAGGCTATGGTGTTGATGTAGAAGTCCTCCGTGATCGATTCCCCCTCCGACAGATCGCCGGAAAAGGCCCCAGATGGGATCTCACGGGTACTGAAGGTAGCGACGGTGGAAAAGTGGTTTCGTGGCTGTCCTGGATGTTTTTAGGGTATAAGAGTATATATAGGCGAAAGAAGTACGTCAGTGGAACTACTAGGGGCCCACGAGGGTGGGGGCGCGCCCTCCTGCCTCGTGGCCGCCTCGTTGCGTCTCTGACTTCCACTCCAAGTCTCCTGGATTGCGTTTGTTCCAAGAAAGATCCTCGCGAAGGTTTCGCTCTGTTTGGATTCCGTTTGATATTCCCTTTATGCGAAACACTGAAATAGGCAAAAAAATAGAAACTGGCACTGGGCCTCCGGTTAATAGGTTACTCCCAAAAATAATATAAAAGTGCATATTAAAGCCCATTAAACATCCAAAATAGATAATATAATAGCATGGAACAATCAAAAATTATAGATACGTTGGAGACATATCATCATCCTCAAGCTTAATTCCTGCTCGTCCTCGAGTAGGTAAATGATAAAAACATAATTTTTGATGTGGAATGCTTCCTAACATATTTTCAATGTAACTTTCTTTATGGTGGCATGAATATTCAGATCCGAAAGATTCAAGACAAAAGTTTAATATTGACATAAAAATAATAATACTTCAAGCATACTAACCAAGCAATTATGTCTTCTCAAAATAACATAGCCAAAGAAAGTTCATCCCTACAAAATTGTATAGTTTGGCCATGCTTCATTTTCGTCACACAAAATGCTCCCATCATGCACAACCCCGATGACAAGCCAAGTAATTGTTTCATACTTTAGTATTTTCAAACTTTTTCATCTTTCACGCAATACATGAGCGCGAGCCATGGACATAGCACTATGGGTGGAACATAATATGATGATGGAGGTTGTGTGGAGAAGACAAAACACTACTGCTGGATGCTGCTAACGCGACACTACGATCAGAGGCCCTTTGAGAAACTATGTGCGATGTAATAATCGCAAACGGTGCTGTATGAAAACCATCAGAAATGTATAAAACGTTTGCGATGACGGATGCATCAAACATGGTTCAGGTTTTAGTTGCGTGTGCGATGAAGGGCATACGGTTTAGTGCAATTAACTGTTTGCGATGAGGAGGAACAAAAGAAACGGGCTGCTAGATGAAGGCGTGTGCGATACACAGCATATGGTTCACTCGATGAACTATTTTTGATTAGACAACACAAAAGAAATGGTCAGCCAGATCAAGGTGTGTGTGATTGAGGGCATACGCTTCAAAAGGATTAACTATTTGTGATTAGGCAACAGAACAGAAACGGGTCAGCCAGATCAAAGTGTCTGCGATTGATGGCATACACTTCACATGGATGAACTGTTTGCGATTAGCCACAACAAACTGAAATAGTTAGATAGATCAACGTGTGTACGCTAGACGGCACACACATTCTAATTAAAAGAACCGTGCGTGATGGTGCTGACATTGCCTATTACGGTGCACCCTATGGTGCAAACGCCACATACGCTGCCGAGAAGGCGTACGTGCCATGTTACGCCTTCTGGGAATAGTGCCACACTTATAACCGTCAGTAAATTTTGAGCATGCGTCCTGTCACAATTTTTTTAGAAGAACAGGGAGGCCGCGTCCCGTCACATTCCAAATTGCAAACCTGTTCACACCGATCAAAACCTAAATGGTTTTCCACTTAGGAGCATATTACTACTCGCTTATAAATACTATTACTCCAAGATGACTACACATTCCCTCAACTCCTCATCCACAAAAACAAACAAGTCATTCATAATCGTTCCCTTGCATCCGCCATGGCCAGTGCGAGTTCTGGGTCGAGAGATTGCCACCAGGGAGAGGAGAGCCTGTAAGCGGGAGCACGAGAGATGTCCCGCCTTGCCACGAAAGAAGCCAACATGTCCCGCCACACGGCCTTAGCAGCAGAGAGGTCCCACAGCACCGCCAAAGCAGCACGAAGGACCCGCCACGCCATCGATGCAGCAGACTGGTCCAGTCGCGCCGTGGAAGCAGAAGAGATGTCCCACCGCGCCGCGAATGCAGCAGAGATGTCCTCTCGCACCGCGGCGGCCTTGGAAAATGCCTCGCGGGCTGGCGAAGACTCTTACAGGCGCATGCGTGCCCTCGTCCTTAGGCAGATGGATGAAATCTCTAGGTGGGAGAGGTTGCAGGATGACCTGAAAGCCTCATTTGAACAGTCTACCGACGTCATCCGAGAACTAAATGAGAGCAATGCGAAGCTCCGGGCCGAGCGCAACCTATTGAGGGCGAAGATCGTCGGAAGTGCAGAGCAGTAGGAGCAGACCACTGCCTTATTGAAGAGGACCGGCGTCATCATCGAGAAACTTATGGACGAGAATGCCATGCTGCGCATCGAGCGCAGAAGGCTGGTGGAGGAATCTGTGGATGCTCTCAAGCAGCATCTTGAGGACAAGAAAGATCTCAACGCCGCTCGCCGCGGAGAGTAGTTCCCACGGCCTGCAGCAACGCATCAAGAAAGTAGAGATCAGCAAGCCAAATCGTTGTCTTCCTTATTTTTCCCTTGTGTATTTCGGGCGTTGCCGCATGTGGCTTTTTTTAATTATGTTTCTAAAGATGTAATACAATTTTATCCACCGTCATCATCCTTATATTCATCATGCTTGCTATAAGTCACAGTCGATGCTATATAGGTCCGTCAGATCTAACATCAAGATCCGTGCAAAACTTTCTTTTCAGATTTTCATTTCTCTCTCTTAAATCTCAGTCCAGTGAGACATATAACCACGCCACAGAACAGGTGCCTGGGCGCCATTAATGGAGACATTGGGAGGGAGGTGCGCAGAGGGTAGCGGTCAAAGGGCTCTCCTCCCGATGGGCACGCGCAGGGGTCTGATCGCATGCCTCCCGTACTCAAATAGCCACCCCACACGACACCTCCAATCCAATAAAAAAGGGGACGCGTGGCCGCACGTAATTGGTAAGTCGAACGCCCACGGTTTCAATAATACTTGTGTTTCCGATTTGTAACGTGACAACATTTGTTCCAAAATGACTTTGTTGATTGTTAATGTGTGGGCCTTCACAAATCGGACCGAAAAATTACCACAACATGTTGGTGCCATGTCATGATACCATGCCAAGTTTCTTGATTTTCAGGCATGTTTGGGAATTACAGGAATTAAAAAACCAAGTTTCTCAATCTTTTCGGCCGAGCCACGACGCCCAGATGTTTAAATTTCACTCCCATCTCTTGCATGGGACCTAGAAATTCACCCAAGGACACACATGCGATTTTTCAAACAACTTTGGTGCACTGGAGCATGTGCTTGTAGTTCAAATTTGAATTATGCACATTAAATGCCCAGAAACTCAATTAATGTATAAAAAAGGCCAAACGAACCCAGAATAATTCCAAAACTTAGCACAGTACTTCTATTTGGTCTAATCTGGCTGTGTAAAAAAATTAAGGTGGGAGAAGGCACTGTACGTATGTCATTTCGCACATGGAGGTGATACGTTCCCTCTCGGAACCACGAGCCTTCTTGGGGGAAGCTCCGGTTTGCAAGAAGCTTACACCAAAGCTTGTCCCAATTCGGCCAAAAAAATTACCGCAACATGTTCGTGCCATGTCATGACACCATGCCAAGTTTCATGATTTTCAGGCTTGTTTTGCAATTACAGGAATTAAAAAACTAAGTTTCTCAATCTTTCCGGCCGAGCCACGACGCCGAGATGTTTGAATTTCACTCCCATCTCTTGCATGTAACCTAGAAATTCACCCATGGACACACATGTGATTTTTGAAACAACTTTGGTGCACTGGAGCCTGTGCTTGTAGTTCAAATTTGAATTATGCACATTAAATGCCCAGAAACTCAATTAATGTATAAAAAGGCCAAACGAGCTCGGAATAATTCCAAAATTTAGCACGATACTTCTATTTGGTCTAATCCGGCCGTGTAAAAATTAAGGCGGGAGAAGGCAGTGTACGTATGTCGTTTCACACACGGAGGTGACACGTTCCCTCTCGGAACCACGAGCCTTCTTGAGGGAAGCTCCAGTTTGCGAGAAGCTTACACCAAAGCTTGTCCCAATTCGGCCAAAAAAATTACCGCAACATGTTCGTGCCGTGTCATGACACCATGACAAGTTTCATGATTTTCAGGCGTGTTTTGGAATTACAGGAATTAAAAAAAGCAAGTTTATCAATCTTTCCGGCTGAGCCATGACGCCCAGATGTTTGAATTTCACTCCAATCTCTTGCATGGGACCTAGAAATTCACCCAAGGACACACATTTGATTTTTCAAACAACTTTGGTGCACTGGAGCCTCTGCTTGTAGTTCAAATTTGAATTATGCATATTAAATGCCCAGAAACTCAATTAATGTATAAAAAGGCGAAATGAGCCTGGAATAATTCCAAAATTTAGCACGGTACTTCTATTTGGTCTAATCCGGCCGTGTAAAAAAATTAGGGCGGGAGAAGGCAGTGTACATATGTCGTTTCGCACACAGAGGTGACATGTTCCCTCTCGGAACCACGAGCCTTCTTGAGGGAAGCTCCAGTTTGCAAGAAGCTTACACCAAAGTTTGTCCCAATTTGGCCAAAAAAATTACCGTAGCATGTTCGTGCCATGTCATGACACCATGCCAAGTTTCATGATTTTTAGACGTGTTTTCGAATTACAGGAATAAAAAAACCAAGTTTCTCAATCTTTCCGGCCGAGCCAAACACCCAGATGTTTGAATTTCACTCCAATCTCTTGCATGGGGCCTGAAAATTCACCCAAGGACACACATGTGATTTTTCAAACAACTTTGGTGCACTGGAGCATGTGCTTGTAGTTCAAATTTGAATTTTGCACATTAAATGCCCAGAAACTCAATTAATGTATAAAAAAGGCCAAACGAACCCAGAATAATTCCAAAACTTAGCACAGTACTTCTATTTGGTCTAATCTGGCTGTGTAAAAAAATTAAGGTGGGTGAAGGCACTGTACGTATGTCATTTCGCACATGGAGGTGATACGTTCCCTCTCGGAACCACGAGCCTTCTTGGGGGAAGCTCCGGTTTGCAAGAAGCTTACACCAAAGCTTGTCCCAATTCGGCCAAAAAAATTACCGCAACATGTTCGTGCCATGTCATGACACCATGCCAAGTTTCATGATTTTCAGGCTTGTTTTGCAATTACAGGAATTAAAAAACTAAGTTTCTCAATCTTTCCGGCCGAGCCACGACGCCGAGATGTTTGAATTTCACTCCCATCTCTTGCATGTAACCTAGAAATTCACCCATGGACACACATGTGATTTTTGAAACAACTTTGGTGCACTGGAGCCTGTGCTTGTAGTTCAAATTTGAATTATGCACATTAAATGCCCAGAAACTCAATTAATGTATAAAAAGGCCAAACGAGCTCGGAATAATTCCAAAATTTAGCACGATACTTCTATTTGGTCTAATCCGGCCGTGTAAAAATTAAGGCGGGAGAAGGCAGTGTACGTATGTCGTTTCACACACGGAGGTGACACGTTCCCTCTCGGAACCACGAGCCTTCTTGAGGGAAGCTCTGGTTTGCGAGAAGCTTACACCAAAGCTTGTCCCAATTCGGCCAAAAAAATTACCGCAACATGTTCGTGCCGTGTCATGACACCATGACAAGTTTCATGATTTTCAGGCGTGTTTTGGAATTACAGGAATTAAAAAAAGCAAGTTTCTCAATCTTTCCGGCTGAGCCATGACGCCCAGATGTTTGAATTTCACTCCAATCTCTTGCATGGGACCTAGAAATTCACCCAAGGACACACATTTGATTTTTCAAACAACTTTGGTGCACTGGAGCCTGTGCTTGTAGTTCAAATTTGAATTATGCACATTAAATGCCCAGAAACTCAATTAATGTATAAAAAGGCGAAATGAGCCTGGAATAATTCCAAAATTTAGCACGGTACTTCTATTTGGTCTAATCGGGCCGTGTAAAAAAATTAGGGCGGGAGAAGGCAGTGTACATATGTCGTTTCGCACACAGAGGTGACATGTTCCCTCTCGGAACCACGAGCCTTCTTGAGGGAAGCTCCAGTTTGCAAGAAGCTTACACCAAAGTTTGTCCCAATTTGGCCAAAAAAATTACCGTAGCATGTTCGTGCCATGTCATGACACCATGCCAAGTTTCATGATTTTTAGACGTGTTTTCGAATTACAGGAATAAAAAAACCAAGTTTCTCAATCTTTCCGGCCGAGCCAAACACCCAGATGTTTGAATTTCACTCCAATCTCTTGCATGGGGCCTGAAAATTCACCCAAGGACACACATGTGATTTTTCAAACAACTTTGGTGCACTAGAGCATGTGCTTGTAGTTCAAATTTGAATTTTGCACATTAAATGCCTAGAAACTCAATTAATGTATAAAAAGGCGAAACGAGCCCGAAATAATTCCAAAATTTAGCACGGTACTTCTATTTGGTCTAATCTGGTTGTGTAAAAAAATTAAGGCGGGAGAAGGGAGTGTATGTATGTTGTTTCGCACACGTAGGTGACACGTTCCCTCTCGGAACCGCGAGCCTTCTTTTTTTGCGGGGTTAAAGGGGATTTCATTGCTCAAGATGGAGGAAGATCCTCCACACATAGTTCAGGTACATTAGCAGGGCCAGATTTCAACCACACACAAGTCCTAGCTTCAATACGACCAAACAAAGCTAGTCTATCGCTGAACAAATTTTGGTGCCTACTAATATGAGCAATAGAACCATCCCTTTCACCTAGAAGTAGCTTGACTTCATTTATCATCATTGCATATTGCGATCTGTCATCCTCCCTAGCCCGGATAGCATCGACTGCACCCAGACAATCCATCTCGACATCCACTGGGAGCGACAACCATTGCGTGGCAAAGTTAAGTCCTTCCAAACAAGCAGCAAGTTCAACTTGCAATGGGCCAGTGCAGTTGTGCAGGCTTCTACACGCCGAGAAAATAATTGCTCCATTGCTATCGTGCAAGATCATACCTGCACCAGCCTCACCGGATGCTTGACAGAAGGATCCATCGACATTCAGTTTAACGCGGCCTGGTGCAGGAGCTTGCCATCTGATGGGGGGCTCCAGGGGGACTCCACATGCGATAGCATCACCGGGCGGCTAGCTGGAGCAATGACCATCTTTCCTTTCACATGGTCACCCGTTGGGTACCTTTTGATTGCAATAAGTGAGGCCTCATAGCTAAGTAGGAAGCGACATGAAGCTTCAACTGGGGGCGGACGTTTGTCGTGGACAATTTCGTTGCGGACATGCCAGGAGCGCCATAGGACCATGAGGACTCGCATGCGATCGTCAACTTCCAAAGTGTGCAACACATCAAACAACCATTCGACGCCCGTCGGTCGCACTGTTTTTAGGTCCGGCAAATTCCAGTGCTTTGCCATGGCCAGCCAGAGTTCCACCGCTCAGGGGCACCTGCAAAATACATGGAACGTATCCTCTCATTCCAATGCACATAGCGGGCAAGTATCAGTAACCTCCAGCGTTCTCAATTTTTTGTTAGCCCAAGTGGCCAAGCAATTCGATGCAAGCTTCCATGCGAATATACACACCTTAGGAGGAGCAGGGCACCTCCATATAAGTGCCCAGACGGCACGTCACCCGTCCGGTGCCCTGCTCGTTGCGACTAAAGGCGGCAATAGGCGCTTGTTGAGGGCAAGACGATAAGCGCTCCGCACCGAGAAAGTTCCAGAGCTCTCTGCCGCCCATGCAATGAATCACCAACGCGCCGAGGGGAAGCTTTGATTTTCAGAATCTCCATAACATCCACATGCATGAAGTGTTGTTGGAGCAGCTCCACCTTCCAGTTCCCGTGGTCATCAAGCAATTGGTTTACTCGCCGCAACCGGCACTGACCTTGTGGAGAGATCGGTCCACGAGACAATGGATGAGGGATCCATTGGTCCCGCCAGATGCGCACCGAAGCCCCGTCGCCAATACGCCAGATTAATCCTTTCTTCAGGAGCTCGAGACCATGAACAATGGACTGCCACGTGGGTGAGGCATTGCCACATAAAACTGTGTCCTCGAGGCGTCCATCAGGGTAATAATGAGCCTTTAAAACCTGTGTGCACAAACTGTCGGGGTTAGAAATTAAACGCCACGCTTGTTGGGCAAGCAACACTTTGTTGAATAGCCGAAAGTCCCGGAAGCCAAGTCCGCTCTGCTCCTTAGGCCTGATCATAGTATCCCAAGATCGCCAATGCGTCTTCCTTCTCCCTTCCTTAGCACCCCACCAAAAGTTTCTAACCATACGAGTAAGATCATCACATACACTGCATGGAAGACGGAACACCCCCATGAGGTATGTAGGCAGGGATTGAGCCACGGCTTTAATAAGAATTTCCTTCCCGCCTTGAGAAGCACCTTCACCCCACGTCAAAATCCTCTTGGTGAGTTGCTCCTGTAGACTTTGGAACCTACCCTTTGACATACATCTAGTTGGAGTTGGCAGCCCCAAGTAGCGTTCCTCAAGGTGCATGTTCTGTACTTGTAAAGCACGGGTGACTGCAGCTTGGTCCTCAGGCGGACACTTTCTCCCAAATAAAATAGAGCGCTTCGAGGGGTTGATAAATTGCCCATCTTTGATCTCCAAGGCCTCTGCTACTGTTGCATGAAAAAACAGCAAAGTGTCATACGCAAAAAGTAAGTGCAAGATGCCAGGCGCCCGAGGACACACACACACTGGGGTAATTTGTCCATGTTGTACCTTCTATTTCAGAATAGCATCAAGACCTTCAGCAACAAACAAGAATAGAAAAGGTGACAAAGGGTCTCCCTGCCGTAACCCGCGGGACGGGCCGAACGAATCTGAGCTGGCTCCATTTACTCTGACACTGTATGTCACCGAGGTCACACACATCATGATCCAGTGCACCCATCGGCGATCAAAGCCTAGCTGTTGCATCATCCGCCTTTGGAATTCCCAGTCCACCCTGTCATATGCCTTGGACAAATCAAGCTTGTATGCACAAACACTTTTGTTCCAATCCTTCTCCTGTTTGATAGTGTGGATGCACTTGAAAGCAATGAAAGCATTAGCAGTAATCAGTCTACCTGGAACAAAAGCACTCTGCTCCGGAGCAATGATCTCATCCAAAAAAGGCCTCAGCCAGTTCACTAGGCATTGAGAAATCACCTTATAAATCACATTGCATAGACTTATGGGACGATACTCTACAAGTCTAGTTGGATCCTTTACCTTCGGAATCAGAACTATAGTAGTACCATTGACACACTCGAGCATGATACCCGACTCAAAAAAATGCTGCACTGCCTTGATCACCTCCTCCTTCACAGTGCCCCAGTGCCGTTGGAAAAACCTAGCAGGAAAACCGTCGGGACCTGGCGCTTTTAAGGGCACTTTCTGGAAGAGGGCGTCATTGATTTCCTTATCCAAGAAAGGCGCACACAATTTGTCATTCATGACAGCAGTAACTTTTGGCTGGAAAAGGTGAATAACTTCCTCTAGATCTATATTGGGGTCGGCTGTGAACATAGTCTCAAAATACTCTTGTGCCATTTTTAGCATAGTGCTTTGTTCCAGCTGCCATACTCCATGACTATCTCTCAACCCTTTTATTCTATTCTTCCGTGCTCTCCACACAGCTTTACAGTGAAAGAATTTTGTGTTGCGGTCCCCTTCTTTCAACCATGCGATACGTGATCGTTGGAGCCACAACATCTCCTCGCGGTACAGCAACTCATTCATGGCGTCCAATTCCCTCCTCAGTTCCGCTCGGTCCGCATTCATGTGCATGAGCTCTTCTAAACGCGATCGAGAATTTTCCAACTCTCTAGTAACATTCCCAAATTTTTTGTTGCTCCATGAGTGTAGTTTACCCATCACCTGTCCAAGAGCCAAGTGAACATCACGAAGATTTTTCTTGCTACCCGCTGCATTCCATACCTCTGCTACAACTTCATCTAGGACCAGCTCGCACTCCCACATCAGCTCATACCGGCGGCAACGGCTGGGCCTTGGCGCCGTGTCCGGAGTGCATCGCACCAAGACTGGGCAATGGTCCGAGCACGGGGAGACAAGGTGAACCACCTCTGGATCTGCATGCAGGTCACACCACGAGTTCGTAGCCACAGCTCGATCCAACCGCACTTGGACATTGGCCCGTCCTCCTCTACGGTTATCATATGTGAAGGGGTAGCCTGCAAAACCCAGATCAATAAGTCCACAAGTCTCTAAAGCATCTCTGAATATAAGCATTTGTCCTGGAGCTCGTGGTGTCTCTGACATATGTTCATAATCCCACATCGCCTCATTGAAATCTCCGACAAGAAGCCAGGGCAAGTTTCTTACCCCGTTCATACGGCGTATCGCATCCCACATAATGTGTCTATTTTCCACTCTAGGTTCACCATACACAAATGTGATACGCCAAGGTGGCTCGCTAGCTAACACACGCACATGGACATCAATCCATCTATTATTAGCCTCTTTGACCTCCACTGATAGGGAATCATGCCAAAATAGAGCTAGACCACCACTACGGCCATCACTACTAACTCCTTCAAAACCAGCAAGGCCTAAGCGAGAACGAAGACGTTGCATTTTTTCTTTGGGCTGTCTAGTTTCACACAAAAATACTAGTTTCGGGGAATGAGCACCAACCAGTGCTACCAGATCATGAACTGTACGAAGGTTCCCTGCCCCTCGACAGTTCCAACTTAAGCAATTCATTGCTCCTGACGGGACGCCACACTCGGCCCCGTCAGTTCACCGGCACCCCCAAGGCCGGTTGCCTCCAAATCCTCCAAACGCACCACACTACTCGCCATCTCCTCCATATGTGTCTCTGAATTCAGTCCCTGTTGCTCTTGGTTAATGCATCCTTTCTTCAGAATACCACCTACACCCTCTCTTTTTAAGTCCATCATAGCTACCCCTTCCACGACATTAGGAACCTCACTCCCCATGACATCTTCCTTGCCCATCGTCATCGGTCGTTCCTGTGCTGCGCTCCCGCTATATGATTGATCTCGCACTCTAGAGCCTTCCAACACCGTTACCGTGGCTAGCGTAACAGGCCTATCCATGGCTGCAACCTTGGTTCCACCATCGGACGGCTTCGGGCAGGCGACATCTGCAAGGGGAGCCCCATAATCGCCCTCACCATCTTCCGGCTTATCCTTAGCTACAACAAATTGAATCCCTAGGAGTTGTGTTGTCAAAAGTTTTGCACAAGGAGAGTTCGCCTTGGTCTCTCGTGTTGGTAGAGAGGCACGATCTGGAGGTTCACGATCGTGATTAGATGTTGTAGATCCAGCCACCACGTCGAAAGGTTTCATAGGAGAGCTGTAGGCTGATTTCCTAGCGTAGCAGATAGGATATCTACCCTCCACGCACTCCATCGATCGAAAACGCGGGCCACCGCGATCTCGTGGAGTCCACAGCGAACGAACGGACAAATCCGCAACGTGGCCATAGGCCGGACGGAGTCGAGCCATGGCAAGGGGTCCAGCAGGGGCCTTGGCCCTGTCGGAAACGGGGGGCGGCGGCACCGCCGCCGCAGAGTCGCCAGGGGCGTCAAACCCTAGCATCGCTGGCTAACCAAGCACGTCTTATGTATTAAAAATGGTTATGCGTAACCACGAGCCTTCTTGATGGAAGCTCTGGTTTGCAAGAAGGTTACACCAAAGCTTGTCCCAATTCAGCCAAAAAATTGCCGCAACATGTTTGTGCCATGTCATGACACCATGCCAAGTTTCATGATTTTTAGACGTGTTTTCGAATTACAGGAATTAAAAAACCAAGTTTCTCAATCTTTCCGGCTGAGCCAAACACCCAGATGTTTGAATTTCACTCCAATCTCTTGCATGGGGCCTGGAAATTCACCCAAGGACACACATGCGATTTTTCAAACAACTTTGGTGCACTGGAGCATGTGCTTGTAGTTCAAATTTGAATTTTGCACATTAAATGCCCAGAAACTCAATTAATGTATAAAAAGGCGAAACGAGCCTGAAATAATTCCAAAATTTAGCACGATACTTCTATTTGGTCTAATCTGGCTGTGTAAAAAAATTAAGGCGGGAGAAGGCAGTGTATGTATGTCGTTTCACACACGGAGGTGACACGTTCCCTCTCGGAACCACGAGCCTTCTTGAGGGAAGCTCCGGTTTGCAAGAAGACTACACCAAAGCTTGTCCCAATTCGGCCAAAAAATACCGCAGCATGTTGGTGCTATGTCATGAGACCATGCCAACTTTCATGATTTTCAGGCATGTTTTGGAATTACAGGAATTAAAAAACCAACTTTCTCAATATTTCCGGCCGAGCCACGACGCCCAGATGTTTGAATTTCACTCCCATCTCTTGCATGGGATCTAGAAATTCACCCAAGGACACACATGTGATTTTTCAAACAACTATGGTGCACTGGAGCACGTGCTTGTAGTTCAAATTTAAACTATACACATTAAATGCGCAGAAACTCAATTAATGTATAAAAAAGGCCAAACGAACACGGAGTAATTCCAAAATTTAGCACGATACTTCTATTTGGTCTAATCTGCATGTGTAAAAAATTAAGGTGGGAGAAGGCAGTGTACATATGTCATTTTGCACACGGAGGTGACACGTTCCCTGTCAGAACTAGGAGCCTTCTTGAGGGGCTCCGGTTTGCAAGAAGCTTACACCAAAGCTTGTCCCAATTCGGCCAAAAAATTACTGCATCATGTTGGTGCCATGTCATGACACCATGCCAAGTTTCATGATTTTCAGCCGTGTTTTGGATTTACAGGAATTAAAAAACCAAGTTTCTCAATCATTCCGGCTGAGCCACGACACCCAGATGTTTGAATTTTATTCCCATTTCTTGCATGGGACCTATAAATTCACCCAAAGACACACATGTGATTTTTCAGCAAACTTTGGTGCATTGGAGCATGTGCTTGTAGTTCAAATTTGAATTATGCACATTAAATGCCCAGAAACTCAAATAATGCATAAAAATGACAAACGAACCCGGAATAATTCCAAATTTAAACACGACCCTCATGTACTAGTTGCATGTTCTCTGTACGTAAATGCTCTAGCAATTCAAGTACCATCCTTTCCCTTCGTAACACCATTTTGTCTTTCAAAACATAATGAAAAAAATCACGTATACCACAAATAGTTTACTATAAAGAATCGTGTGGGATGCGATATAAAATATCTTGGCGCACCGTCTTGTCTGGCTTACGCAGGAAGCTTCGTCGTCTACAGTCCACTGCCCCCCGCTTGAACCACACTTGCGCGCCAGTTTCTTGCGGCACCGAGCGAATTTTTTTGCCACCGCGGAAATATCTATCTCCCCGCCCCCTCCCTCCTACCAAAAGCCACATTTCCACTATTCCTCCTTGCTTTCCAAGTTCAAACCTTCACTGCTGCTTACTGGCAGCTTAGCCTCCCCACCGACGACCCTTCTTCTTGCAGCACCGCCTCCTCGTCGGCTACCCTTCTTCTTGCAGCACCGCCTCCTCACCGGTGACCCTTCTTCTTGCAGCGCCGCCTCCTCGCCAGCGACCCTTCTTCTTGCTGTGCGGCCTCCTCGCCGCCGATCCTTCTTCTTGATGCGCGGCCTCGTTGATATGGTCAGGTAATCCACACCCACCCACACCAGCCTCCTCCTTTCCCGTCCCACATGCCCCGACTGACGGAGCAACACCTTTCACGGAAATCACTGCCCCCTCCTCTAATTAAGCGCTGCCCACAGCCATTTTACACGTAGTATAACATGGAGCTAAGTAGCATGCGGCTACACACGCGAATGAGGTCGCTATGGCTGACATGCGTGTCGACCGCTAGATCTTGGAGGAGCACCTCGTCTTCGAGGCCACCGTCGACACCGCCGCGCGGTTGTCTACTTTAAAATACAGTTCGTGATGTTTTCTCGAGGCCACCGCCAGTGCCTTCTAGTGATTTGTCCTCTGTAATGTTAATATTCAATCTGATGTTCAGTTAAAAGTTTGGTCCTCTGAAATGTAATGTTCAGTTAACACTTTGGTCCAACAATTGCTACATTTCGTAGTACTGTTCTCAAGCATTCTTTGTTTTGTTAACTGTCTTATATTCTAGTACATGTTTCTATTCTGCAATGTCATGCTCAGTTAGCTATTTTGGTTCATTTGGTCTGCTGCCCATTTAACTATTTAGTTTAGTTCCGCAATTTGATTTTCATTTGTTGTGGGTACAATTTTGTATTGTTATGCATGTGACACCAATTGAATTTGGCTGTACTCAATACATATTCTACTGATAGTATGGCAACTCTCAGTTAACCTGATCAAGATCTTCCTTATGTGCGTTGCAGGGAAACAATGGGAGACACCGCGGTTTACCATCGAGGTTTGTTCAAGCAGGGTCCTTTGGCTAATAGCACATTATTGTGCAGTTGCAGGAATCATTCTAATATTTAGGTTTCTTACAATTTGGTCTTGCACATGTAGGTCCTGCTGTCAGAGGCTTAGACCCACTGTTCGACCCATTTTGCATATGGGGAAATGAGATGTCCATGAATATCAGTCAAGTCTAGAAACTCAGAAAGATTGTTAGGATGAAGAAACTTGCGACGAATAACAACAAGATCTTTGTGTGCACAATGAAGAAGACATCAGTCAACTATAGGATGGTACCAAGTCTTTTACCTTGTTTTTACCCCTTGCGCCATTTCAAAATTTACAACATTGATTTATGCATAGCTTTGTTTTCAGTACTTTTCAAAGCAGTTCACCGATGATTACCTCTCGAACCACCTGCATGGTCAAGAGGCGAGGAAGGTATTCATTCAACAACCACGGTACACTATTGAAGTCTTGCTGAAGAGGATGAAGGTTGGGTGGGCAATTATCCATAGCCACTGGCCTAAAGTTGCAAGGAAATTCAACATCACTGAAGGCTCAATATTTGCCTTCCGCTTCTGCAGTTTCCCATATGAGATTCATCTGTCTATTTACCGTGTATTATGCTACTTTCCAAAGGTTTTTGATGCTGCATGTGAAACTTGGTGCTGTTGTGTAATATTGTAACTGAGTGCCGAAGCTATCTGATGTAATTCGATTATGAAATCCTGGTTGCTTTTATACGGATATGAAATATCTGGCGTGTTTTATAAGAAATATCAGTTTGATTAGTACATGGATTATCAATAATATGCTAATTACCCTGCTTATTGGGGTTTTCTATTTCAAATGGTTACTCAGACAACACCGTGGGCGACGAACTCAAACAACCCGCACGGTTTCTAGAAAGTAGGCGTGTCCGATCAACTAACAATCACACACGGCTTCCGGCAGCGAACTGTTTGCGTTAGGCCACCTTACACAAACGTTTCCACACAAAGAACTATGTGGGATGTACATACCTACGGAAATGATTGTCTGGGATTCAACGTGTGGGAAGTACATACCTACGGAAATGATTTCTGGGATTCACCATGTGGGATGTACATACCTACGGAAATGATTTCTGGGATTCACCGTGTGGGATGTACATACCTACGAAAATGATTTCTGGGATTCACCGTGTGGGATGTACATACCTACGGAAATGATTTTTGGGATTCACCGTGTGGGATGTACATACCTACGAAAATGATTTGTGGGATTCACCATGTGGGATGTACATACCTACAAACATGATTGGGTTTCTATGCCTTGCCCGATCGCACACGACCCCAGCCTGGGTCCCACGAGGGCCTATCCCCGACGATTTCTGGGTCGTGTGGGAAGGACCCCCTATCTCCCACACTCACTTGGCGACGGTTCCAAATGCCGTCGCGGAAAGGGGTTTTAAACCATTTGTTTAGGACTTCGTTGTACCAGTGAAAAAGGAGAAAGTCTCACATCGGCGCGGCTAATCAACGGGCTATGGAGATGCCCGTCAATTGATGTCAATGCAGGCAGTTGGGATTTCCATGCAACAGATGCACTAGAGCTATAAATATATGAAAGATCAACAAAATAAACTAAGTGGGTGTGCATCCAACTTGCTAGCTCACGAAGACCTAGGGCATTTTGAGGAAGCCCATTGTTGGAATATACAAGCCAAGTTCTATAATGAAAATTCCCACCAGTATATGAAAGTGACAAAATAAGAGACTCTCTATCATGAAGATCATGGTGCTACTTTGAAGCACAAGTGTGGAAAAAAGGATAGTAACATTGTCCCTTCTCTCTTTTTCTCTCATTTTTTCGGGCCTTATTTTTTTTGGCCTTTCTCTCTTTTTTTATTTCCTCACACGGGACAATGCTCTAATAATGATGATCATCACACTTCTATTTACTTACAACTCAAAAATTAAAACCCAATACCTGTAACACCCCTAGTGTCATGCTACATTAATCCCCTATTAATGGTGCCATGTCACCATGTTATTGTTGCTAATCTTCACTTGATCCAACTCACCATTCAAATTCAAATCCAATCTAAAGTCAGAAAATCATATTTGTCAGACATGAAAACTAAAATGTTCATCATGTGCCAAATAATCCACAACTAATATTGGTGGTGAACCAACATTTTTGCAAAGTGTTTAAGTGGCCTAAACTACTTAAAACAGTGACCTAAGCAATAAATAAATGCCTTTTTAATTTATAAAAGTGGCAAACTATTTCAAAACCCACACAATATTTTGTGGCAGTGCACAATATTTCTTTGAATTTGTTTTGGCCAGTGGCATATTTTTGCAAGGTCATTTGTGGCTAAAAGAAAATGCAAAAGCTACTGAAAAAAAGGGAAAGGGGCCAGAGCCCCTGGCCTCCCCTTGGGCCTCGGCCCACCTCGGCCAACCAGCCCGGTGCCTCCTCCCCGCACTCGATCCCCTCCTTCCCTTCTATTTGGACACCCCCGCTTGTTCCCGCCGGACCCGGCGTGGCGCCCCGCGCTGCCACGTCGCCGGCGAGGGGATAAGGGTAGCCCCGACGCCTCGGGCTCCCTCCCCACTTGCCCACTCTCCCTTGCGCTCCGTCTCTGCATCCCCACTCAGATCCCCTTCCTTCCCACGCGCTAATGATTCTCCTCTTTGCCACGGCCTCGCCATCATGAAGCCCGCGGCCACTGTCGCCCGTTCGCCGCTCCAACAAGTCCGGGAGCTCCGTCGTAGTCTGCCTCTTCTTCCTCGACACTAGATCGAGACCGGGAGCGCCACCGTCGTCGGATTCTTCCTCTTCCTCATCTACGGCCACCGCGCGACCTCGCTGTTGATCTGCTCCACCGGTTCTCCCGGAGCCTACTGCATAGACCCCATGCTCCCACGGTGAGATCTTGCGCCGAACGCGCCCTTCCCTACCCACTCTAGTCGCCTGTATCCCATGCTCCGGCGTTAGGCCGCACCCTACACCACCTGGCCTCATCCCCGGCGTAGCCACGGCGACCATAGCGTCCCGTGCATGCCACCGTTGCACTCGCCGCACTGCGTAGGCCCTGTCTCGCTCTTTAGATTGTTCGACCTCGCGCCGTTTTGCCATCTCCTTAGTTTGCCCGAAGCACCTCACTGCCGACGAGCTGGTAGCGCTCAGTTCCGGCCACCACAGCACCTCACTGCCGCCACTCGATGCGGCTCTCCTGTCCGCGTCCGAACGTCACTGCCGCTCACCTCCGCTCCGGCTCGCCCGCAGCCACCCGGTCCTGCTCATGCGCGCACGCTGACCGTGTTCCCGTCGCGTCCCGCTGGCCCCGGCCGCTTCTGCTGCTGCTCCTGCCGATGGCTCACGCGTGCCCGGCACTCCTGGTCGCGACCGGTGCGCCAGCCGCCCTCAAGCACGGACTCACCTGGCTCGCGCTCGCTCGCTCGCCGCCTTTGCCGCCTCCTCTGCTCGACATCGGCGCCGCCTCAGGCCACCCCAGCTGCTACTGCGGCCACCCCTATGCGCGACTCGCCGCCCCCGACCGAACGCACACCTCGGGGCGTCAGATGGACGCCGGGGGACGAATCCCGATGGCCGCCCGAGTCATCCGCTGCGAACAAGGTGCGCCGGAGCAACTCTGGTAGCCAGCGCCGACGTGGCCGACCTGGGGCCACCCCAGAGTCACTGCCAGCAGGCCGCACGGGCCCCAGTAGACTGGGTTGACTCAGTCAACTACTGACTGGGCACCTAGTGCCACTGACACGCGGGCCCCATAGCATAATTAAACTAATTAAAACATTTTCCTAAATAAAAATATTTAGCTAAACTAATGAGTCACTGACAGGTGGGGTCGAGTCACTAATTACTCTATTTAAATTAAAATGAACTGCTGTTAGCCCACTGCCAATGACAGTTGGGACCCACTGGTCAGTTTGACCTGGTCAGTCGTCCTATTGACTGATGACGTCACAATGATGTAATGCCGATGTCATAATTCCATTTCTGTTAATTTAGATAATTCTAGAAAATGTTTAAATCTTTGAAAATTCATAGAAAATAAATCGTAACTCTGATGAAAATGTTTTCTACATGGAAGTTGCTCAGAAAAATCCAACGAATCCGAATACGCGGTCCGTTCATCTATCACATGCCCCTAGCATGCTGAACATGGAACATTCCCCCTCCTATCATCTGTCTGACACAGGACCGGAACCGGGAAAACATTCCCGGTTGTTTTCCCCCTTCACCTTTATCGTGTAGCCATACGTTAGGTCACACCCGGCATATCATATTGCCATGTTATGCTTTGTGATGCTATGTTTGCTTTATATTTATTGTTTCTTCCCCCTCTTCTCTCCGGTAGACCCTGAGACCGATGCCGCCCCTGTGATCGACTACGTCGGCGACACTTCTTCTTTTTCAGCAGAGCTTCCAGGCAAGCAAACCCCCCTTGAGCATTCCAATATCGCCCATTTCTTTCCCTCTCATGCTTATATTAGAACTGCTACTGCTTTCTGTATGATCCTATTCTAATACAGCCTACTTTTGTAACCTGCTTATTTTTACCTTACCTGCTTATTCTAAACTGCTTAGTATAGGTTGGTTAGAGATCCATCAGTGACCCCCACCTTGTCCTTGTTGCCCCTGCTTCATCATCGAAGACCCGATCAATGGGATCGAATACCAGGCCCCGGCACCGCACATCACTTTCCCCTTTTGTTGCTCGACTCTACAGAGTTACCATCGAGTGTCGAGGGTGGAACCTCATACATCACTCCTAATGAGATATCTGTAGTGTAGCTATCCGGTCATGGTCATCGAGGGTGATTTCCTCCTTAACCACTTCCGATACGGCTCTATCGTGCAACCCCTCAAGTGTGAACCTCGAGGGTGGATCCGATATGCCGATAAAATGGCCGATTTACCCCTTATCTTGGGTTGACCGATAAGTTCCCGATAAGCGATATCCCTAACATTGATGGTTACTATGACTTTACACCGAACCATGTTACTAAAGACGGGTCGGCCCTGAGGGGTACCCGCGCGAGCTTAATAGCGAGTGATGTGGAGTCGGGTTGACCTGGAAGGTGCCCGCGAGATACTTTTTTTGACACCTGAAACAGTAGGAGAGCCTCCTACTGCAAATTTAATAAAAGAATGCAAGTATGTTACATGAGATCATTTACAAATCACCCCCTTTGGGAATGAGGGTTTGGGGGGGGTGACTTTTTACAGGAAGTTAAGGAAGGATGAAAGAAAGGGTTTATGTTTATCTCCTACTCTATAAGTCAGGAGAAAAAGATCTTCCTTTAGTCTAGCAAGCCAGGATGCTTGAGAGGGGAGCACTCCTCTGAAGTGCTTATTATTGCGTTCCTTCTAGATACTCCATGCCCGCGAGATACTTACGAGGTGTGGCCGGGCTTTCTCAGCCCTTGCCGCAAGTACTCGAGACGGGGCGACGGGGTCACATCTTTCTTGAGTCTCTGCTCGTGACCGCACTACCAACACACTAACAATTTGGATATTTGATCTGAGGGGCCTCTGGCCTGATAGCACTAACCATCACGTGGGCATTGTATGGGCGTTCTGCGTCGTATGCATCAGCCGAAGCTTAATAGAGGTCAGCGACTGAGCGGCGCGCGTCGGGTTGGACTGGTAAGCACCTGCCTTTTTGAAGGAGGTAGCTAGGTCTGCTCACCGGACGCGTACGCAACGTGCAGGAGTTCCCGAGGAGATGGCCCATGACCCCTGGGGGCATAGGCTTAGTCCAGCGTGCCGACCTCTCTATTAATCCTAGGTCGGGTTGCGGCGTATTGTTTGGCCGAGGCCGGGCATGACCCAGGAAAGTGTGTCCGGCCGGAGTCAATCGAGCATGGTGGGTAAGTTGGTGCACCCCTGCAGGGAAGAAAACATCTATCGATAGCCTGTCCTACGGTAACAGACACTTGGAGTTGTATCCCGATCGATACAACTAGAATTGGATGCTTGGGATGAGAAATGGATAGTATGGCTCTGGGATTGCTTTCCCGCAGGGAGTCGAGAAAGGATCTTTGGCCGAGGTTGATAAGACTACTACTACTTTACATTATGTTGATCTGTACTCTTCTATATGCTGCAAGATGCTTGAAGATGCTTGAATATGCTAGTCTTCGATAGGCTAGGCTTTCCCCTTCGCTTCTGGCATTCTGCAGTTTAGTCCACAGATACAACCCATTCGTTTGATACAGATGCATACTTAGTTTAGATCTGATGTAAGTCTTGCGAGTACTTTGGATGAGTACTCACGGTTGCTTTGCTACCTCTTTTTCCCCCATACCCGATTGTTGCGACCAGATGACGGATCCCAGGAGCCAGACGACACCAATGATGATTACTACTATCCCAAGGGTGCCTACTACTACAAGACAGCCGCTGATGACCTGGAGTAGTTAGGAGGCTCCCAAGCAGGAGGCCATGCCTTTTTGGTCATTGTTGCTTTTGTGCTAGCCTTCTTAAGGCAGACTTGTCTAACTTATGTCTGTAATTAGATGTTGTTGCTTCCGCTGACTCTTGTGTTTTCGAGCTGATGTATTCAAGCCCTCGAGGCCCTTGGCTTGTAATATAAAGCTTGTATTATTTTAATTTGTGTCTAGAGTTGTGTTGTGATATCTTCCCATGAGTCCTTGATTTTGATCGTACTTATTTGCGTGTATGATTAGTGTATGATTGAATCGAGGGAGTCACAAGTTGGTATCAGAGCCGACTGCCCGTAGGATCCCCCTTTCCAACTCCTTGGCCGAAGTTGAGTCTAGTCACTACAAAAAAAACTTTTTTACTAACATGGTTGTGTGTCTTCAGGCCCACTTCGCCATTGGGTGGTATTAGGATCTTTTATGGCTCGACCTATACTCTGGGGCTCTAATCTCTCTTCTATTCGGGTCGAAATGAGTTTACTAACTCCAACATTAGGATCCCGTGATCACATCCACCCGGAGAGCCCCTTATTACAGATGATCACCTGCTGCCCCAGAAGATTCCAAAGATACTCTGCGATGTTCTCTCGAGTCTATGTGCCATCGCTTTTGCAATTCCCTTTCATCGATAAACCCCCATATGGATAACCATGTACACTTGCCATTCATGCAATCATTCCCCGTTGATCTTGTTATTACAAGATACCCCAAAATTCTCTCTGTTACACCGGGAATTCTTTATGCCTCTGCCTTGCAGTTCTTTACCGCCCGAATACCCCTATGGATAATTTCTCGCACTTACCGAGTATCCGCTCATCCCAAGTTGATTGATGTATTTCATAGAAGTCTTCAAAATACCATTCAATCTTCCCAAAATCCTCAACAGCACATTGCTCTTGAAATTCTTGCTTGCTTGCATTAGGATTAATCCCATAAGTTTGGTAATCTTATGGTCATCCTTTGTCGTTATCATTTTGAGTCCCTTGATTCATTGTGTTCCGAATGCACGCAATCCTCAATCAGATCCTATAATTCCTCCTTCTGTCTCAGACATCATTTTAAACCTGAGCTGGATCTCAACCAATCAAATTGTCATCAATTGTACCCCCTAAGGCTATTCAACTTATCCATCCCTGATCAGAGCATTACTTCTGATCCCTTGTCTTGGAATTCATAATTCCTTTATTAATTAAACTTTGAGTTAGTCAGATGTTTCTATAATCTCATCTCCTTGCATTCCTTCTTCGTCTGATTGGGTACCAATACCCACGTCAGCTCTGTTATGGGTCATCAGATCCTTTGATGGACTACCATCCGACAATGTCCTTCATATTTAATCACCTTGTGAATTCTTCCCTGATACATAATGCCTTTGATAAATTGTATCCCCTACTTTTGTCTACCATGCTCTGCTTCCGAGCTTGAGTTAAATTACCTCTGAAGTTTTTGCAAATGTTCCTAAGATTCCCCGACGGGTTGGACTAATGCTTTCCCTAATTTGTGTGAACCCAAAAATTTCTATGGGTCATACTCTACTAGTGTTACGCCGGATAAAATTTTCTACACTACAACTTCGTCAAAAGCGAGAAGTAAATGAGAGTTTATGCATTGAAGAAGTGGGAGTCGACCTTGAACCTTTGTGCTCATGCCCATGGACCTGATGTAGAACTTATCATGGAAGCTGCTCGTAAAAATAATTATTTATTTGGTACAGGCTCATCTTGTATCTATGAATTGATCCTTTGCAACCGTGGTTCGGACGATGATTGTTCCCATTTGATTTCATTTCTCGGGCAAGTTAAAGCACTTGTCTTCTATAGATAAATGCATCTTTGCAACCTCTATTTTGATCTTCCATCTAGTATTACCCTCCGGTATCTCGAGAATATATAAGAACTGTGTTGCTTCCTATGAGTCTTCATCTTGTATTGCTTCTCACCAATCTTAGACCCCCCCCGGGTTTTGAGTTATTAGTCACTCGAGAACACCGATAAGTGAATCAATCCCGTACTCCGATTCAGTAACTCGAAGTAATTTTTGTTGCTTACGAGTTAATAATCCTTAAGTCATTCTTAGCCTGATGGGTTATATCATTATCGTGCTAAATTTTAACTGTGCTACCTAGTCCTTCTTCTCGGAGCACAATTTTTGACGATGATCTAAGCTTACGTCGATCTTCCTTGTCTTATTGTATTGCCTTGAACAACAAGCTTGTTTCGAGTTTGTGTCGTACCCGTGGTTCCAGTAACCTTTCACTTCATCATTCCTTTGACTTGATGACATCGCCGATCGATTACATCTTCATGGAACCTCTCGACAAATATGTCATGATCATCATGAACATTCTAAGCTCTTCCAAGTTATCAATCGAATTCATGATTAGAAATTCCATCCTTGCCCCCCCCCCCTCGATGAATTGTTACTGAGCCTGTGGGCCACATCCTCATCTTTTCCTTGCTGAATTTATATGACTTATTTTGTAAGATGTTTCCGATGTATCCTTTGTGTATCCAAAGTCTGAACTTTACCTGATGACGATGTCAATGCTATCTCAAAGCATGACTGTGGTACCCAAACATCAACCAGAAGATTGAAAGCGCACTGCTAAATTTTTCTTGATCAATTATCCAAACACCGTTGTATGGGTAAACCTCATTAAATTCCTTGCCCCTTTGTCTAAGTGGTTACATACTTGGAGTACTATCATGCATATCATGCTTGGTTTTTCCTTGTGAAAGATATACTCTTGATACTTGGGTATAAACACATTTTCCTTTCTATTGTTCTGTTTAATCTGATACTCACATTTTCCTTTCCATTGTTTTGTTTAACCTTACTTGTGATCTATATGATCTAAGTAGTAATCTTTTCCTACTTATGTAAACACCTCGGTGTACAACTCTGTTAGTAAGACCCTGTTAATATTGTTGATAACATTATGGTACCACCGATGGATGAGAACCTTGCCTATTGGTCCGCCTCGTTCCAACAAGCAGGAGAATGGTTCTCTTCGTCCCTCGCCCTTGGTACCGATGTTGTTGCCCACATAACCGATAGTCTATCCTCTGACATACCTTGCTTACATGATCATGCAAGACGTCATCACCCCTACTACTTTTAACCCACATGGTGGGCTCATAACCCACAGTTCCACAGGATCAGAGCCTGACTCTCTTGTATATCCTTTATTCCAAAGTATCATTTGCTCTTGGCTTTGTGTGTTTTCACAAGCCACCGTCTGAAAGATGATCTATTCCCGATGCTCTGACCCCCCTTCTCACACTCTGTTCAGGTATCGATTGTTTGTCCATTTTCTTGAAACTTCCTACTGTACCCTCATATTTTGCTCTCGGTGTTTTCTTAAGTTTCAACTCCAGAGAAACTTCTGCCACATTCCCTGAATTGTTCACCAGATAATTAACCATATAAGGGTCAGTTCTCTCGAAGTTACTCTTTACTTCCGCACTTAAATCTCGGGATGAGATTTCTTGTAGTGGAGGAGATTTGTAACACCCCCAGTGTCATGCTACAGTAATCCCCAATTAATGGTGCCATGTCATCATGTTACTGTTACTAATCTTCACTTGATCCAACTCACCATTCAAATTGAAATCCAATCTAAAGTCAAAAATTCATATTTGTCAGACATGAAAACTAAAATGTTCATCATGTGCCAAATAATCCACAACTAATATTGGTGGTGAACCAACATTTTTGCAAAGTGTTTAAGTGGCCTAAACTACTTAAAACAATGACCTAAGCAATAAATAAATGCCTTTCTAATATATAAAAGTGGCAAACAATTTCAAAAGCTTCACAATCTTTTGTGGCAGTGCACAATATTTCTTTGAATTTGTTTTGGCGAGTGGCATATTTTTGCAAGGTCATTTGTGGATAAAAGAAAATGTAAAAGCTACTGAAAAAAAGGGAAAGGGGCCAGAGCCCCTGGCCTCCCCTTGGGCCTCGGCCCACCTCGGCCAGCCGGCCCGGTGCCTCCTTCCCGCACTCGACCCCCTCCTTGTTGGGGAACGTTGCAGAAAACAAAAAATTTCCTACTCGTTTCACCAAGATCATCTAGGAGTTCATCTAGCAACGAGTGATTAGATGCATCTACATACCTTTGTAGATCGCGCACGGAAGCGTTCAAAAGAACGGTGATGATGTAGTCGTACTCGACGTGATTCAAATCACCGATGACCAGCGCCGAACGGACGGCACCTCCGCGTTCAACACACGTACGGGACGGGAGACGTCTCCTCCTTCTTGATCCGGCAAGGGGGGAGGAGAGGTTGATGAAGATCCAGCAGCACGACGGCGTGGTGGTGGATGCAGGGCGTCACAGCAGCAGGGCTTCGCCGAGACTACGAGGGAGAGACGTAACGGGGGGAGATGGAGGCGCCAGGGGCTGGTGTGAAATCCCTCCTCTCCCCCACTATATATAGGGGTGCCATGGGGGCGCCGGCCCTAGTAGATGAGATCTACTAGGGGGGCGGCGGCCAAGGGGAGGTTTCCCTCCCCCCCAAGGCACCTAGGGGTGCCTTCCACCACATGGACTCTTCCATGGTGGAAACCCTAGGCGCATGGGCCTATAGGGGCTGGTGCCCTTGGCCCATCTAGGCCAAGGCGCACCCCCTACAGCCCATGTGGCCCCCCGGGACCCTTCCGGTGGTCCCGGTACAATACCGATAACCCCGAAACTTGTCCCAATGCCCGAAATAGCACTTCCTATATATAATTCTTTACCTCCGGACCATCCCGGAACTCCTCGTGATGTCCGGGATCTCATCCGGGACTCCGAACAACATTCGGGTTTCTGCATATACATATCTTCATAACCCTAGCGTCACCGAACCTTAAGTGTGTAGACCCTACGGGTTCGGGAGACAAGCAGACATGACCGAGACGACTCTCCAGTCAATAACCAACAGCGGGATATGGATACCCATGTTGGCTCCCACATGCTCCACGATGATCTCATCGGATGAACCACGATGTCGAGGATTCAATCAATCCCGTACGCTATTCCCTTTGTCTATCGATATGTTACTTGCCCGAGATTCGATCGTTGGTATCCCAATACCTCGTTCAATCTCGTTACCGGCAAGTCACTTTACTCGTACCGTAATGCATGATCCCGTGACCAGACACTTGGTCACTCTGAGCTCATTATGATGATGCATTACCGAGTGGGCCCAGTGATACCTCTCCGTCATACGGAGTGACAAATCCCAGTCTTGATCCATGTCACCCAACAGACACTTTCGGAGATACCCGTAGTCTACCTTTATAGTCACCCAGTTACGTTGTGACGTTTGGCATACCCAAAGCACTCCTACGGTATCCGGGAGTTACACGATCTCATGGTCTAAGGAAAAGATACTTTGACATTGGAAAACTCTAGCAAACGAACTATACGATCTTGTGCTATGTTTAGGATTGGGTCTTGTCCATCACATCATTCTCCCAATGATGTGATCTCATTATCAATGACATCCAGTGTCCATAGTCAGGAAACCATGACTATCTGTTGATCAACGAGCTAGTCAACTAGAGGCTCACTAGGGACATGTTGGTGTCTGTTATTCACGCATGTATTACGATTTCCGGATAACACAATTATAGCATGAATAAAGACAATTATCATGAACAAGTAAATATAATAATAATGCTTTTATTATTGCCTCTAGGGCATATTTCCAACAGTCTCCCACTTGCACTAGAGTCAATAATCTAGTTACATTGTGATGAATCGAACACCTATGGAATTCTGGTGTTGATCATGTTTTGCTCTAGGGAGAGGTTTAGTCAACGGATCTGCTATATTCAGGTCCGTATGTACTTTACAAATCTCTATGTCTCCATCTTGAACATTTTCACGAATGGAGTTGAAGCGACGCTTGATGTGCCTTGTCTTCTTGTGAAACCTGGGCTCCTTGGCAAGTGCAATAGCTCCAGTGTTGTCACAGAAGAGCTTGATCGGCCCCGACGCATTGGGTATGACTCCTAGGTCGGTGATGAACTCCTTCACCCATATTGCTTCATGTGCTGCCTCCGAGGCTGCCATGTACTCCGCTTCACATGTAGATCCCGCCACGACGCTTTGCTTGCAACTGCACCAGCTTACTGCCCCACCATTCAAAATATATACGTATCCGGTTTGTGACTTAGAGTCATCCAGATCTGTGTCGAAGCTAGCGTCGACGTAACCCTTTATGACGAGCTCTTCGTCACCTCCATAAACGAGAAACATTTCCTTAGTCCTTTTCAGGTACTTCAGGATATTCTTGACCGCTGTCCAGTGTTCCTTGCCGGGATTACTTCGGTACCTTCCTACCAAACTGACGGCAAGGTTAACATCAGGTCTGGTACACAGCATGGCATACATAATAGAACCTATGGCTGAGGCATAGGGGATGACGCTCATCTCTTCTATATCTTCTGCCGTGGTCGGACATTGAGCTGAGCTCAATTTCATACCTTGTAACACAGGCAAGAACCCCTTCTTGGATTGATCCATATTGAACTTCTTCAATATCTTATCAAGGTATGTGCTTTGTGAAAGACCTATGAGGCGTCTCGATCTATCTCTATAGATTTTGATGCCTAATATATAAGCAGCTTCTCCAAGGTCCTTCATTGAAAAACTTTTATTCAAGTAGGCCTTGATGCTGTCCAAGAGTTCTATATCATTTCCCATCAAAAGTATGTCATCTACATATAATATGAGAAATGCTACAGAGCTCCCACTCACTTTCTTGTAAACGCAGGCTTCTCCATAAGTCTGTGTGAACCCAAACGCTTTGATCATCTCATCAAAGCGAATGTTCCAACTCCGAGATGCTTGCACCAGCCCATAAATCGAGCGTTGGAGCTTGCACACTTTGTCAGCATTCTTAGGATCGACAAAACCTTCCGGCTGCATCATATACAATTCTTCCTTAAGGAAACCATTAAGGAATGCCGTTTTGACGTCCATTTGCCATATTTCGTAATCATAGAATGCGGCAATTGCTAACATGATTCGGACGGACTTCAGCTTCGCTACCGGTGAGAAAGTCTCATCGTAGTCAACCCCTTGAACTTGTCGATAACCCTTAGCGACAAGCCGAGCTTTATAGATGGTCACATTACCATCCGCGTCTGTCTTCTTCTTAAAGATCCATTTATTTTCTATGGCTCGCCGTTCAACGGGCAAGTCAGTCAAAGTCCATACTTCGTTTTCATACATGGATCCTATCTCGGATTTCATGGCTTCTAGCCATTTGTCGGAATCCGGGCCCGCCATCGCTTCTTCATAGTTCGAAGGTTCACCGTTGTCTAACAACATGATTTCCAAGACAGGGTTGCCGTACCACTCTGGTGCGGAACGTGTCCTTGTGTCCACTAGTAGGACTCCTCCCCCTTGGAAACCCTAGGCGCATGGGCCTTGTGGGGCTGGTGCCCTTGGCCCAAGCAGGCCAAGGCGCACCCCCTACAGCCCATGTGGCCCCCGGGGATGGGTGGCCCCACCCGGTGGGCCCCCGGGACCCCTCCGGTGGTCCCGGTACAATACCGATAACCCCGAAACTTGTCCCGATGCCCGAAACAGGACTTCCCATATATAAATCTTTACCTCCGGACCATTCCGGAACTCCTCGTGACGTCCGGGATCTCATACGGGACTCCGAACAACATTCGGGTTACTGCATATACATATCCCTACAACCCTAGCGTAACCGAACCTTAAGTGTGTAGACCCTACGGGTTCGGGAGACAAGCAGACATGACCGAGACGACTCTCTGGTCAATAACCAACAGCGGGATCTGGATACCCATGTTGGCTCCCACATGCTCCACGATGATCTCATCGGATGAACCATGATGTCGAGGATTCTATCAACCCCGTACGCTATTCCCTTTGTCTATCGATATGTTACTTGCCCGAGATTCGATCGTCGGTATCCCAATACCTCGTTCAATCTCGTTACCGGCAAGTCACTTTACTCGTACCGTAATGCATGATCCCGTGACCAGACACTTGGTCACTCTGAGCTCATTATGATGATGCATTACCGAGTGGGCCCAGTGATACCTCTCCGTCATACGGAGTGACAAATCCCAGTCTTGATCCATGTCACCCAACAGACACTTTCGGAGATACCCGTAGTCTACCTTTATATCACCCAGTTACGTTGTGACGTTTGGCATACCCAAAGCACTCCTATGGTATCCGGGAGTTACACGATCTCATGGTCTAAGGAAAAGATACTTGACATTGGAAAACTCTAGCAAACGAACTATACGATCTTGTGCTATGTTTAGGATTGGGTCTTGTCCATCACATCATTCTCTCAATGATGTGATCTCGTTATCAATGACATCCAGTGTCCATAGTCAGGAAACCATGACTATCTGTTGATCAACGAGCTAGTCAACTAGAGGCTCACTAGGGACATGTCGGTGTCTGTTATTCACACATGTATTACGATTTCCGGATAACACAATTATAGCATGAATAAATACAATTATCATGAACAAGGAAATATAATAATAATGCTTTTATTATTGCCTCTAGGGCATATTTCCAACAGTCTCCCACTTGCACTAGAGTCAATAATCTAGTTACATTGTGATGAATCGAACACCCATAGAATTCTGGTGTTGATCATGTTTTGCTCTAGGGAGAGGTTTAGTCAACGGATCTGCTATATTCAGGTCCGTATGTACTTTACAAATCTCTATGTCTCCATCTTGAACATTTTCACGAATGGAGTTGAAGCGACGCTTGATGTGCCTTGTCTTCTTGTGAAACCTGGGCTCCTTGGCAAGTGCAATAGCTCCAGTGTTGTCACAGAAGAGCTTGATCGGCCCCGACGCATTGGGTATGACTCCTAGGTCGGTGATGAACTCCTTCACCCATATTGCTTCATGTGCTGCCTCCGAGGCTGCCATGTACTCCGCTTCACATGTAGATCCCGCCGCGACGCTTTGCTTGCAACTGCACCAGCTTACTGCCCCACCATTCAAAATATACACGTATCCGGTTTGTGACTTAGAGTCATCCAGATCTGTGTCGAAGCTAGCGTCGACGTAACCCTTTACGACGAGCTCTTCGTCACCTCCATAAACGAGAAACATTTCCTTAGTCCTTTTCAGGTACTTCAGGATATTCTTGACCGCTGTCCAGTGTTCCTTGCCGGGATTACTTTGGTACCTTCCTACCAAACTGACGGCAAGGTTAACATCAGGTCTGGTACACAGCATGGCATACATAATAGAACCTATGGCTGAGGCATAGGGGATGACGCTCATCTCTTCTATATCTTCTGCCGTGGTCGGACATTGAGCTGAGCTCAATTTCATACCTTGTAACACAGGCAAGAACCCCTTCTTGGATTGATCCATATTGAACTTCTTCAATATCTTATCAAGGTATGTGCTTTGTGAAAGACCTATGAGGTGTCTCGATCTATCTCTATAGATTTTGATGCCTAATATATAAGCAGCTTCTCCAAGGTCCTTCATTGAAAAACTTTTATTCAAGTAGGCCTTGATGCTGTCCAAGAGTTCTATATCATTTCCCATCAAAAGTATGTCACCTACATATAATATGAGAAATGCTACAGAGCTCCCACTCACTTTCTTGTAAACGCAGGCTTCTCCATAAGTCTGTGTAAACCCAAACGCTTTGATCATCTCATCAAAGCGAATGTTCCAACTCCGAGATGCTTGCACCAGCCCATAAATCGAGCGTTGGAGCTTGCACACTTTGTCAGCATTCTTAGGATCGACAAAACCTTCCGGCTGCATCATATACAATTCTTCCTTAAGGAAACCATTAAGGAATGCCGTTTTGACGTCCATTTGCCATATTTCATAATCATAGAATGCGGCAATTGCTAACATGATTCGGACGGACTTCAGCTTCGCTACCGGTGAGAAAGTCTCATCGTAGTCAACCCCTTGAACTTGTCGATAACCCTTAGCGACAAGCCGAGCTTTATAGATGGTCACATTACCATCTGCTTCTGTCTTCCTCTTAAAGATCCATTTATTTTCTATGGCTCGCCGCTCAACGGGCAAGTCAGTCAAAGTCCATACTTTGTTTTCATACATGGATCCTACCTCGGATTTCATGGCTTCTAGCCATTTGTCGGAATCCGGGCCCGCCATCGCTTCTTCATAGTTCGAAGGTTCACCGTTGTCTAACAGCATGATTTCCAAGACAGGGTTGCCGTACCACTCTGGTGCGGAACGTGTCCTTGTGGACCTTCGAATTTTAGTAGGGGCTTGATCAGAAGTATCTTGATCATTGTCATTAACTTCCTCTCTAGTCGGTGCAGGCACCTCAGGAACATTTTCTTGAGTTGCGCCATTTTCCGGTTCAAGAGGTAATACTTCATCAAGCTCTACTTTCCTCCCACTTACTTCTTTCGAGAGAAACTCTTTCTCCAGAAAGGACCCATTCTTGGCAACAAAGATCTTGCCTTCGGACCTGAGGTAGAAGGTGTACCCAATAGTTTCTTTTGGGTATCCTATGAAGACGCATTTTTCCGACTTGGGTTCGAGCTTTTCAGGTTGAAGTTTCTTGACATAAGCATCGCATCCCCAAACTTTTAGAAACGACAGCTTAGGTTTCTTCCCAAACCATAATTCATACGGTGTCGTCTCAACGGATTTCGACGGAGCCCTATTTAAAGTGAATGCGGCAGTCTCTAAAGCATAGCCCCAAAAGGATAGCGGTAAATCGGTAAGAGACATCATAGATCGCACCATATCTAATAGAGTGCGATTACGACGTTCGGACACACCATTACGCTGAGGTGTTCCAGGCGGCGTGAGTTGTGAAACTATTCCACATTTTCTTAAGTGTGTGCCAAACTCATGACTCAAGTATTCTCCTCCACGATCTGATCGTAGAAACTTGATTTTCCTGTCACGTTGATTTTCAACCTCACTCTGAAATTCCTTGAACTTTTCAAAGGTTTCAGACTTGTGTTTCATTAAGTAGATATACCCATACCTACTTAAATCATCAGTGAGGGTGAGAACATAACGATAGCCACCGCGAGCCTCAACACTCATTGGACCGCACACATCAGTATGTATGATTTCCAATAAGTCGGTTGCTCGCTCCATTGTTCCTGAGAACGGAGTCTTGGTCATTTTACCCATAAGGCATGGTTCGCACGTGTCAAATGATTCATAATCAAGAGACTCTAAAAGTCCATCAGCATGGAGCTTCTTCATGCGTTTGACACCTATGTGACCAAGGCGGCAGTGCCACAAGTATGTGGGACTATCATTATCAACCTTATTTCTTTTGGTACTCACATTATGAACATGTGTAGCATCACGTTCGAGATTCATAAAGAATAAACCATTCACCATAGGAGCATGACCATAAAACATATCTCATAAAAATGGAACAACCATTATTCTCAGATTTAAAAGAGTAGCCATCTCGAATTAAACGAGATCCCGATACAATGTTCATGCTCAAAGCTGGCACTAAATAACAATTATTAAGGTTTAAAACTAATCCCGAAGGGAGATGCAGAGGTAGCGTGCCGACGGCGATCACATTGACCTTGGAACCATTCCCGACGCGCATCGTCACCTCGTCCTTTGCCAGTTTCCGCTTATTCCGCAGCCCCTGCTTTGAGTTACAAATGTGAGCAACTGCACCGGTATCAAATACCCAGGAGCCACTACGGGCACTAGTAAGGTACACATCAATTACATGTATATCACATATACCTTTTGTTTTGCCGGCCTTCTTATCCGCTAAGTACTTAGGGCAGTTCCGCTTCCAGTGACCGCTTCCCTTGCAATAAAAGCACTCAGTCTCGGGCTTGGGTCCATTCTTTGGCTTCTTCCCGGCAGCTTGCTTGCCGGGCGCGGCAACCTCCTTGCCGTCCTTCTTGAAGTTCTTTTTACCCTTGCCTTTCTTGAACTTAGTGGTTTTATTGACCATCAACACTTGATGTTCCTTCCTGACTTCTACCTCTGCTGATTCCAGCATAGCAAATACTTCAGGAATGGTCTTTCCCATCCCCTGCATATTGAAGTTCATCACAAAGCTCTTGTAGCTTGGTGGAAGCGACTGGAGGATTCTGTCAATGACCGCATCATCCGGGAGATTAACTCCCAGCTGAGTCAAGCGGTTATGCAACCCAGACATAGTGAGTATGTGCTCACTGACAGAACTGTTTTCCTCCATCTTACAGCTGAAGAATTTGTCGGAGACTTCATATCTCTCGACCCGGGCATGAGCTTGGAAAACCATTTTCAGCTCTTCGAACATCTCATATGCTCCATGTCTCTCAAAACGCTTTTGGAGCCCCGGCTCTAGGCTGTAAAGCATGCCGCACTGAACGAGGGAGTAGTCATCGGAACGTGCCTGCCAAGCGTTCATAACATCTTGTTCTGCAGGGAGAACGGGTGCGTCACCAAGCGGTGCTTGTAGGACATAATCTTTCTTGGCAGCTATGAGGATGATCCTCAGGTTCCGGACCCAGTCCGTATAGTTGCTGCCATCGTCTTTCAGCTTGGTTTTCTCTAGGAATGCGTTGAAGTTGAGGACTACGTTGGCCATTTAATCTACAAGACATATTGTAAAATATTTAGACTAAGTTCATGATAATTAAGTTCAACTAATCAAATTATTAATGAACTCCCACTTAGATTAGACATCCCTCCAGTCATCTAAGTATACATGATCCGAGTTTAACTAGACCGTGTCCGATCATCACGTGAGACGGACTAGTCAACGTCGGTGAACATCTTCATGTTGATCGTATCTTCTATACGACTCATGCTCGACCTTTCGGTCTTCTGTGTTCCGAGGCCATGTCTGTACATGCTAGGCTCGTCAAGTTAACCTAAGTGTTTGCATGTGTAAATCTGTCTTACACCCGTTGTATGTGAACGTCTGAATAAAACACCCGATCATCACGTGGTGTTTTGAAACAGCGAACTGTCGCAACGGTGCACGGTTAGGGGGAACACTTCTTGAATTTATTGTGAGGGATCATCTTATTTACTACCGTCGTTCTAAGTAAACAAGATGCAAAACATGATAAACATCACATGCAATCAAATAATAAACGTGACATGATATGGCCAATATCACATAGCTCCTTTGATCTCCATCTTGGGGCTCCATGATCATCTTGTCACCGGCTTGACACCATGATCTCCATCATCATGATCTCCATCATCGTGTCTCCATGAAGTTGCTCGCCAACTATTACTTCTACTACTATGGCTAACGCGTTTAGCAATAAAGTAAAGTAATTTACATGGCGTTTCTCGATGACACGCAGGTCATAAAAAGAATAAAGACAACTCCTATGGCTCCTGCCGGTTGTCATACTCATCGACATGCAAGTCGTGAATCCTATTACAATAGCATGAACATCTCATACATCACATATAGATCATTCATCATTCATCACAACTTTGGCCATATCATATCACAAACCACTTGCTGCAAAAACAAGTTAGACGTCCTCTAATTGTTGTTGCAAGTTTTACGTGGCTGAATTAGGGTTCTAGCAAGAACGTTTTCTTACCTACGTTAAAGCCACAACGTGATTTGTCAACTTCTATTTACCCTTCATAAGGACCCTGTTCATCGATTCCGCTCCAACTAAAGTGAGAGAGACAGACAGCCGCCAGCCACCTTATGCAACTAGTGCATGTTAGTCGGTGGAACCGGTCTCACGTAAGCGTACGTGTAAGGTTGGTCCGGGCCGCTTCATCCCACAATACCACTGAAGCAAGAAAGGACTAGTAACGGCAAGAAAGTTGACAAATCTACACCCACAACAAATTGTGTTCTACTCACGCAAGAAGAACTACGCATAGACCTAGCTCATGATGCCACTGTTGGGGAACGTTGCAGAAAACAAAAATTTTCCTACTCGTTTCACCAAGATCATATAGGAGTTCATCTAGCAACGAGTGATTAGATGCATCTACATACCTTTGTAGATCGCGCACGGAAGCGTTCAAAAGAACGGTGATGATGTAGTCGTACTCGACGTGATTCAAATCACCGATGACCAGCGCCGAACGGACGGCACCTCCGCGTTCAACACACGTACGGGACGGGAGACATCTCCACCTTCTTGATCCAGCAAGGGGGGAGGAGAGGTTGATGAAGATCCAGCAGCACGACGGCGTGGTGGTGGATGCAGGGCGTCACAGCAGCAGGGCTTCGCCGAGACTACGAGGGAGAGACGTAACGGGTGAAAATGGAGGCGCCAGGGGCTGGTGTGAAATCCCTCCTCTCCCCCCACTATATATAGGGGTGCCAGGGGGGGCGCCGGCCCTAGTAGATGAGATCTACTAGGGGGGGGGCGGCCAAGGGGAGGTTTCCCTCCCCCCCAAGGCACCTAGGGGTGCCTTCCACCACATGGACTCTTCCATGGTGGAAACCCTAGGCGCATGGGCCTATAGGGGCTGGTGCCCTTGGCCCATCTAGGCCAAGGCGCACCCCCTACAGCCCATGTGGCCCCCCGGGACAGGTGGCCCCACCCGGTGGACCCCCGGGACCCTTCCGGTGGTCCCGGTACAATACCGATAACCCCGAAACTTGTCCCGATGCCCGAAATAGCACTTCCTATATATAATTCTTTACCTCCGTACCATTCCGGAACTCCTCGTGACGTCCGGGATCTCATCCGGGACTCCGAACAACATTCGGGTTTCTGCATATACATATCTTCATAACCCTAGCGTCACCGAACCTTAAGTGTGTAGACCCTACGGGTTCGGGAGACAAGCAGACATGACCGAGACGACTCTCCGGTCAATAACCAACAGCGGGATCTGGATACCCATGTTGGCTCCCACATGCTCCACGATGATCTCATCGGATGAACCACGATGTCGAGGATTCAATCAATCCTGTACGCTATTCCCTTTGTCTATCGATATGTTACTTGCCCGAGATTCGATCGTCGGTATCCCAATACCTCGTTCAATCTCGTTACCGGCAAGTCACTTTACTCGTACCGTAATGCATGATCCCGTGACCAGACACTTGGTCACTCTGAGCTCATTATGATGATGCATTACCGAGTGGGCCCAGTGATACCTCTCCGTCATACGGAGTGACAAATCCCAGTCTTGATCCATGTCACCCAACAGACACTTTCGGAGATACCCGTAGTCTACCTTTATAGTCACCCAGTTATGTTGTGACGTTTAGCATACCCAAAGCACTCCTACGATATCCGGGAGTCACACGATCTCATGGTCTAAGGAAAAGATACTTTGACATTGGAAAACTCTAGCAAACGAACTATACGATCTTGTGCTATGTTTAGGATTGGGTCTTGTCCATCACATCATTCTCCCAATGATGTGATCTCGTTATCAATGACATCCAGTGTCCATAGTCAGGAAACCATGACTATCTGTTGATCAACGAGCTAGTCAACTAGAGGCTCACTAGGGACATGTTGGTGTCTATTATTCACACATGTATTACGATTTCCGGATAACACAATTATAGCATGAATAAAGACAATTATCATGAACAAGGAAATATAATAATAATGCTTTTATTATTGCCTCTAGGGCATATTTCCAACACTCCTCTCCTTCTGTTCGATCGACCGACACCCCCGCTCGTTCCCGCCGGACCCGGCGCAGCGCCCTGCGCTGCCACGTTGCCGGCGAGGGGACAAGGGTAGCCCCGATGCCTCGGGCTCCCTCCCCACTAGCCCACTCTCCCTTGCGCTCCGTCTCTGCCTCCCCACTCAAATCCCCTCCCCCCACGCGCTAATGATTCTCCTCTTCGCCACGACCTCGCCATCATGAAGCCCGTGGCCACCGTCGCCCGTTCGCCACTCCGACAAGTCCGGGAGCTCCGTCGTGGTCCGCCTCTTCTTCCTCGACACTAGATCGGGACCGAGAGCGCCATCGTCGTCGCATTCTTCCTCTTCCTCATCCACGGCCACCGCGTGACCTCGCCGTCGATCTGCTCCACCGGTTCTCCCCGAGCCTACTGCATAGACCCCACGCTCCCACGATGAGCTCTTGTGCCGAACACACCCTTCCCTACCCGCTCTAGTCTCCCATAGACCATGCTCCAGCATTAGCCGCACCCTACACCGCCTGGCCTCGTCGCCGGCGTAGCCACGACGACCATAGGGTCCCGTGCATGCCACTGTTGCACTCGCCGCACTGCGTAGGCCCTGCCTCACTCTTTAGATTGTTCGACCTCGCACCGTTTTGCCGTCTCCTTTGTTTGCCCGAAGCACCTCGCTGCCGACGAGCTGGTAGCGCTCAGTTCCGGCCACCGCAGCACCTCGTTGTCGCCACTCGACGCGGCTCTCTGTCCGCGTCTGAACGTAACTCCCGCTCACCTCCGCCCCGGCTCACCTGCAGCCGCCCGGGCCTGCTCATGCGCGCATGCTGCCCGCGTTCCCATCGCGTCCCGCTGGTCCCGGCCGCTTCTGCCGCTGCTCCTGCCGGTGGCTCGCGCGTGCCCGCCACTCCTCGCCGCGACCGTGCGCCAGCCGCCCTCAAGCACGGACTCACTTGGCCCGCGCTCACTCGCCGCCTTTACCGCCTCCTCTACTCGCTGCCGGCGCCGCCTCAGGCCGCCCCAGCTGCTGCTGCGGCCACCCCTAGGCGCGGCTCGCCGCCCCCGACCGAACGCACCCCCTGGGGGCGTCAGATGGACGTCGCGGGGACGAATCCCGATGGCCGCCTGAGTCCTCCGCCGCGAACAAGGCGCGCCGGAGCAACTCCGGTAGCCAGCGCCGACGTGGCCGACCTGGGGCCACCCCTAGGGTCGCTGCCAGCAGGCCCTACGGGCCCTAGTTGACTGGGTTGACTCAGTCAACTGCTAACTGGGCAGCCCAGTGCCACTAACACGCGGGCCCCACTGTGATACGTCTCCAACGTATCTATAATTTTTGATTGCTCCATGCTATATTATCTACTGTTTTGGACTATATTGGGCTTTACCTTCCACTTTTATATTATTTTTGGGACTAACCTATTAACCGGAGGCCCAGCCGAGAATTGCTGTTTTTTGCCTATTTCAGTGTTCCGAAGAAACAGAATATCAAACGGAGTCCAAACAGAAAAATCCTTTTTGGAATGTGATTTTCTTCTCGGATAAGACCCAGGAGACTTGGACCCTACTCCAAGAAGTACCGGAGGCGGTCACGAGGGTAGGGGGCGCGCCCCTGCCTCGTGGGCCCCTTGGTGCTCCACCGACGTACTCCTTCCTCCTATCACTAGTAGAAAAAGAGCCTTTAGTCCCGGTTCATAAGGGCCTTTAGTCCCGGTTCTGGAACCGGGACTAAAGGGTCGGTACTAAAGCCTCCCCCTTTAGTCCCGGTTCTAACTGGAACCGGGACTATAGAACCGGGACTAAAGGCCCTCCACGTGGCCGTTGCCTGGAGGTCCACCTTTAGTCCCGGTTGGTAACACCAACCGGTACTAAAGGATATTTTATGATTTTTTTTGAAAAAAATTTGATTTTTTTGAATTCTGAATTTCTGAATTATTTTAACCTCTAATCTCTAATCACCCCTCATGACTGCTCAATTTAATCTTTCATCTCTAATCACCCCTCATCATTCCAAATCATCTAACTTCCCGAACGGTCACCCATCCTCTCACTACTCCAGCCTGAGCACGCTTAACTTCCAGGTTCTATTCTCCCTCGTTTCCAAGTCTGCACTTGTTGTTTTCCTAACAATAGTAAGATGGCAATCCTATTAACCCTCAGGAATTTAGCTTGAGCATGAAGTCACACATTTCACTGTTTGAGTTTTGAAACTATTGTTCTAAAAAACAATAATTATTTAGTAACACTAATATTTCTTGAATAAGTAGTTTGACCACAGTTTGACCATAGTTGACCAAAATTTAAAAAAACTGAAATAATTATTTAGTAACACTAATATTCTTGAATAATTATTTAGTAACACTAATACTTCTTGAATAAGTAGTTTGACCAGATTTAACAAAAATTCAAAAAAAACTGAAATTTGAGCATAACTTTTTTTCCTTTTAGAATTTGAGGATTCTAAAAATTTGCAAACAGGCCATAGGCCGTCTCCATCATATGCGGATTTTCGTTCCGAACATTTTGATATATTATACGTTTTTTCCCGACATCGTATGCAAAAGTTATAGCCGTTTTACATTTTCCCTACATTTTTTGCAAAACATGTCCAAATTTAAGTTTTTAAATTTTCCTAACTAGTAGATGTAGTAACATAACTACCTCTCTAAGGATTTTAAATTTTGAAGTTTCTATCATTTTCTTTTGCTTTTTACAAAACTGAAAAGGCGATGCACTGGGGGGGGGGGTAAGATTTGAAAATTGCACCATTAGTACCGGTTCGTGGCACGAACCGGTACTAAAGGTCTCAACCCCATTAGTACCGGTTCGTGGCATGAACCGGTGTGCCACGAACCGGTACTAATGGGCATCACACCCTTTAGTACCGGTGCGTGCCATGAACCGGGACTAAAGGTCCCATTTAAACCGGGAGTAATGCCTGTATGGTGCCCTCGCCGCTTGAACCGGGACTAATGCTCACATTAGTCTCGGTTCGTAATGCAACCGGGATTAATGCTCTTTTCTGGCTGGACCAAAGCCCCTTTTTCTACTAGTGTATATATACCCACGTACCCCCAAACGATTAGAACATGAGCCAAAAACCTAATTCCACTGCCGCAACTTTCTGTATCCACGAGATCCCATCTTGGGGCCTATTCCGGAGCTCCGCCAGAAGAGGGCCGTCATCATGGAGGGCTTCTACATCATCCTAGCCTCTCCGATGAAGTGTGAGTAGTTTACCTCAGACCTTCGGGTCCATAGTTAGTAGCTAGATGGCTTCTTCTCTCTTTTTGGATCTCAATACAATGTTCTCCCCCTCTCTTGTGGAGATCTATTCGATGTAATCTTCTTCTTTTGTGGTGTGTTTGTTGAGATCGATGAATTGTGGGTTTATGATCAAGTCTATCTATGAACAATATTTTAACCTTCTCTGAATTCTTTTATGTATGATTGGTTATCTTTGCAAGTCTCTTCGAATTATCCGTTTGGTTTGGCCAACTAGATTGGTAGTTCTTGCCATGGGAGAAGTGCTTAGCTTTGGGTTCGATCTTGCGGTGTTCTTTCCCAGTGACAGAAGGGGCAGCAAGACACGTATTGTATCGTTGCCATCGAGGATAACAAGATGGGGTTTATTTCATATTGCATGAATTTATCTCTCTACATCATGTCATCTTGCTTAAAGCGTTACTCTGTTTTTAACTTAATACTCTAGATGCATGTTGGATAGCGGTCGATGAGTGGAGTAATAGTAGTAGATGCAGAATCGTTTCGGTCTACTTGTCACGGATGTGATGCCTATATACATGATCATGCCTAGATATTCTCATAACTATGCTCAATTCTGTCAATTGCTCAACAGTAATTTGTTCACCCACCATAGAATACTTATGCTCTTGAGAGAAGCCACTAGTGAAACCTATGGCCCCCGGGTCTATTCTCATCATATCAATTTCCATCACTTTAATCTTGCTTTGCTTTTTTACTTTGCTTTTACTTTTTTACTTTGCATCTTTATACCAAAAATACCAAAAATATTGTGATGCATAGCCTGCTTTGTAACCTGCTTATTGTTACCTTACCTCTAATCGCGAAGGGATTGACAACCCCTAATCGCGTTGGTTGCGTTGAGCTCTTTGTGTTGTGTAGGTACGAGGGACTTGCGTGTGGCCTCCTACTGGATTGATACATTGGTTCTCAAAAACTGAGGGAAATACTTACGCTACTCTGCTGCATCATCCCTTCCTCTTCGGGGAAAACCAACGCAAGCTCAAGACGTAGCACACTGCATAATTAAACTAATTAAAACATTTTCCTAAATAAAAATATTTAGCTAAACTAATGAGTCACTGACAGGTGGGGTCCAGTCACTAATTACTCTATTTAAATTAAAATGAACTGTTGTTAGCCCACTACCAATGATAGTTGGGTCCCACTGGTCAGTTTGACCTGGTTAGCCGTCCTGTTGACTACTGACATCACAATGATGTAATGCTGATGTCATAATTCCATTTTTGTTAATTTAGATAATTCCAGAAAATGTATAAATATTTGAAAATTCATAGAAAATAAACCGTAATTCTGATGAAAATGTTTTCTACATGGAAGTTGCTCAGAAAAATCCAATGAATTCGAATACGTGGTCCGTTCATCTGTCACATGCTCCTAGCATGCTAATCATGGAACATTCCCCCTCCGGTCATCTGTCTGACACAGGTCCGGAACCGGGAAAACATTCCCGGTTGTTTTCCCCCTTCACCTTTATCATGTAGCCATACGTTAGGTCACACCCGGCACAACATATTGCCATGTTATGCTTTGTGATGCTATGTTTGCTTTATATTTATTGTTTCTTCCCCCTCTTCTCTCCGGTAGACCCCGAGACCGATGCCGCCCCTGTGATCGACTACGCCGACAACACTTCTTCTTTTTCAGCAGAGCTTCCAGGCAAGCAAACCCCCCTTGAGCATTCCGATATCGCCCATTTCTTTCCCTCTCATGCTTGCATTAGAACTGCTACTGCTTTCTGTATGATCATATTCTGATGCATAACCTGCTTTGTAACCTGCTTATTATTACCTTACCTACTTATTCTAAACTGCTTAGTATAGGTTGGTTAGAGATCCATTAATGACCCCCACCTTGTCCTTGTTGCCCCAGCTTCATCATCGAAGACCCGATCAACGGGATCGAAGACCAGGCCCCGGCACCGCACATCACTTTCCCCTTTTGTTGCTCAACTCTGCAGAGTTACCATCCAGTGCCGAGGGTGGAACCTCATACATCACTCCTGATGAGATCTCTGTAGTGTAGCTATCCGGTCATGGTCATCGAGGGTGATTTCCTCCTTAACCACTTCCGATACGGCTCTGTCATGCAACCCCTCAAGTGTGAACCTCGAGGGTGGATCCTCTTACGTTCACCTTGATGATTACATCTAGTGGAATTCATCGGGGGTGATTCCTCGGTTTTCCCCTTGGTGTTAGACACACAGTTACTATTGTTACTATGACTTTACACTGAACCATGTTACTAAAGATGGGTCGGCCCTGAGGGGTACCCGCGCGAGCTTAATAGCGAGTGATGTGGAGTCGGGTTGACCTGGAAGGTGCCCGCAAGATACTTACGAGGCATGGCCGGGCATTCTTAGCCCATGCCGCAAGTATATGGGGCGACGGGGTCACATCTTTCGTGAGTCTCTGCTCGTGACCGCACTACCAACACACTAACAGTTTGGATATTTGATCCGAGGGGCCTCTGGCCTGATAGCACTAACCATCACGTGGGCATTGTATGGGTGTTCTGCGTCGTATGCATCAACCAAAGCTTAATAAACGTCAGCGACTGAGCGGCGCGCGCCGGGTTGGACTGGTAAGCACCTGCCTTTTTGAAGGAGGTAGCTAGGTCTGCTCACTGGACGCGTACGCAACGTGCAGGAGTTCCCAGGGAGATGGCCCATGACCCCTGGGGGCATAGGCTTAGTCTGGCATGCTGACCTCTCTATTAAGCCTAGGTCAGGTTGCGGTGTATTGTTTGGCCGAGGCCGGGCATGACCCAGGAAAGTGTGTCCGGCCGGAGTCAATCAAGCGTGGTGGGTAAGTTGGTGCACCCCTGTAGGGAAGAAAACATCTATCGATAGCCCGTCCTACAGTAATGGACACTTGGAGTTGTATCCCGATCGATACAACTAGAATTGGATACTTGAGATGAGAAATGGATAGTATGGCTCTGGGATTGCTTTCTCGCAGGGAGTCGAGAAAGGATCTCTGGCCGAGGATGATAAGACTACTACTACTTTACATTATGTCGATCTATACTCTTCTATATGATGCAAGATGCTTGAAGATGCTAGTCTTCGATAGGCTAGGCTTTCCCCTTCCCTTCTGGCATTCTGCAGTTCAGTCCACAGATACAACCCATTCGTTTGATACAGATGCATACTTAGTTTAGATCTGATGTAAGTCTTGCGAGTACTTTGGATGAGTACTCACGGTTGCTTTGCTACCTCTTTTCCCCATACCCGATTGTTGCCACCAGATGACGGGTCCCAGGAGCCAGACAACACAACTAATGATTACTACTACCCCGAGGGTGCCTACTACTACAAGACAGCCGCTGACGACCTGGAGTAGTTAGGAGGCTCCCAGGCAGGAGGCCTTGCCTTTTCGGTCGTTGTTGCTTTTGTGCTAGCCTTCTTAAGGCAGACTTGTCTAACTTATGCCTGTAATCAGATGTTGTTGCTTCTGCTGACTCTTGTGTTTTCGAGCTGATGTATTCAAGCCCTCGAGGCCCTTGGCTTGTAATATAAAGCTTATATTATTTTAATTTGTGTCTAGAGTTGTGTTGTGATATCTTCCCGTGAGTCCTTGATCTTGATCGTACTTATTTGCGTGTATGATTAGTGTACGATTGAATCGAGGGTGTCACAATACTAGAACAAAATATGACTCTGTATGAATGCCTCTGGCGGTGTACCGGGATGTGCAATGATTCAAGAGTGACATGTATAAAAATTATGAGTGGTGGCTTTGCCAGAAATACGAGGTCAACTACATGATTGATAACCCACAAGTATAGGGGATCAATTGTAGCCTCTTTCGATATGTAAGAGTGTCGAACCCAACGAGGAGCCAAAGGTAGAACAAATATTCCCTCAAGTTCTATCGACCACCTATACAACTCTACGCATGCTTAAGTTCGCTTTACCTAGAACAAGTATGAAACTAGAAGTACTTTGTAGGTGTTTTTGGATAGGTTTGCAAGAACATAAAGAGCACAAAAATAAAAGCTAGGGGCTGTTTAGATAAAGAAGCAATAAAGTAAATATAGCGAGTGTGGAAAAGTGGAGGTATGCGTTGCGAAATTGTCCCTAAGCAATTGACTACTTTACTAGATCGATAGCAAGTTTCATGTGGGAAAGGCCACTGCTAGCATGTCATCCCTGACTTGGAATTCTATGCACTTATGATTGGAACTATTAGCAAGCATCCGCAACTACTAATGTTCATTAAGGTAAAACCCAACCATAGCATTAAGATATATTGGTCCCCTTCAAATCCCGTATGCATCAATTTCTATGCTACGTTGAATTTTCTGTCACTCTTGCCCTCCAATACATAGTCCTATCAACATACAACTAACCCTATGGTGTGATCCATGTGCGCGCTCATATGATGGGCACCAAAGGACATCAACATAACCACAAGCAAATTAAACCAATCATAGCAATTTACCAATTACCGATAGGACAACGAAAATCTACTCAGACATCATAGGATGGCAACACATCATTGGATAATAATATGAAGCAAAAAGCACCATGTTCAAGTAGAGGGTACAACGGGTTGCGGGAGAGTGGACCGCTGTAGATAGATGGGGGAAGGTGATGAAGATGTTGGTCAAGATGATGGAGGTGTTGGTGTAGATCGCCGTCACACGATGATGGCCCCGGCGGCGTTCCGGCGCCACCGGGAGAGAGGGGGAAAGAGCCCCCTTCTTCTTCTTCTTCCTTGACCTTCTCCCTAGATGGGAGAAGGGTTTCCCCTCTGGTCCATGGTCTCCATGGCGAGGGAGGGGCGAGAGCCCCTCCGAGATTGGATCTGTCTCTCTGTCTCCCTCTGTTTCTGCGCTCTGATTCTGCCCTTCCACCGTTTCTTTTATAACCGGAGATCCGTAACTCCGATTGGATTGAAACCTTCGCCCAGATTTTTCTCCAAAAAATAGCTTTATTGGGGCCAAAGAAGAGCAGCAACCGCCTTATGGGGTGCCCATGAGGGTCAGGGGCGCGCCCCCTGCCTTGTGGCCCCCTCAGGCACCTTCTCGCGTTGATTCTTCTTCCCATATTCCAAAAATATTCTCCGTCCGTTTTTATTCCGTTTGGTATGGGGTTTCTGCGAAACATAAAACATGCAACAAACATGAACTGGCACTGGGCACTGGATCAATATGTTAGTTCCAAAAATAGTATAAAAAGTTGCCAAAAGTATATGAAAGTTGTATAATATTGGCATGGAACAATAAAAAATTATAGATACGACGGAGACGTATCAGCATCCCCAAGCTTCATTCCTGCTCGTCCTCGAGTAGGTAAATGATAAAAAAATTGATGTGGAATGCTACCTAGCATAATCTTGATCACATAATCTAATCATGGCATGAATATTAAGATATGAGTGATTCAAAGCAATAGTCTATCATTTGACATTAAGACAATAGTACTTCAAGCATACTAACCAAGCAATTATGTCTTATCAAAATAACATAGCCAAAGAAAGCTCATCCCTACGAAATCATATAGTATGGCTATGCTCCATCTTCACCATACAAAGCATTCAAATCATGCACAACCCCGATGACAAGCCGAACAATTGGTTCATACTTTTTAACGTGCTTCAGCCTGTTCAACCCTCACGCAATACATGAGCATAAGCCATGGACATTGCACTATGGGTGGAATAGAATATGATGATGGAGGTTTGTGTGAGAAGACAAAAAAGGAGAAAGTCTCACATCGATGCGGCTAATAAACGGGCTATGGAGATGCCCATCAATTGATGTCAATGTGAGGAGTAGGATTGTCATGCAACGAATGCACTAGAGCTATAAGTGTATGAAAGCTCAAGCTGAAACTAAGTGGGTGTGAATCCAACTTGCTTGCTCATGAAGACATAGGGCATTTGAGGAAGCCCATCATTGGAATATACAAGCTAAGTTCTATAATGAAAATTCCCACTAGTATGTGAAAGTGATAACTCAAGAGACTCTCTATATGAAGAACATGGTGCTACTCTGAAGCATAAGTGTGATAAAAGGATAGTAACATTGCCCCTTCTCTCTTTTTCTCTCATTTTTTTGTTTTTTTGTTTTTTTGGTGGGCTTCTTTGGCCTCTTTTTTTATTTGGGCTTCTTTGGCCTCTTTTATTTATTTTTAAAGTCCGGAGTCTCATCCTGACTTGTGGGGGAATCATAGTCTCCATCATCCTTTATTCATTGGGGCAATGCTCTAATAATGATGATCATCACACTTTTATTTACTTACAACTCAATATTACAACTCGATACTAGAACAAAGATATGACTCTATATGAATGCCTCCGGCGGTGTACCGGGATGTGCAATGATCTAGCGTACCAATGGCATCAAAAAATGGACAAGCCATGAAAACATCATGCTAGCTATCTTACGATCATGCAAAGCAATATGACAATAAATGCTCAAGTCATGTATATGATGATGATGGAAGTTGCATGGCCATATATCTCGGAATGGCTATGAAATGCCATGATAGGTAGGTATTGTGGCTGTTTCGAGGAAGATATAAGGAGGTTTATGTGTGATAGAGCGTATCGTATCACAGGGTTTGGATGCACCGGCGATGCACGGTACCGAAGAGGCTAGCAATGATGGAAGGGTGAGAGTGCGTATAATCCATGGACTCACATTAGTCATAAAGAACTCATATACTTATTGCAAAAGTTTATTAGCCCTCGAAGCAAAGTACTACTACGCATGCCCCTAGGGGATAGATTGGTAGGAAAAGACCATCGCTCGTCCCCTAATACGTCTCCAACGTATCTATAATTTTTTATTGTTCCATGCTATTATATATTCCGTTTTGGATGTTAATGGGCTTTATTTTACACTTTTATACTATTTTTGGGACTAACCTATTAACCCAAGGACCAGTGCAAATTGCTGTTTTTTTGCCTATTTCAGTGTTCCGCAGAAAAGGAATATCAAACGGAATCCAAACGGAATGAAACCTTCGGGGGAGTTATTTTTTGAACAAACATGATCCGGGGGACTTGGAGTGGATGTCAAGAAACACTCGAGGAGGCCACGAGGTAGGGGGTGCGCCCTCCACCCTCGTGGGCCCCTCGTTGCTCCACCGACCTACTTCTTCCTCCTATATATACCTACGTACCCCGAAAACATCCAGGAGCACCACGAAATCCTATTTCCACCGCCGCAACCTTCTGTACCCAAGAGATCCCATCTTGGGGCCTTTTCTGGAGCACCGCCGGAGGGGGCATCGATCATGGAGGGCCTCTACATCAACTCCATGGCCTGTCCGGTGATGTGTGAGTAGTTTACTTCAGACCTTCAGGTCCATAGTTATTATCTAGATGGCTTCTTCTCTCTCTTTGGATCTCAATACAAAGTTCTCCTCGATTCTCTTGGAGTTCTATTCCATGTAATCTTCTTTTGCGATGTGTGTCGAGATCCGATGAATTGTGGGTTTATGATCAAGATTATCTATGAACAATATTTGAATCTTCTCTGAATTATTTTATGTATGATTGGTTATCTTTGCAAGTCTCTTCAAATTATCAGTTTGGTTTGGCCTACTAGATTAATCTTTCTTGCAATGGGAGAAGTGCTTAGCTTTGGGTTCAATCTTGCGGTGCTCGATCCCAGTGACAGTAGGGGAAACGACACGTATTGTATTGTTGCCATCGAGGATAAAAAGATGGGGTTTATATCATATAGCATGAGTTTATCCCTCTACATAATGTCATCTTGCTTAAAGCATTACTCCGTTCTTATGAACTTAATACTCTAGATGCATGCTGGATAGCGGTCGATGTGTGGAGTAATAGTAGTAGATGCAGGCAGGAGTCGGTCTATTTGTCATAGACGTGATGCCTATATACATGATCATACCTAGATATTCTCATAACTATGCTCAATTTTATCAATTGATCAACAGTAATTTGTTCACCCACCGTAATACTTGTGCTCTTGAGAGAAGCCACTAGTGAAACCTATGGCCCCCGGGTCTATCTTCCATCATATTAATCTTCCATCAACAAGCTATTTCTACTTCCTTTTATTTTGCAATCTTTAATTTTTATATTTATTATAAAAATACCAAAAATATTATCTTATCATATCTATCAGATCTCACTCTCGTAAGTGACCGTGAAGGGATTGACAACCCCTTTATCGCGTTGGTTGCGAGGTTCTTATTTGTTTGTGTAGGCACAAGGGACTTGAGCGTGGCCTCCTACTGGATTGATACCTTGGTTCTCAAAAACTGAGGGAAATACTTACGCTACTTTGCTGCATCACCTTTCCTCTTCAAGGGAAAACCAACGCAGTGCTCAAGAGGTAGCATCCCCGACGCCACTCATAAGGAAGACAATCAATAAATCCCTCATGCTCCAACTTCGTTACATAACGGTTCACCATACGTGCATGCTAGGGGACTTGCAAACCTCAACACAAGTATTTCTCAGTTTCACAATTACTTAACTAGCACGACTCTAATATCACCACCTTTATATCGCAAAACTATTGCAAGGAATCAAACATATCATATCCAGTGATCTACAAGTTTTATGTAGGATTTTATGACTAACCATGTGAATGACCAATTCCTGTCAACTCTCTAAATAGATATAAGTGAAGCAAGAGAGTTTAATTCTTTCTACAAAAGATATGCCCACGCTCTAACAAATATAAGTGAAGCAAAAGAGCATTCTACAAATGGCGGTTTTCTATGTGAAGAGAAACAGGCAATCCAAACTTCAAATGATATAAGCGAAGCACATTAAGCATTCTATAAAGCCATACTCAAAATATTTAAGTGAAGTGCAAAGAGAATTCTATAAATCAACCAAGGACTATCTCATACCAGCATGGTGCATAAAAGAAAAATGAAAACTAAATGCAAAAGACGCTCCAAGATTTGCACATATCGCATGAACGAAGCGAATCCGAAAACATACCGATACTTGTTGAAGAAAGATGGGATGCCTTCCGGGGCATCCCCAAGCTTAGACGCTTGAGTCTCCTTGAATATTTACTTGGGGTGCCTTGGGAATCCCCAAGCTTGAGCTCTTGCCTCTCCTTCTTATCCTCACATCGAGACATCCTCGATCTTTGAACACTTCATCCACACAAAACTCAACAGAAAACTCGGTAAGATCCGTTAGTATAATTAAGCAAATCACTACTCTAAGTACTGTTGCAAACCAATTCATATTTTGTTTTTGCATTGAAGCTACTGTAATATAACTTTTCCATGGCTTAATCCACTGATATAGATCGATAGTTTCATCAAAACAAGCAAACTATGCATCAAAAACAGAATCTGTCTAAAACAGAACAGTCTGTAATAATCTGAACATTCACCATACCTATGTTACTCCAAAAATTCTACCAAAATTAGGAAAAATAAAAATTTTGTATAGAAAGACAGTGAAAAAAGTTTCAGAACCATTTGATGTTCCAGTAAAGAATGTAAAATCGCACACTACAGCCAAAGTTTCTATCCTGCACCGTACAAACCAACAAGTATTGTGAACATCCTAAAGGCAAACCTTGGCACATTATTTTTATAATAAAATGGAATTGTACAAGGGGATAATTATTTTTGTTGAAAAGTTTCTTTAATCAAGATTCACAAAGTTTCCGTGAGCATGAACGAAGTTCAAGGAGCTCCCCCACTTCAACAATGCTTGTCTCTCTCACTTTCACTTTCCTTTTTGAAAAAGTTTTGGGTTCCCCTCTTTATTTTTTTGTTTTTAAACTATATAAAAGCACTCAACAGAAATAAATGACTCTCTAAAACTTCTGGGTTGTCTCCCTGGCAGCGCTTTCTTTAAAGCCATTAAGCTAGGCATATGGTGCTCAAGTAATGAATCCACCTGGATCCCAAGGTATATCAAAGCCAATTTTAATTAACAATGATTTGTGATTTAGTAGTGAGCACAAAGCAACATATATCATGTAATTACGAAGTCTAATTCTCTTCCTATGCATCAGCATGTCATAAAAGAACAATTCATGCACACATAGTAAAGGCCAATGCATAATATAAACAGTTTCTTGCAATTTTATCATATTGGAAACATGGAGACGCGGAGATGTAGTTCCTCTCTCATAATAATTGAAAGTAGGAGCAGAAAGCACATGCATATTATATCTATCAAAATCATCATGTGTAGTAGTGAAACGCAACCCATCAATATAATCTTTAATACGGGCAAACTTCTCCGATATAGTTTAGTCGGGAGAATTCAAATAGATAATAGGACTATCATGCGTGGGTGTAATAGCAACAATTTCATGTTTAACATAAGGAACCATAGCAAGTTCATCTCCATAAGCATAATTCATATTGGCGTCTCGGCCACAAGCATAGCAAGCTTCATCAAAAAGGAATATTTCAAAAGAATCACTGGGATCGTAACAATCATCATAGCAATCATCCTTTGGCAAGCACGAAGGGAAATTAAACAATGTATGAGTTGAAGAGTTACTCTCATTAGAAGGTGGGCACGGGTAGCTAATCCACTCTTCCTCTTTTTGTTCTTCGCTCTCCTCATCATCTTTTTCATCGAATGAGCCCACATTTTCATCAATTTCTTCTTCCATAGACTCCTGCAAAATATTAGTCTCTTCTTGGACAGCGGAGACTCTCTTAATAAAATCATCAATATCGGAATTGAATTCATAATTTTCATAGCAATATTTAAGTATAGCAAAATTTTCTGGTCTGTAAACAGCATCATCAAGATTTTCACACTCTTTAAACAAAGATTCAATTTCATAAGCACCCATAAAAGCAACGAATTCTTCTATTCGTTCCACATCATAGTAATCATATATACTGTCGGTGTACTAGAATAGGGGTACCCTAGTACCCCGAACTTGTGCACGGGCAGTTGCAGCACCCCACGGCAAGGCTTGCCGGGCGAACGCCAAGATCCTCCGTGGTTCCCTTGGAGCCATTCAAGAACAAAGTATTTAAGCTCAGGAGACAAGGCCCCGGCAAGAGGAGCTTGCCGGGAAGGCCAACCAAGGCACTCCAAGGAACTTGCCGCGACGCGCCACGCGCTCCGGCAAGGCAACAAGGCCCCGGCAAGAGGAGCTGGCCGGGAAGACCAACCAAGGTACCTCGAGGCCCGGTGAGCGACAAGCTTCCGGACCCGACAAGATAACAGCAGCGGCAAGGCGCTTGCCGCGGCAGGCGGCCACTCTGTGCCCACGCTCCAGCGCATCCACCAACATGTCGCTCTGGGGGCCTCTCCAGGCGCGTGTGGCGGGAGGCTGTGCAGCCAGCGGTGCGCAGTGGCATGCGAAGCTGACAAGATCGCCATCGTGGCGAATGGTGGCGCCCCTAACGGTCTTTTTCTGCACTGTTTGGGCGACTTAGACGGGCATTTAATGCCCTTGTCCCCTGCCGTCAGGGTTAGGTAGGGTGCACTGTACAAGTAACTGTACCAACCACCTCACTTTTTACATTTGTACCCTTCTCTGCATTGCCACCTGTCGGTGACCCCTTTAGCGTATAAAAGGAGGCCCATGTGCAACGTAGAGGGGGTTGGACAGGTTCGACTGGCTCGGAACCCAGAAAAACACTACGCTCTCTCTCTGGAGCAAGAACACAAGATAATCAAACAAGCAGCAGTAGGAGTGTTATCTCTCCGGAGAGCTCCGAAGCTGGGTAAACTGCTCGTGTGCTTCGCCTCGATCTGCTCTTCGTGTGATCTCCGCCCCCCGCCGAACCGAAAGGGGCTCGGTCCGCCGGCCCCATAGGTGTTCGTGGATCAGTTTCCCCGACATATACCATTAGCATAAGAAGCTAAGGTTTCATTATTATTAAATTCGCATGAAAAGGGAAGGTGTGGAGCCTTCATCCTAGAGCAACAAGTATAATCATATCTCAAGCATATTTGCCGAGCATACCAATGCAACATATAAATTTGATCCCATAATAGTTTCCCTTTTTGAGTCAAGCGATAATACCTAAAGTATTCACATTGATCCAACATGTCTCCCATTATATAATTGAATGGGGTTTTCTCAGGATTATCAAAGTAGTACATAATATTTTTCACATAATGATCATCGAGGGTTTTAGGAGGTTCCCCACCTCCATGAGTAGCAAGTAAACCTAATTTTTTGGTATTTTGTGTTCCATATCCATAACTAAAGATTGAGAACAACTTAGAACAGCAAATAAAAATTACTTAGTGATAAAGCAAACAAGCACACACGAGAATATTCACCCCACGCTATAACTCCCCGTCAACGGCGCCAGAGAAAGGTCTTGATAACCCACAAGTATAGGGGATCAATTGTAGCCTCTTTCGATAAGTAAGAGTGTCGAACCCAACGAGGAGCTAAAGGTAGAACAAATATTCCCTCAAGTTCTATCGACCACCTATACAACTCGCACGCTTAACGTTCGTTTACCTAGAACAAGTATGAAACTAGAAGTACTTTGTAGGTGTTTTTGGATAGGTTTGCAAGAATATAAAGAGCACGTAAATAGAAGCTAGGGGCTGTTTAGATAAAGAAGCAATAAAGTAAATATAGCGAGTGTGGAAAAGTGGTGGTAGGTGTTGCGAAATTGTCCCTAAGCAATTGACTACTTTACTAGACCGATAGCAAGTTTCATGTGGGAGAGGCCACTACTAGCATGTCATCCCTGACTTGGAATTCTATGCACTTATCATTGGAACTATTAGCAAGCATCCGCAACTACTAACGTTAATTAAGGTAAAACCCAACCATAACATTAAGATATATTGGTCCCCCTTCAATCCCGTATGCATCAATTTCTATGCTAGGTTGAAGCTTCTGTCACTCTTGCCCTATAAATAGTCCTATCAACATACAACTAACCCTATGGTGTGATCCAGACGCGCGCTCATATGATGGGCACCAAAGGACAGCAACATAACCACAAGCAAATTAAACCAATCATAGCAATTCACCAATTACCGATAGGACAACGAAAATCTACTCAGACATCATAGGATGGCAACACATCATTGGATAATAATATGAAGCATAAAGCACCATGTTCAAGTAGAGGGTATAGCGGGTTGCGGGAGAGTGGACCGCTGTAGATAGATGGGGAAAGGTGATGAATATGTTGGTGAAGATGATGGAGGCGTTGGTGTAGATCACCGTCACACGATGATGGCCCCGGCGGTGTTCCGATGCCACCGAGAGAGAGGGGGAGAGAGCCCCCCTTCTTCTTCTTCTTCCTTGACCTTCTCCCTAGATGGGAGAAGGGTTTCCCCTCTGGTCCATGGTCTCCATGGCGAGGGAGGGGCGAGAGCCCCTCCGAGATTGGATATGTCTCTCTGTCTCCCTCTGTTTCTGCGCTCTGATTCTGCCCTTTCACCGTTTCTTTTATAACCGGAGATCCGTAACTCCGATTGGATCGAAACCTTCACCCAGATTTTTCTCCGAAAATTAGCTTTCTTGCGGCCAAAGAAGAGTAGCAACCGCCGTTTCGTGGCCCCCTCGGACACCTTCTCGCGTTGATTCTTCTTCCCATATTTCACAAATATTCCAAAAATATTCTCTGTCCATTTTTATTCCGTTTGGACTCCGTTTGGTATGGGTTTCTTCGAAACATAAAACATGCAACAGACAGGAACTGGCACTAAGCACTGGATCAATATGTTAGTCTTAAAATAGTATAAAAAGTTTCCAAAAGTATATGAAAGTTGTATAATATTGGCATGGAACAATAAAAAATTATATATACGACAAAGACGTATCAATGATCATGCAAGGCAATATGACAATGATGAATCATGTCATAATAAACGGAACGGTGGAAAGTTGCATGGCAATATATCTCAGAATGGCTATGGAAATGGCATAATAGGTAGGTATTGTGGCTATTTTGAGGAAGATATAAGGAGGCTTATGTGTGATAGAGCGTATCATATCATGGGGTTTGAATGCACCAGCGAAGTTTGCACTAACTCTCGAGGTGAGAAAGGGCAATGCATGGTACCGAAGAGGCTAGCAATGATGGAAGGGTGAGAGTACGTATAATCCATGGACTCAACATTAGTCATAAAGAACTCACATACTTATTGCAAAAATCTACAAGTCATCAAAATGAAGCACTACGTGCATGCTCCTAGGGGGATAGATTGGTAGGAAAAGACCATCGCTCGTCCCCGACCGCAACTCATAAGGAGGACGATCAAAGAAACACCTCATGCTTCAAATTTGTTACACAACGGTTACCATACGTGCATGCTACGGGACTTGCAAACCTCAACACAAGTATTTCTCAAATTCACAAGTACTCAACTAGCATGACTCTAATATCACCATCTTCATATCTCAAAACAATCATCAAGTATCAAACTTCTCATAGTATTCAATCCATTCTATATGAAAGTTTTTATTATACCCATCTTGGATGCCTATCATATTTGGACTAATTTCATAACCAAAGCAAATTACCATGCTGTTCTAAAGGACTCTCAAAACAATATAAGTGAAGGATGCGAGATCAATAATTTCTATAAAATAAAACCACCATCGTGCTCTAAAAAGATATAAGTGAAGCACTAGAGCAAAATTATCTAGCTCAAAAGATATAAGTGAAGCACATAGAGTATTCTAATAAATTCCGATTCATGTGTGTCTATTACAAAAGGTGTGTACAGCAAGGATGATTGTGGTAAACTAAAAAGCAAAGACTCAAACCATACAAGACGCTCCAAGCAAAACACATATCATGTGGTGAATAAAAATATAGCTTCAAGTAAAGTTATTGATAGATGAAGACGAAAGAGGGGATGCCTTCCGGGGCATCCCCAAGCTTAGGCTTTTGTTTGTCCTTGAATTTTACCTCGTGGTGCCTTGGGCATCCCCAAGCTTAGGATATTGCCACTCCTTGTTCCAAAATCCATCAAATCTTTACCCAAAAACTTGAAAACTTCACAACACAAAACTCAACAGAAAATCTTATGAGCTCCGTTAGTATAAGAAAACAAACCACCACTTTAAGGTACTATAATGAACTCATTACTATTTATATTGGTGTTAAACCTACTGTATTGCAACTTCTCTATTGTTCATACCCCCCGATACTAGCCATAGATTCTTCAAAATAAGCAAACAACACACGAAAAACAGAATCTGTCAAAAACAGAACATTCTGTAGCAATCTGGAGGTTTCGAAAACTTCTGTAACTCCAAAAATTCTGAAAAATTAGGAAGACCTAAATAATTTGTGTATTGATCTACTGCAGTTGGAATTGGTATTTTATCGCTCTCTGGTAAAACATTAAAATTATTCTCGTGAGCGCATACTTTCTATTTTTTTCCAGCAAAATCAAACAACAATCACCCAAGAAGATCCTAAAGGCTTTACTTGGCACAAACACTAATTAAAACATTAAAAACACAATCATAACAGAGACTAGATAAATTATTTATTACTAAACAGGAATAAAAAGTAAAGAACAAAAATAAAATTGGGTTGCCTCCCAACAAGCGCTTTTCTTTAAAGCCTTTTAGCTAGGCATAGATAATTTTAATGATGCTCACATGAAAAATAACAATTGAAACACGAAGGGAGCATCATGAAGCATATGAAAATCACATCTAATTATAACATACTTCATATGAAAATTATCAAGACAAGAAAATACTAGCATATGCAAGGAAGGAGAAAGAAACAATAGCAATCTCAACATAACGAAAGGTAATTTAGTGACACGAAAATTTCTACAACCATATTTTCCTCTTTCATAATAATTACATATAGGATCATAAGAAAATTCAACAATGTAGCTATCACAAAACATATTCTTAACACAATCCACATGTATGCAAAGTTGACACTCTTCCAAACTAGTGGGATTAACATTAACTAAAGTCATGACCTCTCCAAACCCACTTTTATCAAAAACTTCATAAGATTGAACATTCTCCAAATATGTGGGATCTAAAGTTGACACTCTTCCAAACACACTTTCAATATTATTGCAAACATTATTATAAATCTCATATTCATCATGGGGCTTAAATGAATTTTCAAGATAATAAGAAGAATCACCCCAATCATGATCATTGCAACAAGTAGTAGACATAGCAAAATTAGCATCCCCGAGCTTAGGGTTTTGCATATTATTTGAACAATTGATATTAACAGAATTTATAATAACATCGTTGCAATCATGCTTTTTATTCAAAGATCTATCATGCATCACTTCATAAAGCACTTCATCACAGTTTTCATATTCACGAATTTCAAGCAAAACTTCATAAAGATAATCTAGTGGACTCAAATCACTAGAAATTGGTTTGACATAATTGGATCTCTTAAAAAGATTAGAAAGTGGATGAGGATCCATAACAATAGATATTTAGCAAGCGAAGATGCAAGCTAATAGAAGGCACATGGTAACACGAGCAAACAGAAGGACGAACGGAAGAAGGGCGAAGGAAAGGCGAAGGTTTTCGAAAATCATTTTAGAAGTGGGGGAGAGGAAAATGAGAGGCGAATGGCAAATAATGTAATGCGAGGGAGAATAGTATATGATGGTTACTTGGTATGTCTTGACTTGGCAGAGATCTCCCCAGCAACGGGACCAGGAATCCTTCTTGCTACCTCTTGAGCATGCGTTGGTTTTCCCTTGAAGAGGAAAGGGTGATGCAGCAAAGTAGCGTAAGTATTTCCCTCAGTTTTTGAGAACCAAGGTATCAATCTAGTAGGAGATTACACGCAAGTCACCTAGTACCCGCACAAACAATCAAGAACCTTGCAACTAACGCGATAACGGGGTTGTCAATCCCTTCACGGCCACTTTGCAAAAGTGAGATCTAATAAAGATAATAAGATAAATATTTTTGGTATTTTTGTTGTATAGATTGAAAAGTAAAGATTGCAAAATAAAATAAATAGTAAACTAGAATTGTAGATCGGAAACTTATATGATGTAAAATAGACCCGGGGGCCATAGGTTTCACTAGTGGCTTCTCTCATGATAGCATGTATTACGGTGGGTGAACAAATTACTGCCGAGCAATTGATAGAAAAGCGCAGAGTTATGAGAATATCTAGGCAATGATTATGAAATATAGGCATCACGTCCGTGTTAAGGACACCGCAAGATTGAACCCAAAGCTAAGCACTTCTCCCATTGCAAGAAAGATCAATCTAGTTGTCATAGCCCTAGATTAGACCTTGTCTGTCTTTGCATAAGCATCCATGCATCATGTTCAAATTTTATGAAACTTGAAATGGGGGCTGATAAACCCTAGCAGCAAATGAAATTCAACTAGGGTCCAGATAAAATCATTTTCACTGAACCCAAAATGGCCTTCACAAAATGTTCATCATTTTTGGATTGGTCTTGAACCTCTGCCAAAAATATTGCACATTTTTCTATGACAACATGGATCCCTGAATTAAATCATATGTATTTGCATTTGGGCATTTTAAATGCTATAAATATTGTTAAATGTCCAAATAATCATGGAAGTATTTTTGGGCTATTGGAATTAATTTCAGAGGTGCCTATAAATATTTTCAGCATTTTATAAAATGGTTTGGCACCTATGCTAAATCAAAAAACAACAGCAGAAAAACAAAAACAAAAACAGAAAAGCAAAGAGAGAGGAAAACCTACCTGGCCCAGCTTTCTGCACCTGTTGCAGCCCACCTGGCGGCCCAGTTGGACAGCCCAGCCCACCAGCGCCTCCCTGTCGCCTTCCTCCTCGCGCCAGTAGGCGAGGGCATGTGGCCACCGCGCGCCGGCACGTGCCCGAGCCACCTCCTGCTTCCGCCGCTTTTGGAGCCAGCCCGGAGTGCCACGCACTCCCCCTCGCCCCCTGCACCTCTCCTCTCTCCCCTGGACCCCTTTCCCCTCCTCTGCTCTCTCTCCCGCGCAGCCCGAGCGGAGCTCGTCGCCACCGCTCACCGTTGCCGCACCCAGAGCCTCCCCCTCGACCCCTCGACGTGCCCAGTAGCTCGGCTACCTCGTCCTCGACCTCCTCGCCAAGCCAAGCGATGCCGGACACCGCCGAACGCCCTCACCGCTGTCTTCTTCAATATCGCGCCACCGAGATCACCGGCGACCGTGCGCTTGCTCCGACGCTTCCCCGAGCTTGCTGAGGCCACCGAACGAACCGCTGTCAGCTCCTGCGTGGATCCCCTCCTTCCTCCCCTTCGATTTCGAGCCGTAGACGTCGCCCCCTTGACGACTGTAGCCGCCGCAGCTGCTTGAGCTCGTCGTCGGCGCAGCTCCGGTGACCAAATGGTCACCCCGGCGAGTCCAACTTGCTCCCAGCAACGCATAGTGCCCCGCTAGACCTTCGCCTCACTCGTTAGCACACCGCAGCGCTAACCCGCACCAGCCCCGAGCTCCGGTAGCCGCCAACGTCGTCGCAGGCAATGATTCCGGCCACCTCCGGACCAACCACCACCACCAATGGAAGCGGCGCACCTCCAACTCCCTGTAGATGGCCTCCGCCGTCCTTTTGGTCGCCGGAGTGCAAATCCCGCGCCCTCCGCCGCGTCTGCTGCCGCCGGCGGCTAAACACCGGCGCGTTAGCCCTAGTTGACCAAGGGGTTTGACCTCCCCTGGCTCAATGACAGGTGGGGCCACCCTGCTAACTAACCTAGATTAGGATTAACTAAACCTAGCTAATTTAGTTTAGCTACTGACATGCGGGACCCACTGGTCAGTTTGACCTGGGCTTCCCCTTTGACCAACTGACGTCACAGTGATGCAATGCTGACGCAGTTATCATTTTCTGGATTTAAAATAATTCAGAAAATTGCAGAAAGTATCCAAAACTTCAAAAATTCATAGTAATTCAACCGTAACTCCAAATCAAACAAATTATATATGAAAAATGATCAAAAAAATCTAATCTATCCATCTATAATGGTTTCATGCATGTTTAAACAACTTAACCTTGCTGTTTAGATCAAAACATGATAATGCACTTTATAAATTCTTAGTTTGAATTTGAACCTTTGGTTCAAATCAACTCAAACCCTTCTGTTCTTAGCTGCATTAGCTCAAATCACAGCATGTTGACATGTCATGATCATGCATCATATTGTGCATTGCATTGATTGTGTTCTTTCTATGTTTGCCAGTGATTGTTCCCCCTCGGTAGACGATGTTTCTGACGATGAGATCGATGACACCGATGAAGAACTATACTATCTTCAGAAGTGCCGGACAAGCAAAACCCCCTTGTTCATTCTGATACAATCCCACTCTCTCGCTCCTGCTCTCTTTTACTGCATTAGGACAACAATGATTCAAATGTTACATGCTGCTGTAGTTGAACCCCTTTCCTCTGCATGACCTGTTGTTGCCACAGTAAATAGATGAAACCCACTAGCCTGAGTAGGAGTTGTTTGAGCCCTGATGTGCCTACTCATTCATGTTTGCTTGTCATGCCTGCTATTGCTTAGAGTTGTGTCAGGTCTGATTCATCGGGGATGAATTGGAAAGTTGTGAACATGTCCTACTGTGTGTGAGCTAAGTGTGTTGAACATGATTTGGTAAAGGTATCGATGAGAGGCCATGTAGGAGTACATGGTGGGTTGTTTCATTGGAACCGTGCTTAAGCACCGAGAACTGTATGTGTGATTTAAGAACCAATTACTACCATGCATTGGGATCCTTAATTGACCCTCTCGGCTTCTTAACCACCCTAGTCCTATGTCCAGGAGTTGCAAAAAGTTTCTGGTGTTTGTAGGATATGTGTTGGTAGACGTGCGTAGCGCTGACCCTAGGGGTGGGCTATGATGCGGTAGATACACCATGGCACGGTGTACCGTGTCGCCCGTTTGGTGTCTTCGGAACCCTGTACACATCATTCGGGGCCGTATGTGGAAACCTCAGCCGGACTCCCTACGGATGGAACCTGGATAGGCGATAAACCTGGACTAGAGACTTGAGTGTTTAGGTAGGCCATGGCCGACACGCTCGTTGGGCTTCCGCTTGAAGGTTGCCGAGTACATGTCGTGTAAACGACGGTAAGTGGTGAGAGCGTGTATGAAGAAGTACACCCCTGCAGGGTTAACATCATCTATTAGAATAGCCGCGTCCATGGTAAAGGACTACTTGGTTGCCTATACAGTTCATAGACAAGTGAAAGTGGATACTCTAAAATGCGCAAGATAAGCGTGAGTGCTATGGACGGTGTTCTCGTAGGGAGACGGGAGCGGGTCCATAGTGGTGTATTGATATGGTGAATATGTGGACTCATGTGCGCCACCTCAAAAGAGTTGCTTGCAGTCGTAGTTCAGGTTATCCACTGAGTCACAGCTGGCTTGCTTCAGTTAAACTCCACTACCCCTTTATTGGTACCGATGCATAAGTAGTTAGTTCTGATGTAAGTCTTGCTGGGTACATTTGTACTCACGTTTGATTAATTTATGTTTTGCGGAGAGACTTTAGCCTCGCTAGTAGTTCCACGTGGACTTCGACGCTTAGCTTGTTACCTCAGCTACGAGCTTGTGCCCTCGGCAGGATCTGGTAGTTAGTCAGGCTTCTCAGCCTTTTTCATTTGTAGACGTCTGTACTCAGACATGTTAAGCTTCCGCATGTGTTTTGTCTGGTATGCTCTGAATGTTGGGTCATGAGACCCATGTTTGTAATATCTGGCTCTTCAGAGCCTAGTGAATAAATACTTGAGTCGTAGAGTTATGTTGTGATGCCATGTTGTATTTACACATATCGAGCATATTGTGTGTATGATTTAAATGCTTGGTATGTGTGGGATCCGACAACCTAGTTGTTTATCCTTGGTAGCCTCTCTTATGGGGAAATGTAGTCTTGTGCTTCCATAAGCCATAGTAGTCCGCTACAGCCCGGTTCACCGGAGTCCTGCTAGCCCAGCACTACTGCTCCGGAACACTTGACTGGCCGGCATGTGATTCACTTCATTCCTGTGTCTGTCCCTTCGGGGAAATGTCACGCGGTGACATCCGGAGTCCTGCCTAGCCTGCTACAGCCCGGGTTCCCGGAGTCCTGTTAGCCCAGTGCTACCACCCAGATTCGCACGCTGCTGACCGACATGCTCGATGTTGATTCATGTATGCCTGTCCCCGTAAGTTGGTGCCACTTTGGGTTCACGACTAGTCATGTCGGCCCGGGTTCTCTGTCATATGGATGCTAGCGACACTATCATATACGTGAGCCAAAAGGCGCAAGCGGTACCGGGCCATTGTAAGGCGACACCCGTGGGAATACCATGCGTGAGGCCGCAAAGTGATATGAGATGTTACAGTCTAGATTGGTGTGACTTAGAATCGGGGTCCTGACAGTGTTGGTATCAGAGCCTGACTGCCTGTAGGATTACCAAGCGAAACTGGTCAAAGTTGAGTCTATAAATGCTGTAGTTATATAAGGGAATTGATTGTGGAAGGGAACGTAAGGCTCTTTTTACTCCTTATAACTAATGCCTTCTGATCTGAGTCACCCTCTTCTCTTCTACGGGGATTAAGATCAAGGCTTCCCATCTTTCTATCAGGATCGCGTGTTACTAATTCGTAGATTCATAGGATTGTTGGTCTCAAGCCTCAGTTCAGTTTCTACTACTCCAGTGTGTTGTTAAATGGCCTCAGAACCCTGATATGATGTTGTTGAGTGGTTATGCCACCATTTTGCAGGATGTCTCAAATATTTTTGAGCATTTACAGCCGTTATGCTGTCCGAGTCATCCCAGGTTTCTGAATAGTCTGATGCATTTGCAAATCCCTTCTTTCCGTTCCCGATGTCCCTTTGGGCCAGTTCAACCACACTAATCGATGAGTTGAGGTACTCTATTGCCTCGACATATATATTGGGGCTATTATTATGACCCTAGGTGTTTTAGGGAGTCACCTGGTAATCTAGCCATGTTTTGTGTTCCCGGTGTGATGCTTCTGGCCACCATTCTCGAAAGCATCCCGTGATGCCATTTAGTAGTAGGCATTCTATTCCTGGGTTCTTGAACCCGAGATTCACCCTACTTATTTCATGTTGATAGTGTTTGCTCGTTCCTTTAGGTTATTAGTAACCTTTGCATTAGTCCTCGAGGTCTGTGCTATTTCCTTCTTCCAAATACTATGAACCACTTATGGCAGAAGTTTGTTGGATAAAAAGATCACAATCAGAGTACTCTTGAGGAGTTCTCCATTCATAATTGTGATTCTGCCAGTTCTACCTTTTTGCATGTGTCGGGTTTCGGGTTCCGGCAGACCCTTGAGGTTCGAACACTGGGGTGCGCGCGGAGATCTCTCCCCTACCGATCCTCTCGTGCGAACTAAGATGAAAATGATGAACAACACAAGGGACACGATGTTTATACTGGTTCGGGCCACCGTTGTGGTGTAATACCCTACTCCAGTGTGTGGTGTGGTGGATTGCCTCTGGGGCTGATGATGGACAGTACAAGGGAAGAACAGCCTCGCGAGAGGTGTTTTTGAGCTGGTGCGATGAACTGCTAGGGTGAGTTCAGTCGCCTCTCTCTCTCTCTGCTGGGGTTCTACCAGATCTCTCCCGGGGGTCTCTCACTACTCTGTGGTGGCTAGCTCTATTTATAGAGGCCCTGGGCCTCTCCCCAAATAATGAGCGGGAAGGGCGCCAACAATTGGTCATTTCAAAGGGGAACATCTAGTACAAGTTATCCTGACCAAAGGTGGTCTTCGGCTGCCAAAAGCACTGGCGATGACGCCGTCTTGGGCTCCACAGTGACCTCCGCCCTGCCGTTTGGCTGGTCTTGGTCTCGTTGCGCCGGAATGGTAACCTTTGCCTGATGCCTTGGCCTGTGCTTGCCCCCTTTGCACCAAAGGGGAAACAAGGACACTGCGCAGGCCGGCGCCCGCCTGGTCTCGATCGTCATGGCTTGCGTCACGGGTTCCTCGCGAGGTACCCCTGCCTTGATCTCTTCGCCTCCTCGCGAGCCTGCCTGATGAGGCTGCCTCTGAGGAAGCTTCCTGTTGTCCGCCCCACAAGGCTTGGCGCCTCGCGAGGGTCTTTGAGCTTCAGCTGATGAAGATGGGCCGCGCTGGGCCCCCGCTTGAGCCATGCCGCGGGCCGCAGGCAGGCAAGTCTGGGGACCCCCATTCCCAGAACGCCGACAGTAGCCCCCGGGCCCAAGGCGCGCGCGGGCTTGGCTTAGCAGAGAAGCGAAGGGGCAAGCGCGAAGCGCCACGGGCCCTAACAGCCTGCGGCCTTGGGCGCCGCGTGGCGGTTGATTGGGCGTGGGCGTCTGCACTTCCCACGACGCCTCGGCAACTACACGACTTGAAAAGTCCCTACATGCAAAGATATGGGTCATGATTACCTGAGGTCATGGTGCTCGGCGGTTGGCCTTCGGCGGCTATAAGTACGGGGCCGCGTGAGCTTTGCCGGTTCACCCCTTTCCGTCACTCCTCCTCCTCATCTTCCTCATCCTTGCTTCCTCTTGCACCAATGGCACCGATCCGCCGGTTTTCAGCTGAGGAGAAGGGAAAGGCCCCCAGAGAGGGTCCTGACCCCCTCCCGCCGAAGAAGCGGCCAATCCTTTGTCACCGGGACGAAGGCGCCTGGCAGGTGGTGTCGAGGCCGTGGTACGAGCGGCCGCCGCCTGGGTTTCCGCTGCCCTTGTACGCCCACGTCGTAGGCCCCAGGGGGGAGGGCACCAAGCAACACCGACAGCGTCGCCGCCGACGCCGGCGAGTCACAGTGGTGCGCGTCGTCCCCCCTGGAGTCCATGCGGAGCGCTCCTCTCGCGAGCTTGTGCTTCACGCCGCCATGCCTCCAACTTCATGGATCCGCCTTCCTCCCTCCTTCGCCTTCGAGATGCCGCCGAGCATGGCCCTGGAGCTCTGGCTGCAGCACGTCGACTGTGGCACCCCTGCAACCGGAGCGGAGGTCGTGGTCGTCGCTCCGGGCAAGGTCTTCATGACCCGGGGCTGGGGTGAGATTGCCCGGGTCTGTCGCGCGGATGGCGCCTTGGTGATCCATCTTGAATATGACGGTGCCTCCTTGATGTTCTTCAAGGTCTTTGATGCAGAAGGATGCCGGCTGGAATGCTGCCCTAAGGGAAGCGGCAGTGGTGACGAACTGGCGAGGACCAGCCCCGCCCGTTGGTCCTCCTGCAGCTCCTCGGGCAGCAGCGGAGGGACTGTGGGCTGCAGCGGCTCCCCCAAACTCCTCGCGACCCCGGAGACGAGCGACGATAGCTACGAGCCTCCGAGCTTGCGCCGCGCTCGGAGTGAGGCAGCTGCATCGGGCCGCCGATGCCACTAATATGGATGGGATTGGCGCCGGCACTGGGCAACCCACTGTTAATGATGGCGTCGCCTGGGGAGGTGCTAGCAAGTAGCGTTCCTTAGGGTTAGCACCTTTTGTTCCCTGCAAGGAATTAAAGCAGCACCCCGCGGGGGTATGTAAGGCGTCTGCCGTGCTTTTGTAATTACTATATCCTTAATATGAATTGGCGTGAGGTGTCCATTCTGTTCCGGCTAAGCTCCCCCTTTCTATCCTCATGAGGACTTGGCGCTCTACGCTGACAGGTCCCAGTCCCCAGGCAAGCTTCAGCCGTCGCTGGTATGCCAAGTCACGATGCCATGGTCAAGGCCAGGAGGTGAGCGGCCCGAGGTCCGGTAAGAGTCCCCGAGTCGCGATGCTCGGGAGGTCCCCTTTAGCGCTCAAGCAATCCTTGCTGGGCGAGAAAAGAAGGCAGCGTCGCCATGACAGAGTTGCACTGGGCGGGGATTTAGCGCCGCGTTGGTCTAGCTTTTGCGACAGCGCGACTTATCTTGTGTGTCTGACGTTCCTCGAAGAGGCGCCTGGCCCGAGAGGCGGTGGTCGAGGCACTGCTGGGTTAGGCCCTCGCGAGCTTCCTCCCACTCCCCGCACTTTCCTTAATGCTCTACGTCCTCAGGTCCCGGCCCTCGAGCGAGCTCAGCCGCCGCTGGTATGACAGGTCGCGATGTCGTGGGTCAAGGCCAGGGGGTGAGGGCAGGAGAACCAGTAGGAGCCCATGAGTCATGATGCTCAGGTACCCCCCTTTTAACGTGCAAGCGGTCCGTGCCGAAGAGAGGGAGAGAGAGCTCACGATGCCCCCAATGTTGCTCCTAGAGTAGGTCCTGCACACCAATCATGAGGAGAAACAAGGCCTGTCATTACGGTCGCCGGCCAACCTATGGTCACTCCGAGGGAGCGGTCAGGGCACTGAGGGCCTGGTGAGGTGGCGTCGTGCGGGGCTGCCGCGGCCAGAGCTCGACCACTCAGGTTTATCAACAGTGCAGGGACGGACCTGTGCGCACGCGCCGTGCTAGAGCAAGCGGCTCTTCAAATAGGCGTTGATCGAGCAGGTGATTAGGTCAGGTATGTTAAGCACATAGGAGGAAATCCAATTTCAAGCAAGCGCAGGTAAAAGCAACCGCCGCTGGGTCGGGCCCGAGCGGCGTGGGGATGATGCAGCCTGAGGGGCGCCCCCAACAAGGTAAATAAAGAGCATAAACAAAATGGATACATGCCGCGGGGACCGACCCATGCGGCCTGGGAATGGTGCAGCCCTGTGGGCGCTCCCAGCTGAAAGTAGAACTCTGAAAGATGTCACCTGGTGCTGTTGAAGATGAAGTGATGCTGAGGAAGTGAGCGATGCGCAGTGAAGATGTCGGCCCTCATGAGCCCCCAGGCCCAGGGGCCTCGGGAGGCTCTGGTGGCACGTGCAGGTCTTCGGGGACCATCGCCACCTCCGCCAGGACCACGCGATGCCTGACCTCCTGAGCCTCCAGAATGCTCCTCAACATGCGCTGATGTGCGGCGACCGTGCTCGGCAAGCCGAAGGGCATGCGAACGTAGCTGTGGGGTGGTCCCACGCAGCTCCCTACGGCTGAAGGCCATAGGCGCTCCTGGGACGCAGCTCGGTTGAGCCCTGGTACTTCGACGCAGACGCGCAGTCCTCCATCCTCGCTTGGATGTGGGGCCACGGCAGGTAAGCGGCGGCTGCCGCGCATGACTCTGGACTCTTGTAGCTCTTGGGTGTTCCTTGCGATGAACAATTGAGGGTTTGGTCTCCTTTGACTTGTACCTTCCTGAGGGAAGCGTGCCTGAAAGCACCCCTCCAAGTGGTGCCCGAGCGCCTCCCCCGCGACCTTGGCAAGGTTGGTGGCTCTCCAAGAGAGAGCCCCCGAGCCCTGCCTAAGGAGGGTGCCGAGCGCGCCTTCCTATGCACGAGAGGGCGGCGCTCCCTGATCGGGCACGAATCCTGACGCAATACCTCCGGAGGTGCCTGCTTCCTTGTGGCTCTGGCCAGGTGAGGTCTTGTTCTTCTTGAGGGTCGCCTCGGGAGGCATCCCGCTCCTACGATCTGGGTCTTCGATTGCTGTGGCTTGGAACGCACGCTCGAGCGAGCACACCGCGTCCCTTTCTTCACAGGGTACGGTGATGACTCCACCGCTTCCTAGCATCTTGAGGACATTGTAACCATGGTGAGTCACTGCTATAAACTTGGCTAGGGCTGGGTACCCGAGGATGGCATTGTACGGCAGGAGGATGTGAGCGACGTCGAAGTCGATGAGCTCGGTGTGGTAGTTGTTGCGTTGCCCCAAGGTGACCGGAAGGCGAACCTGCCCAATTGGAACAGTGGAACCATCGGTGACTCCTGAGAAGGGCTTGGTCGGCTGAAGCTGGTCGTATGGCACTTGGAGATTGTCGAACGTCTCGACGGACAAGACGTTGAGTCCTGCTCCACCATCGATGAGGGTCCTGGTGACCTGCACGTTGCTGATGACTGGGGAGCAAAGCATCGGGAGGACTCCGGCCGTTGCCGCACACTTGAGCTAGTCTGCGGAACTAAATGTGATCGCGCACGAAGACCACCTGAGAGGGCGCGTGGCCTCAAGCTTGGGAAGGACTGCATTCACCTCGCGAGCAAACTACTTGAAGATGCGCTGTGAGGCTGGGGCTTGGACGCCGCCCAGGATGCAAGCAATTGCACGCGGCTCTTGGAAGCCCCCAGCCCCATCGTCTTGGTGTTGGTATTTGTTCCTCCTTGGTGGAGGCGGTAGAGGAGGGAGGCCTGCGTTGCCGTGGGGACGGTCCTCACGAGGCTGGTCCCGCCAGCCTCCCTCGCAAGGCTGGTCCTGCCAGTGGTCCTCGCGAGGGCGGTCACGCCATCCCTGGCGAAGGCCATGGTCTTCCCATCATCCACCGCCTCTTCCTCCTCCTCGGCCATAGCCCCTATCGTTGCGCTCTAGGCGTCGACCGATCCGCCCATCTCGCACAGCTCTGAGCTCTTGACATTCATTGGTGTTGTGGGTGTGGAGGTCGTGGTACACGCAGTACCGTCCGCCCTTAGATGACTCAGGCTGATCCCTGCCTTGCTTGGTATCCGGTTCCGCTGCTATCACGGCAGCCCCCTTGCGCTTCACATCCTTGGCCTTGAGCTTCTTTTCTTCCGGGTTGGCTGCCGGGAGCTTGAGGAGGGAGAGACGCCCTTCCTCAGCCCTGGCGCACTTGGTCGCCAAGTTGAACAGCTCCAGGGATGTGCACAGGTCTTCATGGATTGCTAGCTCTTCCTTCATCTTGACGTCGCGCACGCCGTCGGAGAAGGCTGAGATGATGGCTTCTTCAGTCACCTTGGGGATCTTGAGGCGAGCGTAGTTGAAGCGCTGGATGTACTTCTGCAGGGTTTCTCCTGGCTGTTGCTTAATGCGGCACAGGTCACTCACGGCCGGGGGCCGGTCGCGAGTGCCCTGGAAGTTGGCGATGAAGCGGGTGCGCATCTCGCTCCAGGAGGAGATCGTGTCGGGCGCCAGGTTCAGGAGACAGGTGCGGGCGCCGTCCTTGAGCGCCATGGGGAACCAATTCGCCATGAACTTCTCGTCTCCGTTGGTGGCTACGATGCCCAGCTCATAGAGCTGCAGGAACTCCACGGGGTCCGCTGTGCCATCGTAGCGGGGAGGGAGGTCAGGCTTGAACTTGCCTGGCCATGTGACGCCGCGCAGCTCGGGGGTGAAGGCGAGGCAGCCCGCCGTGGCTACAGGCACCCTTTGCTGGTGCTGGACTCGTTCTTGCGGGTCACCACGTGCCGCCACTGGGAGCAGCGCGGGGTTTTGTCGTGGAGGCGCTGGGGCGCGATCTTGGCGCGCCGATGCTGGGAGCGCGCGAGCACCTTCCCAGGGACGTGGGATCTCTTGGCAGCTCCCTTCTTGCTGCACTGGCACCGGACGTGGAGGGTCTCGCCCTGGGACTGCGCGCCTTGGAGCCAAGGCACCTTCTTGGGGAGGAGGCGGCGGAGACGCCTCCTGATCCTCGCCCCCTGCACGGGACGGAGGGCGAGGCAGCGAGAGGGACCGCAAGGGGGAGCCCCCTGCGGCACTGACGATCTCGGTGATGCGGGCGAGCCAGTCCTCGTAGAGGTCGTCGACGGGGCGATAGTGCAGGAGCTCCTGCACCAAGAGCAGTGAGGCGTGCGCGTCCATGGGTGCGCGACGGGCGTGGGACGATGAGCCAGCTGGAGTCAGCAACGTGGTGGTGGTGCGGCCATCCCGCCGCACTGAGGGGTGCTGGGACGAGGCCAACTGCTCGTTCCCCACCGAGCCGGTGGCGGCGTTGGCGGTGGGCGACGAGGAACGACTAGGGGGCCGCCGACGGGCGTCATCTGGGCGACGCAAGCAGCATGAGCAGCCCGGCGCTCGGCGCGAGCCCGACGAGCATCAGGCATGGACACAACGGAAGATCACATGCGAACAGTGGAAGGAAGATTCCGGCGCACCCCTACCTGGCGCGCCAAATGTCGGGTTTCGGGTTCCGGCAGACCCTTGAGGTTCGAACACTGGGGTACGTGCGGAGATCTCTCCCCTACCGATGTACGTTCGATCCTCTCATGCGAACTAAGATGACAAAGATGAACAACACAAGGGACACGATATTTATACTGGTTCGGGCCACCGTTGTGGTGTAATACCCGTAATACCCTACTCCAGTGTGTGGTGTGGTGGATTGCCTCTGGGGCTGATGATGGACAGTACAAGGGAAGAACAGCCTCGCGAGAGGTGTTCTTGAGCTGGTGCAATGAACTGCTAGGGTGAGTTCAGTCGCCTCTCTCTCTGCTGGGGTTCTACCAGATCTCTCCCGGGGGTCTCTCACTACTCTGTGGTGGCTAGCTCTATTTATAGAGGCCCTGGGCCTCTCCCCAAATAATGAGCAGGAAGGGCGCCAACAATTGGCCATTTTGAAGGGGAACATCTAGTACAAGTTATCCTAACCAAAGGTGGTCTTCGGCTGCCAAAAGCACTGGCGATGACCCCGTCTTGGGCTCCACGGTGACCTCCGTCCTGCCGTCTGGCTGGTCTTGGTCTCGTTGCACCGGAATGGTAACCTTTGCCTGATGCCTTGGCCTGTTCTTGCCCCCTTTGCACCAAAGAGGAAACAAGGACACTGCGCAGGCCGGCGCCCGCCTGGTCTCGATCATCATGGCTTGCATCACGGGTTCACCCCTGCCTTGATCTCTCCGCCTCCTCGCGAGCCTGCCTGATGAGGCTGCCTCTGAGGAAGCTTCCTGTCGTCCGCGCCGCGAGGCTTGGCCCCTCGCGAGGGTCTTTGAGCTTGAGCTGATGAAGATGGGCCGCGCTGGGCCCCCACTTGAGCCACGCCACAGGCCGCAGGCAAGCAAGTCTGGGGACCCCCATTCCCAGAACGCCGACAGCATGGGTTATCTGCAACAAACCTGTTGAATTTGGTTCGACATATTAATCTATGCATCTACAACTTAGAAAGATAGATGTCCCCTTGAGTTGTCCCTCTTCATTTGTATTCCGACCATCGTCTATCAATTGATAGTCTGGAGTAATGGTGCATCCGTGTTACCGGTGCTTATTATTCTTGTGGTTCGTCAAGCCATTCTATTCCAGAATGACTAGGAGAAACAAACTCCAGTACCTCATCCATATCCAGGATTGGGTCAAAGCAGTTGTAATCCGCAAATGAAATGAAAATCCAGCTTTTGATTCTATTCTACCTTGGAGTATTACCATCTTTATGTCAAGAATGCCATGAGAATTGCACCACCTCTTATGAATTCTTGATGGAGTGATACTTCTCGCCATCATTATTCATTCCTTGGTCCCGTGTTGTTGTAACCGGAATGCCGACAAGTGAACTGTGATGTGTGAAATTAATACTACTAGCAACCTCGTTGCTTGGTAGTTAATGGACAATACTCTCACTCAGCGTGCTGGTTATTGAATCATCATCCTAAGATTGATCGTGCTACCTAGTCCTTATTTCAGGTGCACCCTTTGATCAATGAGTTTGGATTACTCAATCCCTTGCTTATTTGATCATATCGTCTTGCCCTGAAAAGCAAGATTGTTCTCGAGCTTAGAGACGTATCGGTGGTTTGTCATTTTTCAGATATCTTCTCGGAAGTATTACCAGGTTTCCCCCTAACCGTTATGTTGAGCTGGCGATCAATTTGGTTTTCTTATAAACCACCCTTCTCCAAGAATCTGTGTTGGATACCCTTGAGCTAGTTGGTTAAGCCAAAAAAACAACTTGGAGAGTTGGAAGACAAAAGCTGGTCTGACTTAGTTCATGTTAAGGGATATCTTTTGTGTGTGTGTGTGTTGAAGAAAGATGATATCTTCATCGATTAGTCCTCATGATCAGTTATTGGATCTATTGTCTTGTCAAAACTTTGACTTGAGTATAGGCTATCGTCAAGTCAAATCAGAACCAACGATCTTCGTAATGTTGTCTTACTCATGCTTGATCCCTCGAGCATACACCATTACATCTTTTGGTTTGACCAATGCTATCACCATGTTCACATGATGGCAGAAGTCCTGTGATATGAAAATCCCTTTGAGTTGCTGTTGACCCCATCAGCAGCATTTTGTCTCCCCCATGATTCATGTTGAACATCAACCTAGTGTTGAAACTTTGTAAGCAATGCCTTCGTGTTCCGTTCATGAAGCTTATGCTTGAATGAAAGAAGTGACTTTCTCCATGTTCACGTGCATTAGGTGTAAGTTGCCGCCATGGATTTGAGAAAGGTTTGTTTTGTTTCCCTTGGAATCATACCAAATCAGTCATGCATACATGTGAAATACTCTATGGTTTGGTAGATTAATTACCTCCACTCCATATGTGTTCCTAGCACACCAAGCCACTGATTGATTTGTTCAAGGTGAAGAAGTTCCTTCTTAAGAATCATGACTTATGTTAGGACTTCGCTACCCTCATTGATGGTTCCCCTCCGGAACTCGATAGTGTTTTGTTGTAAGACTACTATGTGGTCATGCTTGTCTGGAACATCGTGTTCACATGTATGTAGCAGAACCAGCTCATGTTTTGGAGCTTGCTATCGTAGTTCATTTCCCGAGAATCTCGCAACGCCATCTCATCGATTTGTGTTGCTACATTTCTTTTCCAAACATGCTGTCTAAAATACCCCGATACCAGCCAGATCTGAATCTCAGGCAGATATGATGGTTGGAACATTCCCAGCATTTGCATTTTGTTCCCAGCTTGCACTGCCATTGTGCCATTTTCTATGGTCTACCTTCTCAGTAATTAATGTCTAGGATCATCTTCAAAAGTGGAATTACCATGAGTCCCATCCATTTTCGGTGATAAGCAAAAACCATCCATTGCGTTGTCTTCAACAAGGTAGTCCACATCATCCATTCTAGTCGATATATGCCGTTCTTTTGAACCTCCTTGAATGATCGTTTGTGATTGTCTTAGGCTGGCATAAAGAGTTTCAATGATAATTATATCAAAAGTAATTAGTTTTGCCACTTAAGGGAATATTTCTGCGAGTCACCTTCCTCTAAGATGTCTCGTTATGGTATCATGGAAACACAACCCCTCGCTACGTTGACAACCGTTCACCACCTTCTTAAGCATGAAATTGTTGTCTACCTAGTGAACCTCCGTCATCTGTTACACTCCATCCCTCTGGATGTATGTTTCATGTCTCAGCTCGAGAGATGTTTCAATGTCTCATTCCGTGAGTTGATCATCAGTTGTTTGATCTTCCAGAAGATCGATCCTTCTAGAGTTTTTCCTTTTCCTCTTGATGCCATGTTGGTTGGAGTTCTCAGAGCAAGACGTCGAGACAAAGATGGTGACGAATCAACGTTCTTACAAAGTGCAACTTGGATCATGAAGATTGTGTTAGTTTGTGTTTCCCCTTCATCTTACCTCACGTCCTGAATCTTGGGACGAGATTCTTGTTTAGTGGGGGTGAGTTGTCACAACCCTAGCTTAGACCTTGTCTGTCTTTGCATAAGCATCCATGCATCATGTTCAAATTTTATGAAACTTGAAATGGGGGCTGATAAACCCTAGCAGCAAATGAAATTAAACTAGGGTCCAGATAAAATCATTTTCACTGAACCCAAAATGGCCTTCACAAAATGTTCATCATTTTTGGATTGGTCTTGAACCTCTGCCAAAAATATTGCACATTTTTCTAGGACAACTTGGACCCCTGAATTAAATCATATGTATTTGCATTTGGGCATTTTAAATGATATAAATATTGTTAAATGCCCAAATAATCTTGGAAGTATTTTAGGGCTGTTGGAATTAATTTCAGAGGTGCCTATAAATATTTTCAGCATTTTATAAAATGGTTTGGCACCTGTGCTAAATCAAAAAACAACAGCAGAAAAACAAAAATAGAAACAAAAACAGAAAAGCAAAGAGAGATAAAAACCTACCTGGCCCAGCTTTATGCACTTGTTGCAGCCCACCTGGCGGCCTAGCTGGACAGCCCAGCCCACCAGCGCCTCCCTGTCGCCTTCCTCCTCGCGCCAGTAGGCGAGGGCGTGTGGCCACCGCGCGCCGGCACACGCCCGAGCCACCTCCTGCTTCCGCCGCTTCTGGAGCCAGCCCAGAGTGCCACACACTCCCCCTCGCCCCCTTGCACCTCTCCTCTCTCCCCTGGACCCCTTTCCCCTCCTCTGCTCTCTCTCTCGCGCAGCCCGAGCGGAGCTCGTCACCACCGCTCACCGTTGCCGCACCCAGAGCCTCCCCCTCGACCCCTCGACATGCCCAGTAGCTTGGCTATCTTGTCCTCGACCTCATCGCCAAGCCAAGCGACGCCGGACACCGCCGAACACCCTCACCGCCGTCTTCTTCAACCTCGCACCACCGAGATCACCGGCGACCGTGCGCCTACTCCGACACTTCCCCGAGCTCGCTGAGGCCACCGAACGAACCGCTGTGAGCTCTTGCGTGGATCCCCTCCTTCCTCCCCTTCGATTTCGAGCCGTAGACGTCGCCCCCTTGACGACCATAGCCGCTGCCGCTTGAGCTCATCGTTGGCGCAACTCTGGTGACCAAATGGTCACCCCGGCGAGTCCAACTTGCTCCCCGCAATGCGAAGTGCCCCGCTAGACCTTCGCCTCGCTCGTTAGCACACCGCAGTGCTAACCCGCACCACCCCCGAGCTCCGGCAGCCGCCAACATCATCGCCGACAACGATTCCGGCCACCTCCGGACCAACCACCACCACCAATGGAAGCGGCGCACCTCCAGCTCCCCATAGATGGCCTCCGCCGTCCTTTTGGTCGCCGGAGTGCAAATCCCGCGCCCTCCGTCGCGTCTGCTGTCGGCGGCGGCTAAACGCCAGCGTGTTAGCCCCAGTTGACCAAGGGGTTTGACCTCCCCTGGCTCAATGAAAGGTGGGGCCGCCCTGCTAACTAACCTAGATTAGGATTAACTAAACCTAGCTAATTTAGTTTAGCTACTGACACGCGGGACCCACTAGTCAGTTTGACCTGGGCTTCCCGGTTAACCAGCTGACATCACAGTGATGCAATGCTGATGCAGTTATCATTTTCTGGATTTAAAATAATTCAGAAAATTGCAGAAAATATCCAAAACTTCAAAAATTCATAGTAATTCAACCGTAACTCCCAATCAAACAAATTATATATGAAAAATGATCAAAAAATCTAATCTATCCATCTATACTGGTTTCATTCATGTTTAAACAACTTAACCTTGCTGTTTAGATCAAAACATGATAATGCACTTTATAAGTTCTTAGTTTGAATTTGAATTTGAACCTTTGGTTCAAATCAACTCAAACCCTTCTGTTCTTAGCTGCATTAGCTCAAATCACAGCATGTTGACATGTCATGATCATGCATCATATTGTGCATTGCATTGATTGTGTTCTTTCTGTGTTTGCCGGTAATTGTTCCCCCTCGGTAGATGATGTTTGCGACGATGAGATCGATGACACCGATGAAGAACTATACTATCTTCAGAAGTGCCAGGCAAGCAAAACCCCCTTGTTCATTCCGATACAATGTCACTCTCTCGCTCCTGCTCTCTTTTACTGCATTAGGACAACAATGATTCAACTATTACATGCTGCGGTAGTTGAACCCCTTTCCTCTGCATGACCTGTCGTTGCCACAGTAAATAGATGAAACCCACTAGCCTGAGTAGGAGTTGTTTGAGCCCTGATGTGCCTACTCATTCATGTTTGCTTGTCATGCCTGCTATTGCTTAGAGTTGTGTCAGGTCTGATTCATCGGGGATGAATTGGAAAGTTGTGAACATGTCCTACTGTGTGTGAGCTAAGTGTGTTGAACATGATTTGGTAAAGGTATCGATGAGAGGCCATGTAGGAGTACATGGTGGGTTGTTTCATTGGAACCGTGCTTAAGCACCGAGAACTGTATGTGTGATTTAAGAACCAATTACTACCATGCATTGGGATCCTTAATTGACCCTCTCGGCTTCTTAACCACCCTAGTCCTCTGTCCAGGAGTTGCAAAAAGTTTCTGGTGTTTGTAGGATATGTGTTGGCGGACGTGCGTAGCGCTGACCCTAGGGGTGGGCTATGATGCGGTAGATACACCATGGCACGGTGTACCGTGTCGCCCGTTTGGTGTCTTGGGAACCCTGTACACATCATTCGGGGCCGTATGTGGAAACCTCAGCCGGACTCCCTGCGGATGGAACCTGGATAGGCGATAAACCTGGACTAGAGACTTGAGTGTTTAGGTAGGCCATGGCCGACACGCTCGTTGGGCTTCCGCTTGAAGGTTGCCGAGTACATGTCGTGTAAACGACGGTAAGTGGTGAGAGCGTGTATGAAGAAGTACACCCCTGCAGGGTTAACATCATCTATTAGAATAGCCGCGTCCACGGTAAAGGACTACTTGGTTGCCTATACAGTTCATAGACAAGTGAAAGTGGATACTCTAAAATGCGCAAGATAAGCGTGAGTGCTATGGACGGTGTTCTCGTAGGGAGATGGGAGCGGATCCATAGTGGTGTATTGATATGGTGAATATGTGGACTTGTGTGCGCCACCTCAAAAGAGTTGCTTGCAGTCGTAGTTCAGGTTAGCCACTGAGTCAAAGCTGGCTTGCTGCAGTTAAAATCCACTACCCCTTTGTTGATACCGATGCATAAGTAGTTAGTTCTGATGTAAGTCTTGCTGGGTACATTTGTACTCACGTTTGCTTAATTTATGTTTTGCAGAGAGACTTCATCTCGCTAGTAGGTCCACGTGGACTTCGACATTTAGGTTGTTACCTCAGCTATGATCTTGTGCCCTCGTCAGGATCTGGTAGTTAGTCAGGCTTCTCAGCCTTTTTCATTTGTAGACGTCTGTACTCAGACATGTTAAGCTTCCGCATGTGTTTTGTCTGATATGCTCTGAATGTTGGGTCATGAGACCCATGTTTGTAATATCTGTCTCTTCAGAGCCTAGTGAATAAATACTTGAGTCGTAGAGTTATGTTGTGATGCCATGTTGTATTTACACATATCGAGCATATTGTGTGTATGATTGAAATGCTTGGTATGTGTGGGATCCGACAACCTAGTTGTTTATCCTTGGTAGCCTCTCTTATGGGGAAATGTAGTCTTGTGCTTCCATAAGCCATAGTAGTCCGCTACTGCCCGGTTCACCGGAGTCCTACTAGCCCAACACTACTGCTCCGGAATACTTGACTAGCCGGCATGTGATTCACTTCGTTCCTGTGTCTGTCCCTTCAGGGAAATGTCACACGGTGACATCCGGAGTCCTGCCTAGCCTGCTACAGCCCGGGTTCCTAGAGTCCTGTTAGCCCAGTGCTACAGCCCGGATTCGCACGCTGCTGACTGACATGCTCGATGTTGATTCATGTATGCATGTCCCCATAAGTTGGTGCCACTTTGGGTTCACGACTAGTCATGTCGGCCCGGGTTCCCTGTCATATGGATGCTAGCGACACTATCATATACGTGAGCCAAAAGGCGCAAACAGTCCCAGGCCATGGTAAGGCGACACCCGTGGGTATACCGTGCGTGAGGCTGCAAAGTGATATGAGGTGTTATAGGCTAGATCGGTGTGACTTAGAATCGGGGTCCTGACACTAGTAGGCCAAACTAAACCGATAGTTCGAAGAGACTTGCAAAGATATCAAATCATGCATATAAGAATTCTGAGAACAACCAAATATTTTTCATAGATAAATTTGATTATAAATCCACAATTTATCAGATCTTGGCAAACACACCGCAAAAGAATATTACATCTGATAGATCTCCAAGAACATCGAGGAGAACTTTGTATTGAGAACCAAAGAGAGAGAAGAAGCCATATAGCTAATAACTATGGACCTGAAGGTCTATGGTAAACTACTCACACATCATCGGAGAGGCTATGGTGCTGATGTAGAAGCCCTCCGTGATCGATTCCCCCTCCGACAGATTGCCGGAAAAGGCCCTAGATGGGATCTCACGGGTACAGAAGGTTGCGGCGGTGGAAAAGTGGTTTCGTGTCTCTCCTAGATGTTTTTAGGGTATAAGAGTATATATAGGCGAAAGAAGTATGTCGGTGGAGCTACAAGGGGCCCACGAGGGTGGGGGGCACGCCTACCCCCCGGGCGCACCCTCCTGCCTCGTGGCCGCCTCGTTGCATCTCTGACTTCCACTCCAAGTCTCTTGGATTGTGTTTGTTCCAAGAAAGATCCTCGTGAAGGTTTCGTTCCATTTGGATTTTATTTGATATTCCTTTTCTCCAAAACACTGAAATATGCAAAAAACAGAAACTGGCACTAGGCCTCCGGTTAATGGGTTAGTCCCAAAAATAATATGAAAGTGCATATTAAAGCCCATTAAACATCCAAAACAGATAATATAATAGCATGGAACAATAAAAAATTATAGATACATTGGAGACGTATCACCGATGCATAGGAAGAGAGTTAGACTTCGTCATTGCATGATATATGTTGCTTTGTGCTCACTACTAAATGCCAAATCATTGTTAATTAAAATTGGCTTTGATATACCTTGGGATCCGGGTGGATTCATTACTTGAGCACTTTTATGCCTAGCTTAATGGCTTTAAAGAAAGTGCTGCCAGGGAGACAACCCGAAAGTTTTAGAGAGTCATTTATTTCTGTTGAGTAATTTTATATAGTTTTAAAACAAAGAAACAAAAATATAGAGGGGAACTTAAAACTTCACAGAAAGAAAAGTGAAAGTGAGATAGACAAGCACCATGGAAGTGGGAGCTAGCCTTGAACCTTGTTCATACCCATGGAAACTTTGTGAATCTTAATTACAAAAACTTTTCAAAAAAAATAATTATCCCCTTGTACAAATCCATTGTATTATAAAAATAATGTGCCAAGGTTTGCCTTTAGGATGTTTAGATTGCTTGTTGGTTTGTACGGTGCAAAACAGAAAATTTATCTGTAGTGCGTGATTTTACTTTGTTTACTAGAACGTCAAACGGTTCTGAAACTTATTGAACTGTCTTTCTATACAAAATGTTTATTTTTCCTAATTGTTTCAGAATTTTTGGAGTACCATAAGTATGGTGAATGTTCAGATTACTACAGACTGTCCTGTTTAAGACAGATTCTGTTTTTGATGCATTGTTTGCTTGTTTTGATGAAACTATCGATTCTATCAGTGGATTAAGCCATGAAAAAGTTATATTACAGTAGCTACAATGCAAAATAATATGAATTGGTTTGCAACTGTACTTATAGTAGTGATTTGCTTTATTATACTAACAGATCTTATCGAACTTTCTGTTGAGTTTTGTGTGGATGAAGTGATCGAAGGTCAAGGAGGTTTCAATATGAGGAGAAGGAGGAGAGGCAAGAGCTCAAGCTTGGGGATTCCCAAGGCACCCCAAGTAAATATTCAAGGATACTCAAGCGTCTAAGCTTGGGGATGCCCCGTAAGGCATCCCATCTTTCTCAACAAGTATCGGTATGTTTTCGGTTTCGTTTCGTTCGCGTGACATGTGCAAATCTTGGAGCATCTTTTGCGTTTAGTTTTCACTTTTATTTTATGCACCATGCTGGTATGAGATAGTCCATGGTTGATTTATAGAATTCTCATTGCACTTCACTTATATCTTTTGAGTATGGCTTTATAGAATGCTTCATGTGCTTCACTTATATCATTTGAAGTGTGGATTGCGTGTTTCTCTTCACATAGAAAACCGTTGTTTGAAGAATGCTCTTTTGCTTCACTTGTATTTATTAGATAATGGTATTTTGTATAAATAATTAAACTCTCATGCTTCACTTATATCTATTTAGAGAGTCAAAAGGAATTGGTCAATTGCATGGTTAGCCATAAAATCCTACATAAAACTTGTGGATCACTGAATATGATATGTTTGATTCCTTACAATAGTTTTGTGATATAGAGATGGAATATGTGGGAGGTACTAGTAAACGGTTGTGTTTAGTAAGAATATTGGTGTTAAGGTTTGTGATTCCTGAAGCATGCACGTATAGTCTCTCTTTATGCTATGAAGTTGGAGCATGATTTATTATTGATTGTCTTCCTTATGAGTGGCGGTCGGGGACGAGCGATGGTCTTTTCCTACCAATCTATCCCCCTAGGGGCATTCATAGTAGTACTTTGCTTCAAGGGCTAATAAAATTTTGCAATAAGTATATGAGTTCTTTATGACTAATGTGAGTCCATGGATTATACGTACTCTTACCTTTTCGCAATTTGCTAGCCTCTATGGTACCGTGCATTGCCCTTTCTCACATCGAGTCGTGGTGCAAATTTCGCAGGTGCATCCAAACCCTGTGATATGATACGCTCTATTACACATAAGCCTTATTATATCTTCCTCAAAACAGCCACCATACCTACCTACTATGGCTTTTCCATGTCCATTCCAAGATATATTGCCATGCAACTTCCACCGCTTCCGTTTGATGACTTGAGCATTCATTGTCATATTGCTTTGCATGATCATATAGCTGACATAGTAGTTGTGGCTCAGCCACCATTCATCATTTTTCATACATGTTACGCAAGATCATTGCACATCCTGGTACATGCCAGAGGCATTCATATAGAGTCATACTTTGTCATAGGTATCGAGTTGTAATTTTTATTTCTTTTGAGTTATAAGTAAATAGAAGTGTGATGATCATCATTATTCATTTTCAGAGCAATGCCCCAGTGAGGAAAGGATGATGGAGACTAGGATTCCCCCACAAGTCGGGATGAGACTCCAGATAGTGAGAGAAAAAAATATAAAAAAAGAAAAAGAAAAAGAAAAAAAGAAAAAGAAAAAAGAAAAAGAAAAAATAAACAAATAGAGTAGGGGCATTGTTAGTATCCTATACCACACTTGTGCTTCAAAGTAGCACCATGTTTTTCATATGGAGAGTCTCCTATGTTGTCATTTTCATATACTAGTGGGAATTTTCATTATAGGATTAGATGCACACCCAGTTAGTTTTCATATTGAGCTTTCATACACTTATAGCTCTTAGTGCATTCTTTGCATGGAAATCCCTACTCCTCACATTGACATCAATTGATGGGCATCTCCATAGCCCGTTGGTTAGCTGTGTCGATGTGAGACTTTCTTACTTTTTTGTCTTCTTTATATTTACCCCCATCATCATACTCTATTCCACCCATAGTGCTACACCCATGGCTTGCGCTCATGTATTGCGTGAGGGTTGAAAAGCTGAAGCGCGTTAAAAAGTACGAACCAATTGCTCGGCTTGTCATCAGGGTTGTGCATTATAAATACTTTGTGTTAAGAAGACAGGGAATGACAAGACTATATGATTTTGCAGGGATGGATTTCTTTAGCATTGATATTTTGAAAGACATGATTGTTTGTTGGGATGCCAGAGTATTGATGTCTTTATGTCAAATTATAGACTGTTGCTTTGAATCACTTATGTCTTAATATTCATGCCATGACTAGACATATGATCAAGTTTATGTTAGGTAGCATTCCACATCAAAAATTATATTTTTTTCATTTACTTGCTCGAGGACGACCAGGAGTTAAGCTTGGGGATGCTGATACGTCTCTGTCGTATCTATAATTCTTGATTGTTTCATGCCAATATTATACAACTTTTACATACTTTTGGCAACTTTTTATATGTTTTATTGGACTAACCTATTCATCCAGTGCCCAGTGCTAGTTCATGTTTTCTGCATGTTTTTGTATCATAGAGTATCCATATCAAATGAAGTCCAAACGCACTAAAATGACGGAGAATTATTTTGGAATATTGTGATTTTTGGCAGTTGGAATCACCGCAAACGGAGGCCCACACAGCCCACAAGACACCAGGGCGCGCCAAAAGCCCCTGGCGTGCGGTGGTGGGTTGTGCCCACCTCGTATGTCGGTTGGACCTCTACTTCACGCGCAAGGAAGCTTATATCCGGAAAAGATCGTGTAAAATCTCAACGCAATCAGAGTTACGGATCTCCGAGAATATAAGAAATGGTTTTCGGCTAGATCTGGGAGCGCGAAATAGAAGAGAACAGAGAGGGAGATCCAATCTCGGAGCGGCTCCCGCCCCTCCACGACCATGGAGATCAAGGACCAGAGGGGAACTCTCCTCCCATCTAGGGGAGAGGCCAAGGAACAAGAAGGAGGGGGTCTCTCTCCCCCTCACTTCCGGTGGCACCGGAGTGCCACCGGGGGCAACGATCAAGACGACGATCTACATCGTCAATCTTGCTACCGTCAACACCAACTCTCTCCCCCTCTATGAAGCGGTGTAACACCTCTTCTACCCGTTGTAATCTCTACTTAAACATGGTGCTCAACTCCATATATCATTTCCCAATGATCTATGGTTATCCTATGATGTTTGAGTAGATCCGTTTTGTCATGTGGGTTAATCATGATGTTGGTTGGTATGATTGTATATTTTATTTATGGTGCTGTCCTACCATGCCCTCCGTTCTCGCGCAAACGTGAGGGCCCCCCACTATACGGTGTTGCAATATGTTCATGGTTTGCTTACGGTGGGTTGCAAGAGTGACAGAAACTTAAACTGGAGTAGGTGGGTTATGGCATATGGGAGTAAAGAGGACTTGATACTTAATGCTATGGTTGGGTTTCACGACCTTAATGATCTTTAGTAGTTGCGGATGCTTGCTAGAGTTCCAATCATAAGTGCATATGATCCAAGTAGAGAAAGTATGTTAGCTCATGCCTCTCCCTTATATATAATTGCAAGAATGATTACCAGTACTTGTTATCGATTGCCTAGGGACAAATAACTTTCTTGTTGACAAAAGCTCTCTACTGAAACAAACTTAGTTGTGTCTTTATTTAAACAACCCCTAGATTTTATTTACGTGCTCTTTATTATCTTGCAAACCTATCCTATCACACCTACAAAGTACTTCTGGTTTCATACTTGTTTCCGGTAAAGCAAACGTCAAGCGTGCGTAGAGTTGTATCGATGGTTGATAGAACTTGAGGGGATATTTGTTCTACCTTTAGCTCCTCGTTGGGTTCGACACTCTTATTTATCGAAAAAGGCTACAAACGATCCCCTATACTTGTGGGTTATCAATTTTCTGCGATGTAAAAAACATGGAAAAGAACAGTAACTGGCACTTGGCACTATGTCAATAGGTTAGTACCAAAAAATGATATAAAATGACTATAAAATGATTATAAAATATCCAAGATTGATAATGTAACAACATGGAACAATCAAAAATTACAGATACGTTGGAGACGTATCAGAGTCACATACCAAGGAACAATCCCCTGAAACAGTTTCAGAAATGGAGCTTCGAGCAAAGAGATCAAAATCCGCGGGTTTGAGAGCAAGAACTAGGGATCGCAATGGGTCGGGTTTGGAATTTTTTCTGGAGGTAAGTGATGAAGTGGTGCGAAGGGATAAGTGAGGAGGCCCACGTGGTGACCACAACCCACCAGAGCGCGCCTGGGGGTCCTGGCGCGCCCAGGTGGGTTGTGCCCACCTGGTGCACCCCCTATGATGTTATTTGCACCAGAAATTCTTCAATATTTAGGAAAAAATCGTATCAAATTTTCAGAGCATTCTGAGAACTTTTATTTTTGAGTCATTTTTTTTATTGCACGGTAAATTCAGAAAACAGACAAAACGTGGCATTATTTTATTTAACTAATAAAAACAGAAAACAAAAGGTAGGGACAGAAGGTAGTGCTTGCTAAATTCATCAACTTCATACCTCTCAAAAATGATCCATTAATAAGGTTGATCAAGTCTTATTAACAACCACTTTCGATTAGCATATGAAGCTAAAGAACTTTCGTAAATCACTAATTTACCTCAATGGGGATATGAATGTCCCCAACAATAAGCATTTCATATTTCTTTTGACAGTAGGTAGAGATATTTGGAAACTTCCAATAGTGATTGTCGGAGATTTTTCAATATTTGGAAAGTGCACTGTATACTCATTACCATTGATATGAAAAGTGACCTTGCTTTTATTGCAATCAATAACAGCCCCTGCAGTATTCAAGAAGGGCCTACCAAGGATAATCGACATGTTGTCGTCCTCAGGCATCTCAAGTATAACAAAGTCAGTCAATAGTAACATTAGCAACAACAATGGGCACATGCTCACAAATACCGATAGGTATGACAATTGATTTGTCAGCCATTTGCAAAGATATTTCAATAGGTGTGAGTTTATTCAAATCAAGTCTTTTATAAAAAGAGAAAGGCATAACACTAACACCAGCTCCTAAATCACACAAAGCAGTTTTCACATAATTCTTTTTGATAGAGCAAGGTATAGTTTGTATCCCTGGATCTCCAAGTTTTTAGGTACTCCATCTTTAAAAGTATAATTAGCAATCATAGTGGAGATTTCAGCTTCCGGCATTTTTCTCTTATTAGTGATGATGTCTTTCATGTACTTTGCATAAGGAGGCATTTAAGGATATCAGTCAAGCGAGTACGCAAAAAGACCGGCCTCAGTATTTTAGCAAAGCGTTCAAATTCTTCATCATCATTCTTTTTAGTTGACTTAGGTGGAAAAGGCATAGGTTTTTGAACCCACAATTCTCTTTCTTTACCATGTTTTCTAGCCATAAAGTCTCTTTTATCATACCTTTTATTCTTAGGTTGTGGGTTATCAAGATCAACAGGTGGTTCTATCTCAACATCATTGTCTGGTTCTTTATTATTTGGTTGAGAGTCTTCATGACCATCAACATTATCTTTTTCATTATCACTATGTGAATGTTCATTACCAGACTGAGTTTCAGCATCAGAGATAGAAACTTCATTATCATTATTAGGAGGTTTTTCTATTTCAGATTCAGTAGGAGCATGCAAAGTCCTATCATTTTTCTTCTTCCTTTTCTTTTAGAAGAACTAGGTGTAGTGGTGTTGTTCCTTTGTGAACCCTATTATGTTCTTTTTGGGTGTCCCTCAGATAAAGTGGTTCCTGAGTCATTTTACCTCCTCTAGTTGCAACTCTAACAACAAAGTCATGTATATTATTATTCATTTCATCAAGCAAATCTCTTTGAGATTTAGCAACTTGTTCTAACTGAGTTTGAACCATAGAAGCATGCTTTCCAAAACCTCTAACATAATTTGAGATTCTAAATAACAAGTCACTCAAGCGAGCAATCATATCAAAATTGTATTTCAATTGTTTCATAACATTTGCATTGAAGTGATCTTGTTTTCTAATATAGTTTTCAAACTCATAAAGGCATTGGCTAATGTGCATATTGTGAGGATTGTCATTATCATTGAATTTCATTAGAGAATTTACCTCTACCACCTTATGCAGTGGTGGTGTGTTAAGCCCAGGTATTTCTTCAATAGGAGGTAAATTTTTGACATCCTCAGCTTTAATACCTCTTTCCTTCATGGATTTCTTTGCCACTTGCATATCTTCAGGACTAAGATATAATATACCCCTCTTCTTCGGAGTGGGTTTAACTGTTTGTTCGAAAAGAGTCCAATCATCATAATTTTTCAATATATTATTCAATAATTCTTCAGCTTGTCCAACAATTTGTTTCCCTGAAAACACAACCAACACAACTATCTAGGAAATCCCTAGAACCATCAATTAGTCCATTATAGAAGATATCAAGTATTTCATTTTTCTTAAGAGGATGATCAGGAAATGCATTAAGTAATTGGCAAAGCCTCCCCCAAGATTGTGGGAGACTCTCTTCTTTAATTTGCACAAAGTTAAATATTTCCTATAAAGCAGCTTGTTTCTTATGAGCAGGGAAATATTTTTCAGAGAAGTAATAAATCATATCCTTGGGACTACACACACAACCAGGAGCAAGAGTATTATAAAAAACTTTAGCATAACCCTTTAATGAGAAAGGAAATAATTTGAGAATAAAGTAATAGCGAGTTTTCTCATCATGAGTAAAAAGGGTGGCTATGTCATTCAACTTAGTAAGATGTGCCACAACAGTTTCAGTTTCATAACCATGGAAAGGATCAGATTCAACCAAAGTAATTAACTCTGGGTCGATAGAGAATTCATAATCCTTATCATCAATAAAGATAGGTGAAGTAGCAAACTTAGGATCATAATTCATTCTAGCATTCAGAGATTTTTCTTTATACTTGCATAATAATTTCTCTAGATCATCTCTATCCCTACAATCAAGAATATCTCTAGTTGTCTCCTCATTCATAACATAACCTTCTGGCACCTTAGGCAATTCATATCTTGGAAGGCTAGTCCTAGCAGGAGTTTCAGTTTCAAGCTCATCATCAGATTCAACAACATCATGTTGTATTACTCTAGCAATTTGTTCATCAAGAAATTCACCAAGTGGCACATCATCATTATCAAGCAAGGTACCAGCATCATCATAAGCATTATCCATAGCAGAAGTAGCATCATCAACAATTTGCGACATATCCGGATTAATAGCATGTGGTGGTGTTGCAAGTTCACTTATAACAGAAGGTGAATCTAAACCAGAACCGGATGGAAGTTCCTTACCTCCCCTCGTCTTTGAGGCAAAAATCTTAGTTTTAGCATCCTTCAGATTCTTCATGGTGATAAATTGATAATAATCCCGGTGACTCAACAAATATAGCTATGCTCCCCGGCAACGGCACCAGAAAAAGGTCTTGATAACCCACAAGTATAGGGGATCACAACAGTTTTCGAGGGTAGAGTATTCAACTCAAATTTATAGATTCGACACAAGGGGAGCCAAAGAATATTTGAAGGTATTAGCAGCTGAGTTGTCAATTCAACCACACCTGGAGATTAATTATCCGCAGCAACGTGATCAGTAGCAAAGTAATATGATAGTTTTGATAATAGTAGCAGCAGCAATGGTAACGACAACAGTGATAACAGTAGTTTTGTAACAAGTGCAACAGTAACGATAGCAGCATTAACTTAGCAAGAACAATATAAGATAAATTCGTAGGCATTGGATCGATGACTTGTTGGATGATATTCATCATGAGACAGTTATAACCTAGGGCGATACGGCACTAGCTCCAGTTCATCAATATAATGTAGGCATGTATTCCGTAAATAGTCATACATGCTTATGGAAAGAACTTGCATGGCATCTTTTGTCCTACCCTCCCATGGCAGCGGGGTCCTATTGGAAACAAAGGGATATTAAGGCCTCCTTTTAATAGAGAACCGGAACAAAGCATTAACACACGGTGAATACATGAACTCGTCAAACTATGGTCATCACCGAGAGTTGTCCCGACTATTGTCACTCCGGGGTTGCCAGATCATAACACATAGTAGGTGGCTATAACTTGCAAGATCAGATCTAAAACATGGATATAATGGTGATAACATAAACGGTTCAGATCTGAAATCATGGCACCCGGGCCCAAAGTGACAAGCATTAAGCATGGCAAAGTCATAGCAACATCAAGCTTAGAACATAGTGGATACTAGGGATTAGGCCCTAACTAAACTAACTCGATTACATGATGAATCTCATTCAACTCCTCACCGACCAGCGAGCCTACGAAGGAATTACTCACTCCCGGTGGGGAGCATCATGGAATTGGCGATGGAGAAGGGTTGGTGATGACAAAGAACAAAGATCCCCCTCTTCAGAGCCCCAAACGGACTCCAGATCTGGCCTCCCAATGAAGAACATGAGGTGACAATGGCTCCGTCTCGTGGATCGCTATAATTCTTTCTCCTTGATTTTTTTCTGGGTGCGCCAGGAGGGGGGCGCCCTGGTGGGTTGTGCCCACCCAGGTGCCACCTCTAGTGGGTCTTGGCTCCAGAAATTCTTGTTTATTGTATAAAAATTCCTCCAAAAGTTTTGTTCCATTCCGAGAACTTTTATTTCTTCACAAAAACAACACCATGGTAGTTCTGCTGAAAACAACGTCAGTCCGGGGTTAGTTTCATTCAAATCATCCAAATTAGAGTCCAAAACAAGAGGAAAAGCGTTTGGAAAAGTAGATACGTTGGAGACGTATCATGCTTCGAGGGGATCACAACCCACCAGGGCGTGCCAGGAGGCCCAGGCGTGCCCTGGTGGGTTGTGCCCACCTCGGGTGCCCCCCGGAATGCCTCTTTGCTGTATGAATACCCCAATATTCCAGAAACCCTAGGGGAGTCAATCAAAAGCAATTCCAGCTGCCGCAGAGTCCAGAACTACCAGATCCAATCTAGACACCATCACGGAGGGGTTCACCACTTCCATTGGTGCCTCTCCGATGATGCGTGAGTAGTCCTTTGTAGACCTTCGGGTCCGTAGTTAGTAGCTTGATGGCTTCCTCACTCTCGTTTGATTCTCAATACAATGGTCTTTTGGAGATCCATATAATGTAATGTAACTCTTTTTGCGGTGTGTTTGTTGGGATCGGATGAACTTTGAGTTTATGATTGGATGAAGGTAGTGGGTTCGATCTTACGGTGCTTGATCCCAGTGACAGAAGGGGAACCGACACGTATGTATTGTTTCTACTAAGGATAAAACGATGGGGTCTATCTCTACATAGATAGTTCGTGTCTACATGATGTAATCGTTCTTATTGCATTACTCTGTTTCTCCATGAACTTAATACACTAAATCCATGCTGGATAGCGGTCGATGTGTGGAGTAATAGTAGTAGATGCAGGCAGGAGTCGGTCTACTAATCTTGGACGTGATGCCTATGTAATGATCATTGTCTAGATATCGTCATGATTACTTGAAGTTCTATCAATTGCCCAACAGTAATTTGTTTACCCACCATTTTCTATTTTTCTCGAGAGAAGCAACTAGTGAAACCTACGCCCCCTTGGTCTCTTTCTCATATTATTTGCCTTTGCGATCTACTCTTCCATCACTTTTTTTTCCAGATCTATTAAACCAAAAATACAAAAATACCTTGCTTCATTTTATACTTATTTATTTTACTTGGCATTCGATCTATCAATCTACTACAATTTTATGCACGTCCGTTTGCCTATCTTGGAGCACCGCTACCCGAAAGGGATTGACAACCCCTTTTACACCTCGGGTTGCGAGTATTTGTTATTTGTGTGCAGGGTTGTTTATGTTGTGTTGCCTGGTTCTCCTACTGGTTCGATAACCTTGGTCTCATTACTGAGGGAAATACCTACCGCCATTGTGCTGCATCGTCCCTTCCTCTTTGGGGAAATACCGACGTAGCTTCAAGCCTCTATCAAAAGGAATTTCTGGCGCCGTTGCTGGGGAGGATCATCTGCATATACCAGGTTCCTAATCACAAATCTCATCTCCTTGCAATTTACATTATTTTCCATTTGCCTCTCGTTTTCCTCTCCCCCACTTCACAAAAATTTCCCGTTTTATTCGCCCCTCTTTTTCGTTCGCCGTTTTCTTACCAGATCTATTTTTGAGTGCAATCTTGTTGCATAGTAATCATGACTCAAGAGAACACCAAGTTGTGTGATTTCTCAAATACCAACAACAATGATTTTATTGGCACTCCGATTGCTTCTCCCGCCACTAGTGCGGAGTCCTGTGATATTAATACTACTTTGCTGAATCTTGTTATGAAACATCAATTTTCCGGTACTCCTAATGAGAATGTCACATCCCATCTTAATACCTTCGTGGAATTATGCGATATGCGAAAGAAAAAAGATGTGGAGAATGATGTGGTGAAGATGAAATTATTTCCGTTTTCTTTGCATGATTATGCCAAAATTGGGTTCTCTTCTTTGCCTCGCAATAGTATCGATTCTTGGAATAAGTCCAAAGATGCTTTTCTCACCAAGTATTTTCTGAAGGAAATATGCCCTAGAGGCAATAGTATGTTATTTATATTTCCTTATATCATGATAAATGTTTACTATTTATGCTAGAATTGTATTAACCGGAAACTTAGTACATGTGTGAATACATAGGCAAAATGAGTGTCGATAGTATGCCTCTACTTGAGTAGCTCGTTAATCAAAGATGGTTAAGTTTCCTAGCCATGGACAAGAGTTGTCATTTGATGAACGGGATAACATCATTAGAGAATGATGTGATTGACTTGACCCATCCGTTAGCTTAGCACGATGATCGTTTAGTTTACTGCTATTGCTTTCTCCATAACTTATACATGTTCCTATGACTATGAGATTATGCAACTCCTGAATACTGGAGGAACACTTAGTGTTCTATCAAACGTCACAACATAACTGGGTGACTTTAAATATGCTCTACAGGTGTCTCCAATGGTGTTTGTTGAGTTGGCATAGATCGAGATTAGGATTTGTCACTCCGTCTTTCGGAGAGGTATCTCTGGTCCCTCTCGGTAATGCACATCACTATAAGCCTTGCAAGCAATGCGACTAATGAGTTAGTTGCGGGATGTTACATTACGGAACAAGTAAAGAGACTTGCCGGTAACGAGATTGAACTAGGTATTGAGATACCTATCGAATCTCAGGCAAGTAACATACCGATGACAAAGGGAACAACGTATGTTGTTATGCGGTTTGACCGATAAAGATCTTCGTAGAATATGTAGGAACCAATATGAGCATCCAGGTTCCTCTATTGATTATTGACCAGAGATGAGTCTCGGTCATGTCTACATAGTTCTCAAACCCGTAGGGTCCGCATGCTTAACGTTCGGTGACGATCTGTATTATGAGTTTATGTGTTTTGATGTACCGTAGGTAGTTCAGAGTCCCTGATATGATCACGGACATGACGAGGAGTCTCGAAATGGTTGAGACATAAAGATCGTTATATTGGAAGGCTATGGTTGGACATCAGAATGGTTTCA
>NC_041386.1:561293977-561390366 GCF_002162155.2 Triticum dicoccoides | reverse complement strand
CCTTAGTGGGAGAGAGGGGGAGGAGTCCAAGGTGGGGGCGCCCCCCAAGCCCAATCCTAATTGGGGTGGGGGGCCGGCCCCCCTTTCCTTCTCCCTCTCCCCCTTCCTTCTCTCCTACTCCAACAAGGGAAAGGGGTAATCCTACTCCTAACGGGAGTAGGACTCCCCCCTTGAGGCGCTCCATAGAGGGCCGGCCCTTCCCCTCCTCCACTCCTTTTATACGGGGGAGGGGGCACCCCATAGACACACAAGTTGATTATTTAGTCCTGTGTGGTGCCCCCCTCCATAGAATTCCACCTCGGTCATATCGTTGTAGTGCTTAGGCGAAGCCCTGCGTCGGTAACTTCATCATCACCGTCATCACGCCGTCGTGCTGACGAAACTCTCCCTCGACCTCAGCTGGATCTAGAGTTTGTGGGACGTCATCGAGCTGAATGTGTGCAGATCGCGGAGGTGCTGTACCTTTGGTGCTAGGATCGGTCGGATCATGAAGACGTACGACTACATCAACTGCGTTGTCATAACGCTTCCGCTTACAGTCTACGAGGGTATGTAGACAACTCTATCCCCTCTCGTTGCTATGCATCACCTAGATGGATCTTGCGTGGGCGTAGGAATTTTTTTTGAAATTACTGCATTCCCCAATAGTGGCATCTGAGCCAGGTTTATGCGTAGATGTTATATGCACGAGTAGAACACAAAGGGGTTGTGGGCGTGGGTACATACATATTGCTTGCTGTCACTAGTTGATTCTTAATTCAACGGTATTGTTGGATGAAGCGGCTCAGACCGACATTACGCATACGCTTATGCGAGACTAGTTCTACCGACGTACTTCGCACATAGGTGGCTAGTGGGTGTCAGTTTCTCCAACTTTAGTTGAATCGGATTCAATGAACAGGGTTCTTTCTGAAGATCCAAAAGCAATCACTATACCACGTTGTGGTTTTTGATGCATAGGTAAGAACGGTTCTTGCTCATCCCGTAGCAGCCACGTAAAGCTTGCAACAACAAAGTAGAGGACGTCTAACTTGTTTTTGCAGGGCATGTTGTGATGTGATATGGTCAAGACGTGATGAGATATAAATTGTTGTATGAGATGATCATGTTTTGTAAAAGTTATCGGCAACTGGCAGGAGCCTTATGGTTGTCGCTTTATTGTATGAAATGCAATCACCATGTAATTGCTTTACTTTATCACTAAGCGGTAGCGATAGTCATAGAAGCAATAGTTGGCATGACGACAACGATGCTTCGATGGAGATCAAGGTGTCAAGCCGGTGACGATGGTGATCATGACGGTGCTTTGGAGATGGAGATCAAAGGCACAATATGATGATGGCCCATATCATATCACTTATATTGATGGCATGTGATGTTTATCCTTTATGCATCTTCTTTTGCTTAGTTCGACGGTAGCATTATAAGATGATCTCTCACTAAATTTCAAGGTACAAGTGTTCTCCTTGAGTATGCACCGTCGCTACAGTTCGTCGTGCCGAGACACCATGTGATGACTGGGTGTGATAAGCTTTATGTTCACATACAACGGGTGCAAGCTAGTTTTGCACACGCAAAATACTCGGGTTAAACTCGACGAGCCTAGCATATGCAGATATGGCCTCGGAACACTGAGACTGAAAGGTCGAGCATGAATCATATAGTAGATATGATCAACATAGTGATGTTCACCATTGAAAACTACTCCATCTCACGTGATGATCGGACATGGTTTAGTTGATATGGATCACGTGATCACTTATTTGATTAGAGGGATGTATATCTAAGTGGGAGTTCTTAAGTAATATGATTAATTGAACTTTAATTTATCATGAACTTAGTACCTGATAGTATTTTCCCGTGCTATTGTTTTGTTGAATTTTAATACGTTCCTAGAGAAAGCTAAGTTGAAAGATGATGGTAGCAATTACATGGACTGGGTCCATAACTTGAGGATTATCCTCATTTCTACACAGAAGAATTACGTCCTAGAAGCACCGCTAGGTGACAAACGTTCTCCAGGAGCAACACCAGATGTTATGAACGTCTGGCAGAGCAAAGCTGATGACTACTTGATAGTTCAGTGTGCCATGCTTTACGGCTTAGAACCGGGACTTCAACGACGTTTTGAACGTCATGGAGCATATGAGATGTTCCAGGAGTTGAAATTAATATTTCAAGAAAATGCCCGGGTTGAGAGATATGAAGTCTCCAATAAGTTCTACATCTGCAAAATGGAGGAGTATAGTTCTGTCAGTGAACATATACTCAGAATGTCTGGGTACCACAACCACTTTACTCAATTTGGAGTTAACCGTCCTGATGATAGTGTCATTAACAGAGTTCTTCAGTCACTGCCACCAAGCTACAAGAGCTTCGTGATGAACTATAATATGCAAGGGGTGGATAAGACAATTCCCTAGCTCTTCGCATGTAACATCCCAAAATTCTAAATTTTGGAATGTTATATTAAATAGATAGACTTGATTGTTTGTTTGATTGATTTGTCTGAAAGTGAGTGAATTCGAAACTTTTTGGAAGTTAAATGAGAGGGAATAAAAGGACTTTCCCAAACTTTCATCCTTGCTTTCTGATCTCCATGAATTCAAATTCTTTTCAAATACAAAACCCTTGAGCGAAGATGATATGACTTCTTCCATTCAATTAAATGAAAGGGTATTTGAAAATATTTGAATTTCATTTGGAAATATTTCAACTCATAATCTTCATGCAACTCAATGATTTTCATGAGAGAAGATAAAATGACTTCTTCAAAACAAATGATATATGAGTTCGAAGTTTAAAAGGATCAAATTAAAATCCTTTTGAAATTATTTTCAATTTGGAGTTATTTGGGTTTTATTCAAATTATTTTTCTCCAAAACTAAAATATATGGAAATTAGGGTAACATGATTCCCTACAATAGAAAATTGGAGGGAAATAAATTTGAAATCATTTTGGTATTTTTAAAATGATTTTTATTGGATTTTACTAGAGCAGTAGCACTCTTTGCTTTATTTGAATTTATGTAGATTTTATTTGACTCTAGAAAAATGTTCAGCTTGTAGGAAATCTTTTTCTGAAAATTTTGATATATTATATGCCGATGTTATATTATATATTTTATTTTCATTTATTTTATTTCTTCTGTCTGCAATTTTTTTTAAAAAAAACACCTTCCGCCGACTAGGCCGGCCCAGCTCCCAGGCCACGACCCAGCCCAAGCCGTCAACCGCCATCGCCCCGACTCCAGACGGGAGTCCGCCGCCCGTATGACGCCGCGCCACCGCCGTGCTCCGCCCTGCCTCTCCTCGCCGCCTTTGCCCCTCCTCCACGCCCTGTGGCCTTTAAAAGGCGAGACCGGCCCCTCTCTCTCTCCTTGTTACCGTGCCGCTGCCGCACCTCGCCGAGCCACCGGAAACTGCAGCCGCCGCCGCCGTTGTCAACCACCGCCGCTCGCAGCGCCGCCCCGCGTTGCCTCGCCCCGCGCCGCCTCGCCCCTCTGTTAGGACCCCGATTCCAAGTCACATCGATCTAGCCGGTAACACCTCATATCACTTTGCGGCCTCACACACGGTATTCCCACGGGTGTCGCCTTACCATGGCCCGGGACCGTTTGCGCCTTTTGGCTCACGTATATGATAGTGTCGCTAGCATCCATATGACAGAGAACCCGGGCCGACATGAGTACTCGTGAACCCAAAGTGGCACTAACTTATGGGGACAGGCATACATGAATCAACATCGAGCATGTCGGTCAGCAGCGTGTGAATCCGGGCTATAGCACTGGGCTAACAGGACTCCGGTGAACCGGGCTGTAGCAGGCTAGGAAGGACTCCGGATGTCACCGCGTGACATTTCCCCGAAGGGACAGACACAGGAACGAAGTGAATCACATGCCGGCCAGTCAAGTGTTTCGGAGCAGTAGTGCTGGGCTAGCAGGACTCCGGTGAACCGGGCTGTAGCAGACTACTATGGATCATGGAAGCACAAGACTACATTTCCCCATAAGAGAGGCTACTAAGGATAAACAACTAGGTTGTCGGATCCCACACATACCAAGCATTTCAATCATACACACAATATGCTCAATATGTGCAATACAACATGGCATCACAACAAGACTCTACGACTCAAAGTATTATTCATTAGGCTCTGAGGAGCGAGATATTACAAACATGGGTCTCATGACCCAACAATCATAGCATACAATCAAAGCAGATGCGGAAGCTTAACATGTCTGAGTACAGACATCTATAAATGAAAAAGGCTGAGAAGCCTGACTATCTACCAGATCCTGCCGAGGGCACAATGTCACACCCTAGCTAGTTCAAGCATTAGAATGTGCATCATGTCTATTTTTCTCTTAATTTTGAAATGGGGAAGGCAGAAACCCCAACACCCCCTGGAAACAACTAGGGTTTACTAAAATTATTTTCAATGAACCTGAAATGCCCTTCTAAAAAGTTCACCCTTTTTGTCTTGGGTTAAAACCTCTGGCAAAATTGGTGCACATTTTTCTAGGTCAACAGAAGGTCATTGAATTAAATCATAAGTATTTGAATTTGGGCATTTAAATGCTATAAAATAATTTAAATGCTCAAATAATTCTGGAAATAAATGTTTCCTGTTGGAAATATTCTAAACAGAGCTTACATTTATTTTCAGGATTTTTGGAAATGTTTTAGTATTTTTAATAAAGCTAAACAGTTGCAGTTAAATAGAAAACAGAAACAAAATCAAAAAAAAAGAGAAGGAAGCCACCTGGGCCTTACCTGGCTCGGCCCAGCCGACTGGCCAGCGCCAGTCACCCCCTACCTCGTGCCAGGAGGCAGCGGCGCGTGCTCGCCGCGCGCCGGCCACCTCCTGCTTCTGCCGACGCCCGGGAGATGCCTAGAGGTGCCACGCGACCCCCACGTCCCCCTCTCATCCTTGCTCACTATCCCCCTCGTCTCCCTCATCCTCTCCCGTGATGGCCGAGCGCGTCCCTCGCTGCCGATCGCCGTAGTTGCCACCACAGCCATCCCCTCGCCTCTCCGACAAGCTCATTAGCTCCGCCTTGACTCCCTCGTCCTCCCCACCGAGCCACGCATCGTCGGAGGCCCTGCAATGCCGCCTTCGCCCTCGTCTTCAACCTCGGGCACCCGAGCCTTCTCCGGTCGATTCGCCGTCGCCAGGACCTCCCCCAGCTCGCTGACCCCCTCCCCGACTCCGCTGTGAGCTCCTGCTTCTTTCCCCGTGCTCGCCCCCTCCGTTTTCGTCCCCTAGCTCCATCTTCCACCACGGCCGAAGCTCGCTGGTGCCGTGCCTCGTCGCCGTCATGGCCAGAGCCACAGTGGCTTGAAGCCGGGCACACCACCGTGCTCCACACGTCACTAGGAGCACGTAGCACACACCAGCGCCTCCCCTAGCGCCCTGCATCGCCTAACCCGCCGTTGGCCGAACTCCGGCCGCCGCTGTCAAGCTCGCCGGCGTCATTTCCGGCGTCCCCGTGTCCAACCACTTGCCCCACTAGATGCGCACGAGCCCCAGCTACGCGTAGCACTTCTCCGCCGTCGTTTTGGTCGCCTGAGGGCGTTTTCCGAAGCCCTCTGCCGTCTCGGCCTCGCCGGCGACTCAACGCCGGCGGGATTAGCCCTGTTGACCGGTGGGTTTGACCACAGACATGGACTGGGTGGGCCCAGTTGACTTCCCTGAGTCAATGACAAGTGGGCCCCCTCTGTTAACTAAATCAGATTAGTTTTAATTAAAGATAATTAGCTTAATTAACTACTGACAGGCGGGACCCACCAGTCAGGTTTGACCTGGACGTCCCTGTTGACCATTGACGTCAGCCTGACGCATTGCTGACGCAGTAATTGATTTACTGGATTTATTTTTATTCAGGAAGTTCCAGAAAATAGTTAAAACTTCTAAAAATCATAGAAAATCAACCATAGCTCCAAATGCAAAGATTTATATATGAAAAATGATCAGAAAAATTCAATCTATCCATCTGTAATGGTTTCATGCATGACAAAACAAGTTTACCTTGCTGTTTAAGCAGAATAAGGAAATGCACTACTAAGGTCATGTTTAATGAGCTAATATTTGAATCTTAGATTCAAATGAGTTCATTCCTTTATATTATAACTTGCATTAGGCCAAGACACATTCATATTGCCACGTCATAGCATGCATCATATTGTTGCATATCGTCATGTGTTGATTGTGTTCCGATGTGTTTTTCGCAGTAGGTTCTGCCTCCGAGGATATTCACGAGTATCCAACTGAAGGGCAGTATCCCACTACCACTCCATCAGGCAAGCAACCATTGATCATTCCGATACAAACCCATGTTCTCGCTTCTGCTCTTGTTTACTGCATTAAGACAACGCGATTCAAACTGCTGTGTGCTACGGTAGTTGAACCCTTATCCTCTGCATGACCTGTCATTGCCACAGTAACTAGATGAAACCCACTAGCATGTGTAGGAGTTGATTGAGCCATGTATGTGATTCCTACCTTGCTATGCCTACTATGCTTAGAGTTGTGTCAGGTCTGGTTCATCTGGGTGATGGGCTAGAGTGAAATGCTTATGTCGGTAATGTGATTGATGTGTTGAACATGTTTTGGTAAAGGTATCGATGAGAGGCCATGTAGGAGTACATGGTGGGTTGTTTCATTGAGGCCGTCCCTAAGAACTGAGATCTGTATGTGTGATTTAAGATGCAGTTACTACCGTACATTGGGCCCGAAACCAATGGACCCTCTTGGCTTCTTAATCACCTTAGTACTTTGTCCAAGAGTTGCAAATAGTTTCTGGTGTTTGTAGGTTATGTGTTGGCGGCCGTGCGTAGCGCTGACCCTAGGGGTGGGCTATGTTGTGGTAGATACACCGTGGCCGGGTATGCCGGGCGCCCGTTAGGCGTCTCGGGACCCTGTTCACATCGTTCGGGGCCGTATGTGGAAACCTCGGCCGGCCTCCCTGCGGATGGAACCTGGATAGGCGATAAACCTGGACCAGAGACTTAAGTGTTTAGGTAGGCTGTGGTCGACACCCTCGCTGGGCTTCCGCTTGAAGGTTGCCGAGTACATGTCGTGTAAGCGGCGGTAACTGGTGAAAGCGTGTATGAAGAAGTACACCCCTGCAGGGTATAAAACTATTCGAATAGCCGCGTCCGCGGTAAAGGACTACTTGGTTGCCTATACAGTTCATAGACAAGTCAATGGATACTAATAAAAGACTCAAGATAAGCGTGAGTACTGAGGATGGCCCTCTCGTAGGATGATGAGGGAGGATCCCCGGTGAGTATTGTGATGGTGAATAGTGGACTCGTGTGCGAAAACTATTTTACTGGTGGAGTTCCGTAGGATAGCTTAGCCAAGAGTCAAAGTTGGCTTGCTGCATTAACCCCACCACCTTCTTGAGGATAAGCATGTATAGTAGGATCTGACGTAAGACTTGCTGAGTACCTTTGTACTCATGTTTGCTTAATTACTATTTCAGACGACACCGCCCACTCCGATGGGTTCTACGTAGACCTTGATGTCGACGAGTGACTAGCCACCCAGGTGGTGATCCTGGCCATGGAGGGGCCTATGTAGATAGACATGCTTCGAGAAGCCTTCCTTCTTTCTAGAGTCTGTACTCAGACTAGTTGCTTCCGCATGTGCTTGTATGTTTGTATGACTTGAGTGTCGGGTCATGTGACCCCTATCTGTATGAACATGTTATGTATGGCTCTCTGGAGCCTTTAAATAAAGTACTTGAATTGTAGAGTTTTGTTATGATGCCATGTTGTATGTACTCATATCGGGCATATTGTGTGTATGATTGAAATGCTTGGTATGAGTGGGATCCGACAATCTAGTTGTTTATCCTTGGCAGCCTTTCTTATGGGGAAATGTAGTCTAGTGTTCCTCAAGCCATAGTAGTCCGCTACAGCCCGGTTCACCGGAGTCCTGCTAGCCCAACACTACTGTTCAGGACACTTGACTGGCCGGCATGTGTTTCACTTCGTTCCTATGTCTGTCCCTTCGGGGAAATGTCACGCGGTGAATTTCGGAGTCCTGCCTAGCCTGCTACAGCCCGGGTTCCCCGGAGTCCTGTTAGCCCAGTGCTACAGCCCGGAATCACTCGCTGATAACTGACATGTTCGATGTGATTCATGTATGCCTGTCTCCATAGGTCTGTGCCGCTTTGGGTTCACGACTAGCCATGTCGGCCCGGGTTCTCTGTCATATGGATACTAGCGACACTATCATATACGTGAGCCAAAAGGCGCAAACGGTCCCGGCCATGGTAAGGCGACACCCGTGGGATACCGTGCGTGAGGCCGCAAAGTGATATGAGGTGTTACCGGCTAGATCGATGTGACTTGGAATCAGGGTCCTGACAGCGTTGGCATCAGAGCCGGACTGCCTGTAGGTTCGTTGAGCCAAACTGGTCGATGTCGAGTCTAGAAATGCTTTAGTTATATGTAGGGGAATTGATTGTGGGAGGGAACGTAAGGCTCTTTTACTCCTTTACCCTATGCCTCTGATCTGAGTCATTCTCTTCTCATTCAACGTGGGTTAAGGACTAGGCTCTCTTCTTCTATCAGGTTCACGTGTTACTAATCCGTAGTAGCTTATAGGATTGTTGTTACCAGTCCCAGTTCAGTTTCTACTATTCTTAGTATGTTGCTAATTGGATTAGAACCTTGATATGATGTTGTTGAGTGGTATTGCAAACTGTTGTGGATGTCACAAATCTTTTTCTGAGCATTTACAGCTATTATGCTGTCCGATTTTCCCTAGAAATTCTGATGTCTTTACATTGTGGTTGTGCTTTCAGATGGCCAACCGTGTTCAAAACCAAGTGGTTCACCTGACCCGGTGCCTCGACGTGCCCGGTGATACTGCTATGTTAGTCCGGGTAATGATCGAGACGGGCTACCGTTGGTATCCCGAATACACCGTCGAAGAGCAGTTCCGCGACTTTAAGCAAAGCCAATATCTCTGCACCGTTAGGATATTTCCTTCTTATCCTGGATCTACCGAGCCCCTTCACTCTTCCTATGGACTCGGGGTTATTGTTGAGATGGCTGTGCAGGATGCTGCCTATTCCATGATGACCATCTTGCGAGTCCGGACTGGCCTGCTTCGGAACACCGACTTCCATTACATGCCAGCTTCACTTCCGGGAGCGCCAGGGTATCTTCAGGCTATCTATGCTGACTCCACTCAGGAGGACTCATTAACTCGTACCACTGCCGAGATGCTCGAAGATAAGGACCGAGAGAATCGGGCCTTGAGGCTGGAGTTTTTCAATACCCGTGCTGATCATTGGGCCACATTGACTCGGTTTGCACCTGCGGTGCAAGCTGGATGTATGGATACAAGGGATCTGTATCCTGTGAGATCAGCTCTGCCAGACATGGTGGATTGGCGTGATGTGGGAGGCATCACCGCACCCCGTGGTCCCCGCAGGCCACCGTTTGTTGGTCCAAGACCTCATCCTAGCCCCTATGGTCCACAGGCTCCTCAGGACCGACTATTCCCGGATGGTCACGTTGAACTTCCAGGCTATGGAGGTGACTTCTATGAGAACTACTACGGAGCTGTCTGAGTCAGTAGTAGTACCACTAGTGTTGTAGTAGTTGTATCTCCACTGTCCTGCGTGACTTGTGGAATATGACTTAGTTGTTGGGGAACGTAGCAGAAATTCAAAATTTTCCTACATGTCACCAAGATCTATCTATGGAGAAACCAGCAACGAGGGGAAGGAGAGTGCATCTACATACCCTTGTAGACCGCTAAGCGGAAGCGTTCAAGAGAACGGGGTTGAAGGAGTCGTACTCGTCGTGATCCAAATCACCGGAGATCCTAGTGCCGAACGGACGGCACCTCCGCGTTCAACACACGTACAGCCCGGTGACGTCTCCCACGCCTTGATCCAGCAAGGAGAGAGGGAGAGGTTGAGGAAGACTCCATCCAGCAGCAGCACAACAGCGTGGTGGTGATGGAGGAGTGTGGTAGTCCAGCAGGGCTTCACCAAGCACCGCGAGAGGAGGAGGAGGAGAGGCAGGGCTGCAACAATAGAGGGAGAAAACTCATGTGTTGGGCTGCTCCAATGCCTCCACTATATATAGGGGGAGAGGGGGCTGCGCCCCCACCTAGGTTTCCACCCCTAGGGGGCGGCGGCCAGCCCTAGATGGGACTTGGAGGGGGCGGCCAAGAGGGGGAGAGAGGGGGCGCGCCCTAGGGTGGGCCTATAGGCCCATCTGCGCCTAGGGTTTCCCCTCTCCCCTCCTAGCTGCGCCTTGGGCAAGGGTGGGAGGCGCACCAGCCCACTCTGGGGCTGGTCCCTTTCCACTCTAGGCCCATGCAAGCCTCCGGGGCCGGTGGCCCCACTTGGTGGACCCCCGGGACCCTCCCGGTGGTCCCGGTACGTTACCGATAAAACCCGAAACTTTTCCGGTGACCAAAACAGGACTTCCCATATATAAATCTTTACCTCCGGACCATTCCGGAACTCCTCGTGACGTCCGGGATCTCATCCGGGACTCCGAACAACATTCGGTAACCACATACAAACTTCCTTTATAACCCTAGCGTCATCGAACCTTAAGTGTGTAGACCCTACGGGTTCGGGAGACATGTAGACATGACCGAGACGTTCTCTGGTCAATAACCAACAGCGGGATCTGGATACCCATGTTGGCTCCCACATGTTCCACGATGATCTCATCGGATGAACCACGATGTCAAGGACTCAATCGATCCCGTATTCAATTCCCTTTGTCTAGCGGTATTGTACTTGCCCGAGATTCGATCGTCGGTATACCGATACCTTGTTCAATCTCGTTACCGGCAAGTCTCTTTAGTCGTTCCGTAACACATCATCCCGTGATCAACTCCTTGATCACATTGTGCACATTATGATGATGTCCTACCGAGTGGGCCCAGAGATACCTCTCCGTTTACACGGAGTGACAAATCCCAGTCTCGATTCGTGCCAACCCAACAGACACTTTCAGAGATACCTGCAGTGCACCTTTATAGCCACCCAGTTACGTTGTGACGTTTGGTACACCCAAAGCATTCCTACGGTATCCGGGAGTTGCACAATCTCATGGTCTAAGGAAAAGATACTTGACATTAGAAAAGCTTTAGCATACGAACTACACGATCTTTGTGCTAGGCTTAGGATTGGGTCTTGTCCATCACATCATTCTCCTAACGATGTGATCCCGTTATCAATGACATCCAATGTCCATGGTCAGGAAACCGTAACCATCTATTGATCAATGAGCTAGTCAACTAGAGGCTTACTAGGGACATGGTGTTGTCTATGTACCCACACATGTATCTGAGTTTCCTATCAATACAATTATAGCATGGATAATAAACGATTATCATGAACAAGGAAATATAATAATAACTAATTTATTATTGCCTCTAGGGCATATTTCCAACAGTCTCCCACTTGCACTAGAGTCAATAATCTAGTTCACATCGCCATGTGATTAACACTCACAGGTCACATCGCCATGTAACCAACATCCAAAGAGTTTACTAGAGTCAATAATCTAGTTCACATCACTATGTGATTAACACTCAATGAGTTCTGGGTTTGATCATGTTGCTTGTGAGAGAGGTTGTAGTCAACGGGTCTGAACCTTTCAGATCCGTGTGTGCTTTACAAATCTTTATGTCATCTCCTAGATGCAGCTACCACGCTCTATTTGGAGCTATTCCAAATAACTGTTCTACTTGGAGCTATTCTAAATTATTTCTCCATTATACGTATCCGGTATCTCTACTCAGAGCTATCTGGATAGCTGTTAAGCTTGCATCATCGTAACTCTTTACGTCGAACTCTTTATCACCTCCATAACCGAGAAAATTCCTTAGTCCACTAGTTACTAAGGATAACTTTAACCGCTGTACTGTGATCCATTCTTGGATCACTCTTGTACCCCTTGACTGACTCGTGGCAAGGCACACTTCAGGTGCGGTACACAGTATAGCATACTGTAGAGCCTACGTCTAAAGCATAGGGGACAACCTTCGTCCTTTCTCTCTTTTCTGCCGAGGTCGAGCTTTAAGTCTTAACTTCGTACCTTACAACTCAGGCAAGAACTTCTTCTTTGACTGATCCATCTTGAACACCTTCAAGATCATGTCAAGGTATGTGCTCATTTGAAAGTATTATTAAGCATTTTGATCTATCCTTATAGATCTTGATGCTCAATGTTCAAGTAGCTTAATCCAGGTTTTCTATTGAAAAACACCTTTCAAATAACCCTATATGCTTTCTAGAAAATCTACGTCATCTCTGATCTATGATATGTTGACAACATATATTCATCAAAAATTCTATAGTGCTCCCACTCACTTCTTTGGAAATACAAGTTTCTCATGAACTTTGTATAAACCCAAAATCTTTGATCATTTCATCAAAGCGCACATTCCAACTCCGAGATGCTTACTCCAGTCCTTAGAAGGATTGCTGGAGCGAGCATACCTTTTAGCATCCTTAGGATCGACAAAACCTTTCTGATTGTATCACATACAACCTTTCCTTAGGAAGGTTGGTAAGGAAACTCGTTTTGACATCCATCTGCCTGATTTCATAAATGCTGCTTATGCTAACATGATTCCGACGAACTTAAGCATTGCCACGGATGAGAAAAAACTCATCGTAGTCAACTCCTTGAACTTGTGAAAAAATCTTCGCCACAAGTCAAGCTTCATAGATGGTGACATTACCGTCCACGTCCGTCTTCTTCTTAAAGATCCATTTATCTTAATGGCTTGCCGATCAATGGGCAAGTCCACCAAAGTCCATGCTTTGTTCTGATACATGGATCCTATCTCGGATTTCATGGTTTCTTAACCATTTGTCGGAATTTGGGCCCACCATCGCTTCTCCATAGCTCGTAGGTTCATTGTTGTCTAGCAACATGACCTTCAAGACAGGATTACTGTACCACTCTGAAGTAGTACGTATCCTTGTCACCCTACGAGGTACAGCAGTGACTTGATCCGAAACTTTATGATCACTATCATAAGCTTCCACTTCAATTGGTGTAGGTGGTACAGGAACAACTTCCTGTGCCCTGATACACACTGGTTGAAGTGATGGTTCAATAACCTCATCAAGTCTCCACCATCCTCCCACAAACTTTTCCTCGAGAAAGGACCCGATTCAAGAAACAATCCCTATTGCTTTCGGATCTGAATTAGGAGGCATACCCAACTGTTTTGGGTGTCCTATGAAGATGCATTTTATCCGCTTTGGGTTCGAGATTATCAACCTGAAACTTTTTCACATAAGCGTCGCAGCCCCAAACCTTTAAGAAACGACAACTTAGGTTTCTCCAAACGGTGTCGTCTCAACGGAATTACGTGGTGCCCTATTTAAAGTGAATGTGGTTGTCTCTAATGCCTAACCCATGAATGACAGTGGTAATTCGATAAGAGACATCATGGTACCCACCATATCCAATAGGGTGAAACTATGATGTTCGGACACACCATCACACTATGGTGTTCCAGGCGGTATTAATTGTGAAACAATTTCCACAATGTCTTAATTGCGTGCCAAAGCTCGTAACTCAGATACTCATCTCTATGATCATATCATAGACATTTTATCCTCTTGTCACGATGATCTTCAACTTCACTCTGAAATTACTTGAACCATTCAATAATTCAGACTTGTGTTTCATCAAGTAAATATACTCAACATCTACTCGAATCATCTGTGAAGTAAGAACATAACGATATTCACTGCATGCCTCAACATTCATTGGACTGCACACATCAAAATGTGTTACTTCCAACAAGTTGCTATCTTGTTCCATCTTACTGAAACCGTGGCTTTTCAGTCATCTTGCCCATGTGGTATGATTTGCATATCTCAAGTGATTCAAAATCAAGTGAGTCCAAACGATCCATCTGCATGGAGTTTCTTCATGCGTATACACCAATAGACATGGTTCGCATGTCTCAAACTTTTCAAAAATGAGTGAGTCCAAAGATCCATCAACATGGAGCTTCTTCATGCGTTTTAAACCAATATGACTTACATGGCAGTGCCACCAGTAAGTGGTACTATCATTACTATCTTTTGGCATGAAAATGTGTATCACTATGATCGAGATTCAATAAACCATTTTTAGGTGCAAGACCACTGAAGGTATTATTCACATAAATAGAGTAACTATTATTCTCCTTAAATGAATAACCGTATTGCAATAGACATAATCCAATCATGTCTATGCTCAACGCAAACACCAAATAACAATTATTTAGGTTTAACACCAATCTCGTTGGTAGAGGGAGCGTGCGATGCGTGATCACATCAAGCTTGGAAAAACTTCCAACACATATCGTCAGCTCACCTTTAGCTAGTCTCCGTTTATTCCGTAGCTTTTATTTCGAGTTACTAACACTTAGCAACTGAACCGGTATCTAATACCCTGGTGCTACTAGGAGTACTAGTAAAGTACACATTAACATAATGTATATCCAATATACTTCTATCGACCTTGCCAGCCTTCTTATCTACCAAGTATCTAGGGTAATTCTGCTCCAGTGGTTGTTCCCCTTATCACAGAAGCACTTAGTCTCAGGTTTGGGTTCAACGTCGGGTTTCTTCACTGGTGCAGCAGCTGATTTGCCGTTTCATGAAGTATCCCTTCTTGCCCTTGCCCTTCTCGAAACTAGTGGTTTCACCAACCATCAACAATTGATGCTCCTTCTTGATTTCTACTTTCGCGGTGTTAAACATCATGAATACCTCAAGGATCATCATATCTATCCCTGATATGTTATAGTTCATCACGAAGCTCTAGTAGCTTGGTGGCAATGACTTTGGAGAAACATCACTATCTCATATGGAAGATCAACTCCCACTCGATTCAAGTGATTGTTGCACTCAGACAATCTGAGCACAAGCTCAACGATTGAGCTTTTCTCCCTTAGTTTGCAGGCTAAGAAAATCGTCGGAGGTCTCATACCTCTTGACGTGGGCACGAGCCTGAAATCCCAATTTCAGCCCTCGAAACATCTCATATGTTCCGCGATGTTTCGAAAACGTCTTTGGTGCCTCAACTCTAAACCGTTTAACTGAACTATCACGTAGTTATCAAAACATGTATGTCCGATGTTCGCAACATCCACAGACGACGTTTGGGGTTCTGCACACTGAGCGGTGCATTAAGGACATAAGCTTTCTACTGTCCGCATAATCACTACTGACAACTTTCAACTATATTTTCTCTAGGAACATATCTAAACAGTGGAACTAAAGCGCGAGCTTACGACATAATTTGCAAAGATCTTTTGACTATGTTCAGGATAATTAAGTTCATCTTATGAACTCCCACTCAGATAGACATCCCTCTGGTCATCTAAGTGATTACATGATCCGAGTCAACTAGGCCGTGTCCGATCATCACGTGAGTCGGACTAGTCATCATCGGTGAACATCTTCATGTTGATCGTATCTACTATACGACTCATGCTCGACCTTTCGGTCTCCGTGTTCCGAGGCCATGTCTGTACATGCTAGGCTCGTCAAGTTAACCCTAAGTGTTTCGCGTGTGTAAATCTGTCTTACACCCGTTGTATGTGAACGTAAGAATCCATCACACCCGATCATCACGTGGTGCTTAGAAGCGACGAACTTTAGCAACGGTGCACAGTTAGGGGAGAACACTTCTTGAAATTGTTGTAAGGGATCATCTTATTTACTACCGTCGTTCTAAGTAAACAAGATGCATAAACATGATAAACATCACATGCAATCAAATAGTGACATGATATGGCCAATATCATTTTGCTCCTTTTGATCTCCATCTTCGGGGCTCCATGATCATCATCGTCACCGGCATGACACCATGATCTCCATCATCATGATCTCCATCATCGTGTCTTCATGAAGTTGTCTCGCCAACTATTACTTCTACTACTATGGCTACCGGTTAGCAATAAAGTAAAGTAATTACATGGCGTTGTTTAATGACACGCAGGTCATACAATAAATAAAGACAACTCCTATGGCTCATGCCGGTTGTCATACTCATCGACATGCAAGTCGTGAATCCTATTACAAGAACATGATCAATCTCATACCTCACATATCATTCATCACATTCTTCTTGGCCATATCACATCACATATCATACCCTGCAAAAACAAGTTAGACGTCCTCTAATTGTTGTTTGCATGTTTTACGTGGCTGCTATGGGTTTCTAGCAAGAACGTTTCTTACCTACGCAAAACCACAACGTGATATGCCAATTGCTATTTACCCTTCATAAGGACCCTTTTCATCGAATCCGTTCCGACTAAAGTGGGAGAGACTGGCACCCGCTAGCCACCTTATGCACCAAGTGCATGTCAATCGGTGGAACCTGTCTCACGTAAGAGTACGTGTAAGGTCGGTCCGGGCCGCTTCATCCCACAATACCGTCGAAAAAAGATTGGACTAGTAACGGTAAGCATATTGAACAAAATCAATGCCCGCAACTACTTTGTGTTCTACTCGTGCAAAGAATCTACGCAATAAACCTGGCTCATGATGCCACTGTTGGGGAACGTAGCAGAAATTCAAAATTTTCCTACGTGTCACCAAGATCTATCTATGGAGAAACCAACAACGAGGGGAAGGAGAGTGCATCTACATACCCTTGTAGATCGCTAAGCGGAAGCATTCAAGAGAACGGGGTTGAAGGAGTCGTACTCGTCGTGATCCAAATCACCGGAGATCCTAGTGCCGAACGGACGGCACCTCCGCGTTCAACACACGTACAGCCCGGTGACGTCTCCCACGCCTTGATCCAGCAAGGAGAGAGGGAGAGGTTGAGGAAGACTCCATCCAGCAGCAGCACAACGGCGTGGTGGTGATGGAGGAGCGTGGTAGTCCAGCAGGGCTTCGCCAAGCACCGCGAGAGGAGGAGGAGGAGAGGCAGGGCTGCACCAATAGAGGGAGAAAACTCATGTGTTGGGCTGCTCCAATGCCTCCACTATATATAGGGGGAGAGGGGGCTGCGCCCCCACCTAGGTTTCCACCCCTAGGGGGCGGCGGCCAGCCCTAGATGGGACTTGGAGGGGGCGGCCAAGAGGGGGAGAAAGGGGCGCGCCCTAGGGTGGGCCTATAGGCCCATCTGCGCCTAGGGTTTCCCCTCTCCCCTCCTAGCTGCGCCTTGGGCAAGGGTGGGAGGCGCACCAGCCCACTCTGGGGCTGGTCCCTTTCCACTCTAGGCCCATGCAAGCCTCCGGGGCCGGTGGCCCCACTTGGTGGACCCCCGGGACCCTCCCGGTGGTCCCGGTACGTTACCGATAAAACCCGAAACTTTTCCGGTGACCAAAACAGGACTTCCCATATATAAATCTTTACCTCCGGACCATTCCGGAACTCCTCGTGACGTCCGGGATCTCATCCGGGACTCCGAACAACATTCGGTAACCACATACAAACTTCCTTTATAACCCTAGCGTCATCGAACCTTAAGTGTGTAGACCCTACGGGTTCGGGAGACATGTAGACATGACCGAGACGTTCTCCGGTCAATAACGAACAGTGGGATCTGGATACCCATGTTGGCTCCCACATGTTCCACGATGATCTCATCGGATGAACCACGATGTCAAGGACTCAATTGATCTCGTATTCAATTCCCTTTGTCTAGCGGTATTGTACTTGCCCGAGATTCGATCGTCGGTATACCGATACCTTGTTCAATCTCGTTACCGGCAAGTCTCTTTAGTCGTTCCGTAACACATCATCCCGTGATCAACTCCTTGATCACATTGTGCACATTATGATGATGTCCTACCGAGTGGGCCCAGAGATACCTCTCCGTTTACACGGAGTGACAAATCCCAGTCTCGATTCGTGCCAACCCAACAGACACTTTCAGAGATACCTGTAGTGCACCTTTATAGCCACCCAGTTACGTTGTGACGTTTGGTACACCCAAAGCATTCCTACGGTATCCGGGAGTTGCACAATCTCATGGTCTAAGGAAAAGATACTTGACATTAGAAAAGCTTTAGCATACGAACTACACGATCTTTGTGCTAGGCTTAGGATTGGGTCTTGTCCATCACATCATTCTCCTAATGATGTGATCCCGTTATCAATGACATCCAATGTCCATGGTCAGGAAACCGTAACCATCTATTGATCAACGAGCTAGTCAACTAGAGGCTTACTAGGGACATGGTGTTGTCTATGTACCCACACATGTATCTGAGTTTCCTATCAATACAATTATAGCATGGATAATAAACGATTATCATGAGGAAATATAATAATAGCTAATTTATTATTGCCTCTAGGGCATATTTCCAACATTAGTGTGTAATCAATTCCGGAGGTGTAGACAAATAATGTATAGGAGCTTGGAATGCCTCCGATGAGACGTAACGTCTTTCATCATAGTTGTACTGTAGCCTGGGCTTGTACTAAACTATGTCTGATGTGTATGACCGTTGGTATATATATGGCAGTTTTATATTACCATGACATACGGATGAACATCTCTGCATTCCGTGTTATCCATTACATTCTGCACTCCTTGCTAAGTTTGAGCCATCCTTATCTAAACCATTGTCTTGTTTACTCCTAGGATGGTCAACACCCGCAGCAACCCTGCTGCCTCGGAGCAGGGGGAAGCCAGTGCAGCTAGGGGTGAAAATCTGCCTCACCCGCCTTCTTTGGCCGAAGTGATGCTGGAGGCGGAAAGAAACAAGCGTGAGACTAACCGCCTGCTGGAGCGGATTGAGCAGAACACTGCCCGCCACCCGCGAAATGACCTGGTGTCAATCAATGAATTTATCAAGCTGTACCCGCCAAAGTTTAACCATTCCGTTGAGCCCCTCGACATGGATGACTGGCTTCGCAGCATCACTCACAAGCTACGTTCTGCCAACGTAGCTGAAGCCGACAAGGTTACCTATGCTGCCTATCACCTCGAAGGCCCTGCTAGCCTTTGGTGGGAAAACTTCGAAGCTATGCGCCCGGTCGGCCAAATTACTACTTGGGCTGAGTTCAGTGAGGCTTTCCGCGAGCATCACATTCCGGAAGGTCTCATGGATCACAAGAGGGAGGAGTTCTGCAACTTCACCCAAGGAAGACTGACTGTGGATGCTTATAGTCGTGAATTTGGAAATCTGGCACGCTATGCTCTTGAAGAAGTATCTACTGACGCTAAGAAGCAGGCAAGGTTCCGCAAGGGACTTAGCCCTGAGCTTCGCCGCGATCTTCGTCTGCACGAGTGCACCTCCTTTCAGAAGTTGGTCAATAAAGCCATCAGTGCTGAGACAGGCCAGACTGATTATGACGCTTCACGCAAGCACTCCCGTGACTTTGGCTCTTCTTCCGGCTCTGGAGCTCAGAAGCGCCGGGTGTGGATTCCAAGCATGGCACTGCCACCCAGGTTCATTCCAAGGCCATCCTTTGAGGCGCCTCGTCCCAACCAGCAATTCGCACCGCCCAAGCCCTATGGTGGCCCCGCTGCTAATGCTTCTCCACGCTCCAATGTGGTGACATGCTTTAAGTGTGGAGAGCGGGGTCACTATAGCCGAGAGTGTCCCCTGAACAACAACCCCAATCAAACTGGGAAGTCCATTGGCCGTGGTAAGCCCGCGGGAGAAACATACTACGCCAAGCCGGACACCACTGCACGTGGCCATGTCAACTAAGTTTCAGCCGAGGAGGCTCATGAGGATCCCAACGTCGTCCTTGGTACGCTCCTTGTTAACTGCCATCCGACATCTGTTCTTTTCGATACTGGAGCATCTCATTCATTCATATCCGATAACTATGCTCGATTGCACAACACGACATTCTGTGACATGCCCTCTACCATGGAAATTCAAACCCCTGGCTCTAGATGGCAAACTTCTAGAGTAAGCCATGGGAACGAAATCCTTGTTGATAGACTTGTTTTCCTTGCATCCTTAATAGCTCTCAAGTCCTCGGACATAAACATCATCTTGGGTATGGACTGGATGTCAGCTCATTATGCTAAGATCGATTGTGCCACTAGAACCGTTCAGCTTACTCACCCATCGGGCAAGACAGTCAATGTCTTAACTCGAGTGGCCAAGCGCCAGTTTTACTCCTTAAACGCCAACCCCCTTCCAGACCTTGAGGATGTTCCGGTAGTTCGAGATTTTTCGGATGTCTTTCCAGAAGAACTGCCAGGTGTTCCACCTGACAGGGATGTCGAGTTTGTGATAGACCTTGTTCCAGGAACCGTTCCAATTTCTAGAAGACCCTACAAGATGGCACCCTTAGAACTAGCCGATCTTAAGAACCAACTCGATGAGTCCTTGAAAAAGGGTTTCATCCGTCCTAGTTCCTCTCCTTGGGCTTGCCCCGTCCTCTTCGTCAAGAAGAAGGATGGAACGGATCGAATGGTTGTAGACTACCGCCCTGTCAACCTGGTCACCATCAAGAACAAATACCCGCTTCCCAGGATTAACGATCTGTATGATCAGCTCGCTGGATCCTCAGTCTTTTCCAAGATGGATTTGAGGTTGGGCTACCATCAAATCAAAATCAGAAATGGGGACATTCCCAAAACGGCCTTTGTTACTCGTTATGGCCAATACGAATACACCGTGATGTCCTTCGGTTTAACCAATGCCCCAGCCACCTTCTCCCGGTTAATGAACTCAGTTTTCATGGAGTACTTGGACAAATTTGTCGTAGTATACCTCGATGACATACTCATCTACTCCAAGAATGAAGAGGAACATGCCGAACATCTAAGGCTGGTATTGATGAAACTTCGAGAGCATCGCCTTTATGCCAAATTCTCCAAGTGTGAATTTTGGTTGCCAGAAGTGACCTATCTAGGCCATGTAATCTCTGGCAAGGGTATTGCTATCAATCCTGAGCGAGTTCAAGCCGTCCTTGATTGGACTCCACCTGAGACGGTTAAGCAAGTTCGGAGCTTCCTTGGCTTAGCGAGCTATTGCCGCCGCTTTGTCGAGAATTGCTCCAAGGTTGCTAAACCTCTAACTGAACTCCTCAAGAAAGATAAAAAGTTCGAGTGGACTCCACAGTGCGAGTTCAGTTTTCATAAACTGAAAAGACGCCTGACATCTACTCCCGTACTAGTACCACCAGATTTCTCCAAGGACTTTATTATCTATTGCGACGCCTCGCGACAAGCACTAGGTTGCATACTCATGCAAGATCGTCAGGTAATTGCCTATGCTTCACGGCAATTACACCCACATGAGGAAAATTATCCCACACATGATCTAGAGCTTGCAGCTGTAGTCCATGCACTTAAAACTTGGCGACATTACCTTCTCGGTAATCATTGCGAGATCTTCACCGATCACCAAAGTTTGAAATATATCTTCACCCAACCAGATTTGAATCTCAGGCAAAGACGTTGGGTTGAGTTGATCTCGGATTACGATTTAGGAATAACTTACACCCCGGGCAAAGCCAATGTCATGGCTGATGCGCTAAGCCATAAGTCCTATTGTAACAACCTGATGTTACAACAAAGTCAACCATTTCTCCATGAGGAATTTCGTAAGCTAAATCTTCACATTGTTCCTCAAGGATTCCTATCCACCCTGGTGGCGAAACCTACCCTTACGGATCAGACCATCAAGGCACAGAAGGTAGATCCGGGAATCTCCCGTATTAAGAGAAACATTAAGAGAGGAGTCGCGAATTGTTTCTCCATTGATGATCAAGGTGTCGTATACTTTGGGAATCGCCTAGTGGTTCCAAAGGCACGAAACCTGAGGCGGCTGATCCTTAAGGAAGCTCATGAATCCCCTCTCACCATTCATCTCGGTAGTACTAAAATGTATCAAGACCTACGCCAGAGGTTTTGGTGGACTAGGATGAAGAGAGAAATCGCTCTATATATTGCTAATTGCGACGTTTGTCGTCGTGTTAAAGCAGAGCATCAACGGCCTGCTGGCACCCTTCAACCTTTGGCTATTCCCGAATGGAAATGGGATAAAATCAGCATGGATTTCATCACTGGGTTTCAAAGGACCAAGAGAGGGAATAATGCCATTTTCGTCGTGATCGACCGTCTTTCCAAAGTAGCCCACTTTCTACCTGTTCGTGAGAGTATCACCGCTAGCCAGCTAGCCGAATTATACATCTCCCGAATAGTGTTCTTCATGGTGTTCCATTGGAAATTAACTCAGACCGTGGGAGTCTCTTCACCTCTCGATTTTGGGAAAGTTTCCAAAATGCTATGGGAACTCGTCTCTCTTTTAGTACCGCCTTCCATCCTCAATCAAGTGGTCAAGTAGAGCGAGTCAATCAAATTCTGGAAGATATGCTCCGAGCTTCTGTCATCTCGTTCAGAATGAGTTGGGAGAAATGCCTTCCATTCGCGGAGTTTGCTTATGACAATAGTTATCAAGCCAGCTTAGGCAAGGCTCCTTTCGAAGTTCTCTATGGACGGAAATGTCGAACGCCTCTTAACTGGTCAGAAACCGGGGAAAGACAACTCTTTGGCCCGGATATGATTCAAGAAGCAGAAGAGCAGGTTCACGTTATTCGTGAGAAATTAAAACAGCCCAATCTCGTCAAAAGAGTCAATATGATCGTAAACATAAGCCTATGACTTATGAAGTCGACGAGAAGGCTTACCTTCGGGTTACTCCATTAAAGGGAACCCATCGTTTCGGTATCAAAGGCAAATTGGCTCCTCGTTACATTGGACCCTTTCGCATTCTTGCCAAACAAGGAAAAGTTGCTTACCAATTGGAACTACCTCTGCATCTTTCCAGAGTTCACGATGTCTTCCACGTTTCACAACTCAGGCGTTGCTTCGCGGATCCTATCCGTGGAGTGGACCACGAAACGCTTGATCTACAAGATAACCTCTCCTACCGAGAATATCCCGTTCGTATCCTTGATCAAGCCGAGCGTACCACTCGACGTCAGAACATCAAGTTTCTCAAGGTTCAATGGTCACACCATTCCGAGAAAGAAGCCACTTGGGAAAGGGAGGATCGTCTTCCACTTGAGTACCCCACCTTCTTCCCGGAGGATCCTAAATCTCGGGACGAGATTTTTTTGAGTGGGGGTGAGTTGTCACACCCTAGCTAGTTCAAGCATTAGAATGTGCATCATGTCTATTTTTCTCTTAATTTTGAAATGGGGAAGGCAGAAACCCCAACACCCCCACTGGAAACAACTAGGGTTTGCTAAAATTATTTTCAATGAACCTGAAATGCCCTTCAAAAAAGTTCACCCTTTTTGTCTTGGGTTAAAACCTCTGGCAAAATTGGTGCACATTTTTCTAGGTCAACAGAAGGTCATTGAATTAAATCATAAGTATTCGAATTTGGGCATTTAAATGCTATAAAATAATTTAAATGCTCAAATAATTCTGGAAATAAATGTTTCCTGTTGGAAATATTCTAAACAGAGCTTACATTTATTTTCAGGATTTTTGGAAATGTTTTAGTATTTTTAATAAAGCTAAACAGTTGCAGTTAAATAGAAAACAGAAACAAAATCAAAAAAAGAGAAGGAAGCCACCTGGGCCTTACCTGGCTCCGCGCAGCCGACTGGCCAGCGCCAGTCACCCCCTACCTCGCGCCAGGAGGCAGGGGCGTGTGCTTGCCGCACGCCGGCCAACTCCTGCTTCTGCCGACGCCCGGGAGACGCCTAGAGGTGCCACGCGACCCCCACGTCCCCCTCTCATCCTCGCTCACTCTCCCCCTTGTCTCCCTGATCCTCTCCCGCGATGGCCGAGCGCGTCCCTCGCCGCCGATCGTCATAGTTGCCACCACAGCCATCCCCTCGCCTCTCCGACGAGCTCATTAGCTCCGCCTCGACTCCCTCAACCTCCCCACCGAGCCACGCATCGCCGGAGGCCCTGCAACGCCGCCTTCGCCCTCGTCTTCAACCTCGGGCACCCGAGCCTTCTCCGATCGATTCGCCGTCGCCAGGACCTCCCCGAGCTCGCTGACCCCCTCCCCGACTCCGCTGTGAGCTCCTGCTTCTTTCCTCGTGCTCGCCCCCTCCGTTTCCGTCCCCTAGCTCCATCTTCCACCACGGCCGAAGCTCGCCGGTGCCGTGCCTCGTCGCCGTCGTGGCCAGAGCCACAGTGGCTTGAAACCGGGCACACCACCGTGCTCCACACCTCACCAGGAGCACGTAGCACACACCAGCGCCTTCCCTAGCGCCCTGCATCGCCTAACCCGCCGTTGGCCGAACTCTGGCCGCCGCTGTCGAGCTCGCCGGCATCGTTTCCGGCGTCCCCGTGTCCAACCATTTGCCCCACTAGATGCGCACGAGCCCCAGCTACGCGTAGCACTTCTCCGCCGTCGTTTTGGTCGCCTGAGGGTGTTTTCCGAAGCCCTCTGCCGTCTCAGCCTCGCCGGCGACTCAACGCCGGCGGGATTAGCCCTGTTGACCGGTGGGTTTGACCACTGACGTGGACTGGGTGGGCCCAGTTGACTTCCCTAAGTCAATGACAAGTGGGCCCCCTCTGTTAACTAAATCAGATTAGTTTTAATTAAAGATAATTAGCTTAATTAACTACTGACACGCGGGACCCACCAGTCAGGTTTGACCTGGACGTCCCCGCTGACCACTGACGTCACCCTGACGCATTGCTGACGCAGTAATTGATTTACTGGATTTATTTTTATTCAGGAAATTCCAGAAAATAGTTAAAACTTCTAAAAATCATAGAAAATCAACCATATCTCCAAATGCAAAGATTTATATATGAAAAATGATCAGAAAAATTCAATCTATCCATTTGTAATGGTTTCATGCATGAAAAAACAAGTTTACCTTGCTGTTTAAGCAGAATAAGGAAATGCACTATTAAGGCCATGTTTAATGAGCTAATATTTGAAACTTAGATTCAAATGAGTTCATTCCTTTCTATTATAACGTGCATTAGGCCAAGACACATTCATATTGCCATGTCATAGCATGCATCATATTGTTGCATATCGTCATGTGTTGATTGTGTTCCGATGTGTTTTTCGCGATAGGTTCTGCCTCCGAGGATATTCACGAGTATCCAACTGAAGGGCAGTATCCCACTACCACTCCATCAGGCAAGCAACCATTGATCATTCTGATACAAACCCATGTTCTCGCTTCTGCTCTTGTTTACTGCATTAAGACAACGCGATTCAAACTGCTGTGTGCTACGGTAGTTGAACCCTTATCCTCTGCATGACCTGTCATTGCCACAGTAACTAGATGAAACCCACTAGCATGTGTAGGAGTTGATTGAGCCATGTATGTGATTCCTACCTTGCTATCCCTGCTATGCTTAGAGTTGTGTCAGGTCTGGTTCATCTGGGTGATGGGCTAGAGTGAAATGCTTATGTCGGTAATGTGAGGGATGTGTTGAACATGTTTTGGTAAAGGTATCGATGAGAGGCCATGTAGGAGTACATGGTGGGTTGTCTCATTGAGGCCGTCCCTAAGAACTAAGATCTGTATGTGTGATTTAAGATGCAGTTACTACCGTACATTGGGCCCGAAACCAATGGACCCTCTCGGCTTCTTAATCACCTTAGTACTCTGTCCAGGAGTTGCAAATAGTTTCTGGTGTTTGTAGGTTATGTGTTGGCGGCCGTGCGTAGCACTGACCCTAGGGGTGGGCTATGTTGCGGTAGATACACTGTGGCCGGGTATGCCGGGCGCCCGTTAGGCGTCTCGGGACCCTGTTCACATCGTTCCGGGCCGTATGTGGAAACCTCGGCCGGACTCCCTACGGATGGAACCTGGATAGGCGATAAACCTGGACCAGAGACTTAAGTGTTTAGGTAGGCCGTGGTCGACACCCTCGCTGGGCTTCCGCTTGAAGGTTGCCGAGTACATGTCGTGTAAGCGGCGGTAAGTGGTGAAAGCGTGTATGAAGAAGTACACCCCTGCAGGGTATAAAACTATTCGAATAGCCGCGTCCGCGGTAAAGGACTACTTGGTTGCCTATACAGTTCATAGACAAGTCAATGGATACTAATAAAAGACTCAAGATAAGCGTGAGTACCGAGGATGGCCCTCTCGTAGGATGACGAGGGAGGATCCCCGGTGGAGTATTGTGATGGTGAATAGTGGACTCGTGTGCGAAAACTATTTTACTGGTGGAGTTCCGTAGGATAGCTTAGCCAAGAGTGAAAGCTGGCTTGCTGCATTAACCCCACCACCTTCTTGAGGATAAGCATGTATAGTAGGATCTGATGTAAGACTTGCTGAGTACCTTTGTACTCATGTTTGCTTAATTACTGTTTCAGATGACACCGCCCACTCCGATGGGTTCTACGTAGACCTTGACGTCGACGAGTGACTAGCCACCCAGGTGGTGATCCTGGCCATGGAGGGCCCTATGTAGATAGACAGGCTTCGAGAAGCCTTCCTTCTTTCTAGAGTCTGTACTCAGACTAGTTGCTTCCGCATGTGCTTGTATGTTTGTATGACTTGAGTGTTGGGTAATGTGACCCCTATCTGTATGAACATGTTATGTATGGCTCTCTGGAGCCTTTAAATAAAGTACGTGAATTGTAGAGTTTTGTTGTGATGCCATGTTGTATGTACTCATATCGGGCATATTGTGTGTATGATTGAAATGCTTGGTATGAGTGGGATCTGACAATCTAGTTGTTTATCCTTGGCAGCCTTTCTTATGGGGAAATGTAGTCTAGTGTTCCTCGAGCCATAGTAGTCCGCTACAGCCCGGTTCACCGGAGTCCTGCTAGCCAGCACTACTGTTCAGGACACTTGACTGGCCGGCATGTGTTTCACTTAGTTCCTATGTCTGTCCCTTCGGGGAAATATCACGCGGTGACTTCTGGAGTCCTGCCTAGCCTGCTACAGCCCGGGTTCCCTGGAGTCCTGTTAGCCCAGTGCTACAGCCCGGAATCACTCGCTGATGACCGACATGTTCGATGTGATTCATGTATGCCTGTCTCCATAGGTCTGTGCCGCTTTGGGTTCACGACTAGCCATGTCAGCCCGGGTTCTCTGTCATATGGATACTAGCGACACTATCATATACGTGAGACAAAAGGCGCAAACGGTCCCGACCATGGTAAGGCGACACCCGTGGGATACCGTGCGTGAGGCCGCAAAGTGATATGAGGTGTTACCGGCTAGATCGATGTGACTTGGAATCGGGGTCCTGACACACAGGATCGTAGCCGAGGTAACAAGCTAAATGTTGAAGTCCACGCGGAACTACTAGCGAGACTGACGTCTCTCTGCAAAAACATAAAATAGGCAAACGTGAGTACAAATGTACCCAACAAGACTTACAGCAGAACTAACTACATATGCATCGGTATCAACAAAGAGGTGGTGGAGTTTGACTACAGCAAGCCAGCTTTGACTCGGTGGCTATCCTGAACTACGACTGCAAGTAACTCTTTTGAGGTGGCGCACACGAGTCCACGTATTCACCATATCAATACTCCACTATGGATCCGCTCCCGTCTCCCTATGAGAACGCCATCCATAGCACTCACGCTTATCTTGCGCATTTTAGAGTATCCACTTTCACTTGTCTATGAACTATGCAAGGGTTCCAAGCTTCCATATCCGAGGAATCCGACTATTCAAATAGATAATGATAACCCTGCAGGGGTGTACTTCTTCACACACGCTCTCGCCACTTATCGCCCTGTACACGTCATGTACCTCGGCAACCTTCAAGCGGAAGCCGGGCGAGGGAGTCGGCCATGACCTGACTAACCAACAAGTCTCTAGTCCAGGTTTATCGCCTATTCAGGTTCCATCTGCAAGGAGATCAGGCCGGGGTGTCGCTCACGGCCCCAAATGATGTGTACAGGGTTCCCAAGCCCACCATCCGGGTGCCACTTGGTACAACGGGCCACTGTGCCTAGTCTGTCCCAAGCCCACCTGTACTAGGTGCCGCTTGGTAGACTACTAACACTACCTACAAACACCAGAAACTAGTTGCAACTCCTGGACAGAGATCAGGTTGATTAATAAGTCGAGAGCGCTTGGAGCGCCCGGAGCCCAATGTGTGGTAGTAACTGTTCATGGATCACAAACACAGAACTCAGTTCCTGAGGATGGCTGCAATGAGACAACCCACCATGTACTCCTACATGGCCTCCCACCGCTACCTTTACCAAATCGTGTTCACGCACTTAGCTCTCAACAGTAGGACATGTTCACCACATTCCAATTCATCCCCGATGAATCAGACCTGACTCAACTCTAAGCAGTAGCAGGCATGACAAACAAACATGAATGAGTAGGCACATCAGGGCTCAAACAACTCCTACTCATGCTAGTGGGTTTCATCTATTTACTGTGGCAATGACAGGTCATGCAGAGGAAAGGGGTTCAGCTACCGCAGCATGTAACAGTTGAAACGTTGTTGTCCTAATGCAGTAAAAGAGAGCAGGAGCGAGAGAGTGGGATTGTATCGGAATGAATAAGGGGGTTTTGCTTGCCTGACACTTCTGAAGATAACATTGAGTCTTCATCAGTGTCAACGATCACAGCGTTGGAGCAGCGTCTACCGAGAGGGGACAATTACCGGCAAACAAGGAAGAGCACAATCAATGCAATGTACAATATGATGCATGATCATGACATGACAATATGTTGTGATTTGAGCTAATGCAACTAGTAACAAAAAGGTTTGGGTTGATTTGAACTCAAGGTTCAAATTCAAATTCAAACTATGAATTCAAATAGTGGATTAACATGTCTTGGACTAAACAGTGAGGTTAAGTTTCTCAAACAAGCATGAAAATGGCACAGATGGATAGATTGGATTTTTCTGATCATTTTTCATATATAAATTATTTCATTCTGAGCTATGGTTGAATTTCTATGATTTTTTGAAGTTTGCAACAATTTCTGGAATTTTCTATATAACAATAAATCAGAAATTAGTTATTGTGTCAACGGTGCGTCAGGGTGACTGCAACAGGTCAACCGGGCATGGTCCAGGTCAAACCTGACCAGTGGGACCCACTGGTCAGTGACCCAGTGACATTTAGTGTCACAGACACGTGGGTCTGGTTAACGATCACGTCAGGGAGGTCAACACCGACGCGTGGGGCCACTGTGTTTAGATTAATTTTAATCTATTTTGTTAGCTGGTAAGTTAGGCAGCAGGGCCCGCACGTTAGTGAGAGTGCGGGTTAATTAGCGGGGTCATTAACTGCTAATGACGGTGCCACGTCACCATCGCCGGTGTTATAACCACCAGCGTAAACAGAGCACGGCGAGGTTGCTCGTCCGGCCAACTCCGGCGATGAGAGGTCGCGCGGTCGGGCGCGTTGGAAGCGGCGCAACGAGGCGCATCCATTGGTGTCCTCGGGCGGCGCTGGGGTGGCGTGCAGTGGCGGGGACGGCGAGTTGGGCGACGGCCGGAGCTACGGTGGTGCATGCGCGCGGGGCCGCGTGGTGCTAGCGACCCAAAGGAGTGGCTGGGTGGCATCACCTGGCCACCCGGAGCACGACGAGAAGCAGTGCAAGGAGAGATGAGCTCGACAACAAGTAGAGCACCGGCAATGGCGGACGGCGAGCTTCGGCCATGGCGGAATCGGTGCTAGAGGACGCGCTAGAGGAAGGGGGAAGGGGGGAAATGGAGAGGAGCTCACAGTGCATCAGACGGGAAGCTCGGCGGGCTCTGGGAAGTCGTGACGGCGACGAATCCATCGATGGAGTCCGGCGGCCGTGCTCGGAGAAGAACAATCGATGGTTACGTTATGGTGCTTTCGGGCTCGTGTGCTTCGGCGTGGAGGAGCTTCGTGTCGTAGCGGAGCTCGTGGACCAAGAGGAGGGGCGATGGGAGTGCGGTGGCCACGGTGGCAGCGGACGGCGGCGACGGAGGCGCTCAGGCGCGTTTGGGAGAGAGGGCTAGAGTCCGAGGGAGAGAGCAGAGAGAGAGGGAGAAGGTTCAGGGCGTCCAGGGCAGCTCAACGACGCCAGGCGAGGGCACAGGGGGCGTCGACAGTGTGAAGCAGGAGGTGGCCGCTTGGGCATGTGCGCTGGTTGCGAGTAGGCGCAAGGTTGAAGACAACCTTGCCCCTGGTGGCTGGGCCAGGTAAGTGGGCCGCCAGGTGGGCTGCAGGTAAGCTCTTTCCTCTCTCTGGTTTTCTATTTTGTTTTCTGTTTTTCTATTTTTGCTATTATGTTTTGATTTAGTTCAAAGACCAAACCATTTCAAAATTCATGAAAATAATTGTCTGAACTAATTGGACTTATCCAAAGCTACACAACAATTTCCAGAATTATTGAACATATATTTATTATATAACAAATATATATCCAATTCAAATATTTATTGGATTGATTCAAAGGCCCAAAATAATTGTTTCTGAGATTCTAGAAATATTAGTTTGAATTTTTTCCCTTCCCAATATTTCCAGAGATTAACAGGAACATTTTCTTGGACTCATTTGATGATATTTAAATGTTGGTTATTTTTAGAGGTCTTCTGAGGCTTTTGAAAATTCCTCAATTCAAATTTCATTTGAATTATGACGCTCACATGAAGGGCTAGCCTAGTGCATAGCAAAACTAGGGATGTGACAGCTCACCCCTACTAAACAAGAACCTCGTCCCGAGATTCAAATCGTGAGGTAAGAAGACAGAGGGACACAAGCTAACACAATATTCACGATCCAGATTTCTTTCTCGAGGATGTTGATTCATTGCATCACCTTGATCTTGACGTCTTGCTTTGAGAACTACAACTAGCATGACAATGAGAGGAAAGGGAAAACTCTAGAAGGATTGATCATATCGAAGATCGAACAACTCAGGATCAACTCGTGGAGCGAGACGTTGAAACAACTCTCGAGCTGAGACGCGAAGCATACATCGAGAGGAATGGAGTGAAACACATGACAAAGGTTCACTAGGTAGGCAAAAATTCCACACCTAAGAGGGTGGTGGACGGTTGCCAACGTAGCGAGGAATTGAGTTGCCATGACACCAAAACGAGACATCTTGGAGGAGGGTGACCCGTAGAATCATCCCTTAAGTGGCAAAAAGAATTACTTTTGATCCAGAGATCAATAAAATTCTCTATACCAGCCTAGGGAAAATCTCGAGCAATTGTTTGGCAGAGGAAGTAGGGATGGCATATCGAGACTAGAATGGATGATGTGGACTACCTTGTTGAAGACAACACAAGGGATGATTTTGCTTGCACGTGCTCTCAAGAACTTGAGCATTTCCATATTCATCAAGGTTCTACGAACACCTGAGTCGAGGATCCTAGCAACACATCTTACTACCTTGACGAATAGTGATGGACAATGCAGATGCCTAGAAAGACAACCCTTTCTCAGATTTCACCTTAGCGAGGCCAAGGTGACGAAATTTGGATGATCGACCGAGAGACATTTAGCACTCCGCTTCTAATGTTCTCCTTGATGTACTGGTTACCATGGTCATGCCTGAAAGCATCAACATAGCCATCAAGTAGTGGTCGGACTTCGGAATACAAAGGATCCATAAGGAACAACTTCTGGAGTAAATCCTACGAAATCCTTATGGGGAGGTGGACAACTTCTTCAATCAAGATACTACAATATTAGGTCTTCCGACTGGGTGTGTCAGCCACGACATCCACTTTACCGGGTTACACAGAGACCAATATTATAGTTCTTAGGAAAAACGTTCCAACCATCGTATCTGCCTGAGATTCAGATCTAGTTGGTGTCAGGATATTCCAGACTCATTGAGTCTAGAAAGAAAAATGATAGTTTGCAACATAATTCGATGAAAACGATGTTGCGAGATTCTCAGGAAATGGACTACGGTAGTAAGCTCCAAAATATGAGCTGGTTTTGCTACAAACAGGTGAACACGTTGTCCGAGATAAGCGTGACCACGTGGTAGTCTTATAATAAAATACTACCAAGTTCAGGTTGGGGAACCGTCATCGAGGATAACGAAGTCCTAACATAAGTCATGATTCTTAAGAAGGAACTTCTTCTCCTTGAACAAGTCATTCTGTGGCTTGGTGTGCTAGGGAACACATATAGAATGGAGGTAGCGAGCCTATCAAACCATAGAATACTTCGCACATGCATGACTAACTTGGGATGATTCCAAAGGAAGCAAGACAAGCTTTCTTGAATCCACGGCGGCAACTTGCATCAGATGCACATGAATTAAAGGAAGTCACATATTTCAACCGGACATATGCTTCATGAATGGAACATGAGGGCAATGCTTATAAAGTTTCCAACACTAACTGGATGTTCAACATGAATCATGGGGAAGTTAAAAATGTTGGTGATGGGTTCAACAACAATTCATCTAGGTTTCCATGTAGGTGGAATTCCATAATTATGTGAACAAGTGATAGCATTGGTCAGACCCAAAAGATATAATGGTGCATGCTTGAGGGATCAACCACGAGTAAGACAACATTATGAACATCGTTGGTTCTGATTTGACTTGACGATAGCCCATACTCAAGTCAAAGTTTTGACAAGGCAACAGATCCAACCACTGATCACAAGGACCACTCGATGGAGATATCATCTTTCTTCAACACACACACACACACACACGCAAGATATCCCCTTTGAAGTGAACTAAGTGGATTAAGCTTTTATCTTCCAACTCTCCAAGTTGTTGTTTAGCTTAACCAACTAGCTCAGGGGTGTCTAACACGGATTCTTGGAGAAAGAGTGGTTTACAAGAAACCAACTTGATCACGAACTCAACATAGCGGTCAGGTGACAACCTGGTAACACTTCCAAGAAGATAGTCGAAAAATCACAAACCACCGATATGTTACTAAGCTCGAGAACAATCTTGCTTTTCAGACAAGACGATATGATCTAACGAGCAAGGGTTTCAATCCTAACTCAAAGATCGAAGAGTGCACCAGAAATAAGGACAAGGCAACACGATCAATCCTAGAGTAGTGTTTCGATAACCAACCCACTAAGAATGATATTAGTGTCCATTAACTACCAAGCAACACGGTTGCTAGGAGTATTGATTTCACACATCACAATTCACTTGTTGGCATTCCGGTTACAATAACACGAGAACCGAGGAATGAACAATGATGGCAAGAAGTATCACTGCAACATGAATTTATAAGAGTTGGTGCAATTATCATGACATTCCTGGCATCAAGAGGGCAATACTTCAGGGTAGAATAGAATCAAAAGCTGGATTGGCATTTTGATCTGCGGAATACAACTGCTTTGACCCAATCCTAGATATGGATGTGGTACTGGAGTTTGTTTCTCCTAGTCATTCTAAAATAGAACGGCTCGACGGACCACAAGAATAATAGACTTTGATGAACGAATGCAATGATATACCCTCGACAATCAATTGATAGACGAAGGTCAGAAACAACTAAGGAGGGACAACTCAAGGAACATATATCTTTCTGAGTTGTGGATGCATAGATTAGTATGTCGAGCAAAGCTCAACATTTCTTCCGGATAACCCATGTAGAAAGGTAGAACTGGTAGATTCATAATGTAGAACGAAGAACTCATCAAGAGCACTCTTATTGTGATCTTTTGGTTCAAAAGAACTTCTGCCATAAGAAGTCCATGGTACTTGGAAGAAGAAAATACCACGGACCTCGAGGACTATCGCAAAGGTTACTAATATTCTAAAGGAACTAGCAAACACTATCAACGGAAGGTAAGTGGAGTGAATCTTGGGTCAGGAACCCAAGAGTAGAATACCTACTACTAAATGGCATTACGGGATGCTTTCGAGAACAATAGCCAGAATCATCACACCGGGATTACAAAGCATTGCTAGATTACTAGGTGACCCTCTAAGATACCTAGGGTCATAATAATAGCTCGAACATATATGTCAAGACAATAGAGTACCTCAACTCATTGATTAGTGTGCTTATTCTAACCAAAAGGACATCGGGAATGGAAAGAAAGGATTTGCAAATGCATCAGATTGTTTAGAAACCTGTAATGACTCGGACAGCATAACGACTGTAAATGCTCAAAGATATTTGAGACATCCTGCAAAATGGTGGCATAACCACTTAACATCACAATATCAAATTTCTGAGGCCAGCAATGAACATACCGAAGTAATGGAAACTGAACTGAGGCTTGAACTCAACAATCCTAGGCAACTACGGTTTAGTAACACGTCATCCTGAGAGATAGAAGAGAAGCCTAGTTCTTAACCCCCGTAGAAAAGAAGAGGTTGACTCAGATCAGAAGGTCATGAGGATAAGGAGTAAAAAGAGCCTTACGTTCCCATCCACAATCAATTCCCTTATATAACTAAAGCATTTCTAGACACGACTTCGACCAGCTTGGCTTGGTAATCCTACAGGCAGTCAGGCTCTGATACCAATGCTGTCAGGACCCCAATTCCAAGTCACATCGATCCAGCCGGTAACACCTCATATCACTTTGCGGCCTCACGCATGCTATTCCCACGGGTGTCGCCTTACAATGGCCCGGGACCGTTTGCGCCTTTTGGCTCACGTATATGATAGTGTCGCTAGCATCCATATGATAGAGAACTCGGGCCGACATGACTAGTCGTGAACCCAAAGTGGCACTAACTTACGGGGACATGCATACATGAATCAACATCGAGCATGTCAGTCAGCAGCGTGTGAATCCGGGCTGTAGCACTGGGCTAACAGGACTCCGATGAACTAGGCTGTAGCAGGCTAGGAAGGACTCCGGATGTCACCGCGTGACATTTCCCCGAAGGGACAGACACAGGAACAAAGTGAATCACATGCCGGCCAGTCAAGTGTTCTGGAGCAGTAGTGCTGGGCTAGCAGGACTCCGGTGAACCGGGCTATAGCGGACTACCATGGCTCATGGAAGCACAAGACTACATTTCCCCATAAGAGAGGCTACTAAGGATAAACAACTAGGTTGTCGGATCCCACACATACCAAGCATTTCAATCATACACACAATATGCTCAATATGTGCAATACAACATGGCATCACAACAAGACTCTACGACTCAGAGTATTATTCATTAGGCTCCGAGGAGCGAGATATTACAAACATGGGTCTCATGACCCAACAATCATAGCATACAATCAAAGCACATGCGGAAGCTTAACATGTCTGAGTACAGACATCTATAAATGAAAAAGGCTGAGAATCCTGACTATCTACCAGATCCTGCCGAGGGCACAAGATCGTAGCTGAGGTAACAAGCTAAATGTCGAAGTCCAAGCGGAACTACTAGCGAGACTGACGTCTCTCTTCAAAAACATAAAATAGGCAAATGTGAGTACAAATGTACCCAACAAGACTTACATCAGAACTAACTACATATGCATCGGTATCAACAAAGAGGTGGTGGAGTTTGACTGCAGCAAGCCAACTTTGACTCAGTGGCTATCCTGAACTACGACTGCAAGTAACTCTTTTGAGGTGGCGCACACGAGTCCACATATTCACCATATCAATACTCCAATATGGATCCGCTCCCGTCTCCCTACGAGAACGCCATCCATAGCACTCACGCTTATCTTGCGCATTTTAGAGTATCCACTTTCACTTGTCTATGAACTACGCAAGGGTTCCAAGCTTCCATATCCGAGGAATCCGGCTATTCGAATAGATAATGATAACCCTGCAGGGGTGTACTTCTTCACACACGCTCTCGCCACTTATCGCCCTGTACACATCATGTACCTCGACAACCTTCAAGCGGAAGCCGGGCGAGGGAGTCGGCCACGACCTGACTAACCAACAAGTCTCTAGTCCAGGTTTATCGCCTATTCGGGTTCCATCTGCAAGGAGATCCGGCCGGGGTCTCGCTCACGGCCCCAAACGATGTGTACAGGGTTCCCAAGCCCACCATCTGGGTGCCACTTGGTACACCGGGCCACTGTGCCTAGTCTGTCCCAAGCCCACCTGTACTAGGTGCTGCTTGGTAGACTACTAACACTACCTACAAACACCAGAAACTAGTTGCAACTCCTAGACAGAGATCAGGTTGATTAATAAGTCGAGAGCGCTTGGAGCGCCCGGAGACCAATGTGTGGTAGTAACTGTTCATGGATCACAAACACAGAACTCAGTTCCTGAGGATGGCTGCAATGAGACAACCCACCATGTACTCCTACATGGCCTCCCACCGCTACCTTTACCAAATCGTGTTCACGCACTTAGCTCTCAACAGTAGGACATGTTCACCACATTCCAATTCATCCCCGATGAATCAGACCTGACTCAACTCTAAGAAGTAGAAGGCATGACAAACAAACATGAATGAGTAGGCACATCAGGGCTCAAACAACTCCTACTCATGCTAGTGGGTTTCATCTATTTACTGTGGCAATGACAGGTCATGCAGAGGAAAGGGGTTCAGCTACCGCAGCATGTAAAAGTTGAAAAGTTGTTGTCCTAATGCAGTAAAAGAGAGCAGGAGCGAGAGAGTGCGATTGTATCGGAATGAACAAGGGGATTTTGCTTGCCTGGCACTTCTGAAGATAACATTGAGTCTTCATCAGTGTCAACGATCACAGCATCGGAGCAGCGTCTACCGAGAGGGGACAATTACTGGCAAACAAGGAAGAGCACAATCAATGCAATGCACAATATGATGCATGATCATGACATGACAATATGTTGTGATTTGAGCTAATGCAACTAGTAACAGAAAGGTTTGGGTTGATTTGAACTCAAGGTTCAAATTCAAATTCAAACTATGAATTCAAATAGTGCATTATCATGTTTTGGACTAAACAGTGAGGTTAAGTTGCTCAAACATGCATGAAAATGGTACAAATGGATAGATTGGATTTTTTGATCATTTTTCATATATAAATTATTTCATTCTGAGCTATGGTTGAATTTCTATGATTTTTTAAAGTTTGCAACAATTTCTGGAATTTTCTATATAACAATAAATCCAGAAATTAGTTATTGTGTAAGCAGTGCATCTGGGTGATGTCACCAGGTCAATCGGGCATGCTCCAGGTCAAACCTGACCAGTGGGACCCACTGGTCAGTGACCCAGTGACATTTAGTGTCACAGACAGGTGGGTCTGGTCAACGGCCACGTCAGCGAGGTCAACGCCGACACGTGGGGCCACTGTGTTTAGATTAATTTTAATCTATTTTGTTAGCTGGTAAGTTAGGCAGCGAGGCCCGCACGTCAGTGAGAGTGTGGGTTAATTAGCGGGTTCATTAATTGCTAATGACGGTGCCACGTCACCATCGGCGGCGTTATAACCCTCGGCGTAAACAGAGCACAGCGAGGCTGCTCGTCCGGCCAACTCCGGCAATGAGAGGTCGCGCGGCCGGGCGCATTGGAAGCGGCGCAACGAAGCGCGTCCGTTGGTGGCCTCGGGCGGCGCTGGCATGGCATGCAACGGCGGGGACGACGAGTTGGGCGGTGACCGGAGCTACGGTGGTGTGTGTGCGCGGGGCCGCGTGGTGCTAGTGACCCAAAGGAGTGGCTGGGCGGCATCACCTGGCCACCCGGAGCACGACGAGAAGCAGTGCAAGGAGAGACAAGCTCGACAACAAGTAGAGCACCGGCAATGGCGGACGGCGAGCTTCGGCCATGGCGGAATCGGTGCTAGAGGACGCGCTAGAGGAAGGGGGCAGGGGGAAATGGAGAGGAGCTCACGGTGCATTAGACAGGAAGCTCGGCGGGCTCGGGGAAGTCGTGACGGCGACGAATCCATCGATGGAGTCCGGCGGCCGTGCTCGGAGAAGAACGATTGATGGTGACGTTATGGTGCTTCTGGGCTTGTGTGCTTCGGCGTGGAGGAGCTTCGTGTCGTAGTGGAGCTCGTGGGCCAAGAGGAGGGGAGAGGGGAGCGCGGTGGCCACGGTGGCAGCGGACGGCGGCGACGGAGGCGCTCGGGCGCGTTTGGGAGAGAGGGCTAGAGTTCGAGGGAGAGAGCAGAGAGAGAGGGAGAAGGTTCAGGGCGTCCAGGGCAGCTCAACGACGCCAGGCGAGGGCGCAGGGGGCGTCGACAGCGTGAAGCAGGAGGTGGCCGCTTGGGCGCGTGCGCTGGCTGCCAGTAGGCGCAAGGTTGAAGACAAGCTTGCCCTGGTGGCTGGGCTAGGTAAGTGGGCCGCCAGGTGGGCTGCAGGTAAGCTCTTTCCTCTCTCTGGTTTTCTATTTTGTTTTCTGTTTTTCTATTTTTGCTATTATGTTTTGATTTAGTTCAAAGACCAAACCATTTTCAAAATTCATGAAAATAATTGTGTGAACTAATTGGACTTATCCAAAGCTACACAACAATTTCCATAATTATTGAACATATATTTATTATATAACAAATATAGATCCAATTCAAATATTTATTGGATTAATTCAAAGGCCCAAAATAATTGTTTCTGAGATTCTAGAAATATTGGTTTGAATTTTTCCCTTCCCAATATTTCCAGAGATTAACAGGAACATTTTCCTGGACTCATTTGATGAGATTTAAATGTTGATTATTTTTAGAGGTCTTCCGAGGCTTTTGAAAATTCCTCAATTCAAATTTCATTTGAATTTAAACATGATGCTCACATGAAGGGCTAGCCTAGTGCATACCAGAACTAGGACTGTGACACCCTCGCCGCCCGCGCCTTCCCTGCTGCCGCTTGGAGCCGCCGTGTCGAATCTCGCCGCCCGTGGCCGAAGCCGCCGCTGCCGCCATTCGCCTCGACGCCGGAGCCGCCACTGCCACCTGCCACCGTCGACCCGAACCACCACCTGAACCTGTACAAAACCGCCCGGTCCGGTTTTTTAGGGTTTAGATTTACTTCGGTTTTTCTTAAAAAACGGTTTATTTTTTTAGGTTAACTTATTCTACGAGCGTTCATTAGCTAGGGTTCGGTAGCGAACGATATTCGTTCATTAGCGATCGGTAACGAACGTTCACTGTCGGTGTCAAAACCGGCGGATCTCGGGTAGGGGGTCCCGAACTGTGCGTCTAGGCCAGATGGTAACATGAGGCAAGGGACACGAAGTTTTACCCAGGTTCGGGCCCTCTTGATGGAGGTAAAACCCTACGTCCTGCTTGATTAATATTGAAGATATGGGTGTTACAAGAGTGGATCTACCACGAGATCAGAGAGGCTAAAGCCTAGAAGCTAGCCTACGGTATGATTGTATGTTGTGATTGTCGTCCTACGGACTAAAACCCTTCGGTTTATATAGACACCGGAGAGGGTTAGGGTTACACAAGGTCGGTTACAAAGGAGGAGATATCCATATATGTATTGCCTAGCTTGCCTTCCATGCCAAGTAGAGTCCCATCCGAACACGAGACGAAGTCTTCAATCTTGTATCTTCATAGTCTAACAGTCCGGCCAATGGAGATAGTCCGGCTGTCCGGAGACCCCCTAATCCAGGACTCCCTCAGTAGCCCCTGAACCAGGCTTCAATGATGATGAGTCCGACGCGCAGTTGTCTTCGGCATTGCAAGGCGGGTTCCTTCTCCGAATACATCACAGAAGAATTTGAATATGAGGATAGTGTCCGACCCTGCAGAATAAGTCCCACATTTCACTGTAGAGAGAATAATGTTTTCGCAGATCTAATCCGCTAGCTTGTTCTGGCAACATGACGTTACGTCATGGCCCGGTGATTATTCGAACCGTTTCTTTTAACCAGCCCCGCACATAATGCGAGGCAGTTTTTCGACACGTCTTATCAAAGCAGAGATCGTGTCCCCTTATTACGGGATTCTCATCAATACGGGCGTGGGTAACCCAACCGCGCCATCAATTGCCGCGCTTGGGGGATAAGCGAGTTTTACCAGGCAAGTGGGGACGCTTAATTCTGTCCGCCCATATAAAGGGATAAGGATTCACCTTTCTATCCACGCCTTCTTCCTCCTCTGCTCATCCACTCCCGCACACTCGAGCTCTAGCGCCCAAGTCCTCACTTCCATCTCAACCTTCTCCAACCATGTCCGGAGCGGGAGGCAAGTGGATGGTCTCCTCCGTCACGGAGGGAGACATCAAGAAACTGAGGAGAGCCGGATACCTGCCCGATGACATCGCGCACCGGCTCCCAGATGAGGGACAACTCATCCCCACCCCCGAGCCCCATGAGAGGGTGGTATTCCTCGCCCATTTCCTCCGCGGACTGGGATTCCCTCTCCATCCCTTCGTCCGGGGGCTCATGTTTTATTACGGCCTGGATTTCCACGATCTGGCCCCGAACTTCATCCTCAAAATCTCGGCGTTTATCGTCGTGTGCGAGGCCTTCCTCCGCGTCAAGCCCCACTTCGGCTTATGGCTGAAGACCTTCAATGTCAAGCCGAAGGTAGTGAGCGGCCGCCAGGCGGAGTGTGGAGGAGCCATGGTGTGCAAGATGCCCAACATCACATGGCTCGAGGGCACCTTCATGGACACCATAAAGGGCTGGCAATCGGGGTGGTTCTATATCACCGAGCCACGCGACCCCGCATGGGTAGCGGCCCCTGAGTTCCGATCTGGCATCCCTATGCGGCTCACCTCCTGGAAAGAGAAGGGTGTGTCCTGGGGTAATTCAAAAGAGTTGACCGGACTCCATTCATGTATTCAGAACATGGTGGATAAGAAGCTCAAGCTTGTCAACATAGTCCAGGTTATGCTCGTCCGCTGGATATTCCCGTGCCAACAATGGGAGTTTACCTTGTGGGAGTTCAATCCAGCGCAGCACCGAACTCTGAACAGGCTCTTCGACACGACACATGAAGATGCCTGGAGGGTGCTGTTCAAGGCGCCGCGGTTCCTCCCCCCATTACTAAGGATCGCGGATTCAGCGAGAAGCGCCACGCTAGTGCGGTAAGTTGTTTTACCTTTCATAGGATACTTGTTTTCTATATAGATTGATTCTATGCGGGATCTAAACTCCCGTGCCGTTAACAGGACTGGCAGAAAATGGCCGGATAGATCGACTGTCCGGCTCCCTTGCCTGAAGGCCCCGCAGACGCTCTTCTGACGAAGATGCTGACTCCGGCCCCTTATAAGGTGTCGGAGAAGACCAAGGGAGCTCGAAAGAGTTCCCGACGCCAGGCATCATCGGACTCACCGTCCGATGATTCTGCAGTGCACTCTTCCCCCGAAGACGAGGAAGAGGAAGGAGAGGCTCCCCCACCAACTAGGGAGACAATAAAAGGAAGGCCGCCCCAACTGGGGAGGCCGGAGGGTCCAACAAGGGAAGGACGCTCCTTCCGGACAGCTCCACCGCCGCCGACGAAAGTGAAGACGAGTGGTTGCCCAGGGGCAAGCCCCAGGGGAGATCGTATGTATTCGGATACCAAAGTAACCCATAGGATTCCTTTGTCGCATTGCTTTCCCTAACGCCGAACTCCATTGCGCAGGCCGCCCCGAGCCAATATCGAGGTATCCTCGGATGGCTCCCTGGGCGCGTCGGACATGGATAGCGACCCAGTCCAGACCGCCACCTCCCCTCATCTAGCCGACGACACCGAGGTACTGTCTCAAGAGGCACCGGATCAAGGGGGGACAGTCCCGGAGGCGCCTCAAGGCGACCTTCCGGACTCCTGGAGCCGAGGGGACGGGGTCCCCGAGAGCTCCGAGTTCGGCCCTCAGCCAAACACCGCGCCGGACCCTCCAACGGCTCCGAGCTCGGGTAGGCGGCCCCCTTCAGAGGGGGGTGAGACGCCTGTGCCGGTGACCTCTGTCCATCCAGAGGCGCCGGACACTATGTTGGAAGCGCTTCGCAGCGTTTCCATCGAGGAGGAGCACCGCACTATCATGAGTGCGGTGATCCAGAAGGTTCAGTCCGCCAAGAGTGGATTGACTGAAGCCTATACTAGCCTTCTAACAGGCTTCGAGGTAAGTGTTTTAAAATGTAGTAGAAATATTACCGCATAGACAGTAGTCCCTGATGCTTTGTTCGGTGTTCGTGAAGAAAACCTGAACAGAGGATCAAATAATATCACAGGAGTCTAATATAAGTATGTCAATATGCATATGCAGGCTTCGCTTCTGGCGTCCGCCGCACTAACTGTGGAGGTCACCGTACTGAAGGAGGCCCTCGAGGGGTCCCAGAAAGAGCTCGTCCTTGCTAAGAGGCAGCTCGAGGAGAACAAGGGTAAGTAATACCCCGTCTATAGATGAGAAAAAGGACGTGATTGCTAAATGACAGGATCATTGTATGTTTGCCAGGGGCCACGACCGAGGTGGCGACCCTGAAGCAAGCGTTGTCCCAGCCGAAGAGAAGGCGGCCCAGGAGCGCACCCAGCGAGAGAGGCACGAGGCTCGGGTGGGCGAGGTGTAGCAAGAGCTCCAGGCTCTCGTGACGAAGCATGAGGCATTGGATCTTGACTTGAAGACGCGGGAGTCTGAGCTTGCTGCGACCCGTGAGAGCGCGAAGAGTGCCAAGGCCGAGGCCCAGAAGGCCCTTCAGGCGATCGACGCGATGAAAAAAATAGCGGCGGGTAAGGCTTTCTATATGCAAAGCGAGCATGTAAAGGTGAATTACCGATTACTTACCCGAATCCGGAGCTCTTCAGGAGCATTCGCAGATTTGCCCTGCAGTGTGTCCGATGCCGCACAATTCTACTGTGCCGGGGACGGGAGCTCGATGGAGAAGCTGTTCTGGTCTCAGTATGCTGAGGCCGAACATCCGGTGCCATTGAGCGACCAGCTAAAGTAGATGGCCGAGCTACATAAGGCGGCCGATCAGGCCATGAAGGGATTCATAGTCCGATTGTGGCCTGGCGATACCCTTCCGAACAGCTTCTTCGGCCTGGTGAGGCGGCTGGTGGATGCTTGCCCATGGCTGGAGGTCGTCAAGCGATCCGTCTGCATTGAAGGTGCACGCCGGGCCTTCGCCCATGTGAAAATGCAGTGGGTCAAGCTGGACGCCGTGAAGCTTATCAAGGAGGGGCCGTCGAAGGGCAAGGAGCACCGCCACCCCGAGATGTACTACGAGGGTGTTCTGTCGGGCGCCCGTCTTATCGCGGATGAATGTTCAAAAAATGTAATATTTGAATGAGACTTGCTCGTTTTGTATCCTGTGTGATGAAAACTTGTTTCATATGCGCTATGCAACGCTTGTGTGAATTTAAAATATTACCTTCTATTTAGCTGTTTTATCCAATCTGAGAGATGGCTAGTCCTCAGCTTCTGCCCCCATACCACGAGTGCTGGGGTGTTCGGGATAAACCTGAGCACTCTTATTCCCATGTTTGGGTCCTTCGAGGGAGGTGCTCAGCCCAACGAACAAGGCAACCGGACTAATAATGCTTTTTATCACTCTCACTTAGCCATAGAGTTCTATAATTTTAAATTTCGGTGAAGCCCCTGGTATTCGGAAGGCCGAATTCGGGGCACGATACACGCCTTTAGGCCGGACGGAGCCGGCCCTTCGCCCTAAGCGGCATAAGTCTTTAGGGACTCGAAAAACCTCGCCGAACAGCAACCAGTCTCTCGCCTTATCATGACAATCAGTTTTAGCTTTCTCTACTGAGGTGCTTGGCCCGGCAGAACCGGGGCACAATCGCAGTAGTTCTCCTAGCGCTACCTTAGCCGATAGAGCGGAATGTAAGGTACCAAAACATAGGAGCCGGGCAAACCCAACATTTGACCAAAGACATGATTCGGAGCTGATGCATATAATGCTATAAGTTCGGGGTGCCGCACTTGTGAAAGTGTTCGGACTTTTCACACCATATTGTGAGTACGTAAGCCCCTGGTGCATTGGCCGTACCAGAGTGTAAAGTTGCTAGGCGTCATTAATGAATACATAGATATGTATACATATAACAAAAATGCGATAATAGTCGTAATGTCATGCCATGTATATTAAAAAATTGCATTAAAGCTGAGTGATACAGATAGTGTAATAAGCAAAAGAGTAGGACTATGTCCCTTCCAAGGGCGAGCTGAGGAATTATATGAAATCTGTAATCCACCTGGGAATTCTGTAGTTGTCGGCCTCCTTGGTTGCTGTATCATGTGTTCGACAATAGAGCTGCCGGACAGTGTTTCCAGAGATTGAAGTCCTGAAAGAAAAAGAAAAATGACCAAACGGGAAGCCCCTGGTGCGGTTTAGGCCGTGTTTTGGGGCGTGTCGTGGTTGTGCCCCCTCCCACCTGTGCCCATGGTATTTTTAATGCGTAATTATGTACGAGCGGCACCAACAACGCTGTTGGGCTGGGATTGGGGTGGCCGCCGTATTGCTACGCGAGCTCAGATCGCGCCAGGTGGTCTGTTTACCGATTGCCCCGAGCGCGCTTGAAGGTGTCCGGGCTTTGAAACGCCGAACTGGTAGATTGCCTTGAGAGGCTGCTTTGCGCTTCTGTTGCAAGGGCCGCGGTGTGCTCCTCTGTTCGGAGAGAGCGCTCTGTGTTTCCGTTGACTGTAATAACTCCGCGGGGTCCTGGCATCTTGAGCTTGAGGTATGCATAATGTGGCACCGCATTGAATCTAGCGAATGCGGTTCGTCCGAGCAACGCATTGTAACCACTGCGGAACGGGACTATATCGAAGATTAACTCTTCGCCTCGGAAGTTATCCGGGGATCCGAAGACCACTTCCAGTGTAATTGAGCCTGTGTAGTGGGCCTCTATGCCTGGAATGACGCCTTTAAAGGTCGTCTTTGTGGGTTTGATCCTTGAGGGGTCTATACCCATTTTGCGCACTGTGTCCTGATAAAGTAGGTTCAGGCTGCTGCCGCCGTCCATAAGGACTCAAATGAGGTGAAATCCGTCGATGATTCGGTCTAAGACCAGTGCGGCGAATCCGCCGTGACGGATACTAGTGGGGTGGTCCCTGCAATCAAAGGTGATCGGATAGGAGGACCAAGGGTTGAACTTTGGGGCGACTGGCTCCAGCGCATATACGTCCCTGAGCTCACGCTTCCGCTCCCTCTTGAGGATGTGGATTGCGTATATCATGTTCACCGTCCGCACTTGCGGGGGAAACCTCTTCTGTCCACCAGTGTGCGGCTGCCGGGGTTCGTCCTCGTCATCGCTATGCGGCCCCTTGTCCTTGTTTTCGGCGATTAACTTGCCGGCCTGCTTGAACACCCAACAATCCATGTTGGTGTGATTGGCTGGCTTGTCTAGGGTGCCGTGTATTTGACACGAGCGATTGAGTATACGGTCCAAGCTGGACGGACACGGTGTACTTTGTTTGAATGGCTTTTTCCCTTGACCGTGTTTAGAGCATTTGAATCTGGCATTGACTGCCGTATCCTCAGTACTTTCGCCATTAATGTGGCGCTTATGCTTGTTACGATGTGACCTGCTGTTGCCGTCTTTGGTATCTGAGGTACCATGGTTCTTTGATATGTTGTTACTGCGAGCCAACTAGCTGTCTTCTCCCGCACAAAAGCAGGTCATGAGCGTCGTGAGGGCTGCCATAGATTTCAGCTTTTCCTGACCAAGGTGCCGGGCTAGCCACTCATCTCGGATGTTGTGCTTGAAAGCCGCTAAGGCCTCCGTGTCCGGACAATCGACAATTTGATTTTTCTTTGTAAGGAACCGAGTCCAGAATTGCCTGGCCGACTCTTCTGGCTGCTGAATTATGTGGCTCAAGTCATCGGTGTCTGGTGGTCGCACATAAGTGCCCTGAAAGTTGTCGAGGAATGCGGCTTCCAGATCTTCCCAGCAGCTAATGGAGTCCGCTGGCAAGCTATTAAGCCAATGCCGCGCTGGTCCTTTGAGTTTTAGTGGGAGGTATTTGATGGCATGTAAGTCATCACCACGAGCCATGTGGATGTGGAGGAGGAAGTCCTCAATCCATACTGCGGGATCTGTTGTGCCGTCGTATGATTCAATGTTTACAGGTTTGAAACCTTCTGGGAATTGATGTTCCATTACTTTGTCTGTGAAGCATAAGGGGTGTGCAGCGCCTCTGTATTGGGCTATATCGCGATGCAGCTCATATGGGTCCTACCCGCTGTGTTCGGCCCGGCCGGATTTGCTTTTACTATATCCGGCATGACATTTACCGTCTCGTAGAGTGGTGCGCCCTCGTGATCAGTAGATCGATCTTGAATGCTTTGCTTTGTCCTCCAATATGTCTCGCTGGTCTGGCGTATCTCCCCATGCCTTTTTATTTGGATGGCGTTGGGGTGGAGGCTGAGCTTTTGGCTGGAATACCTCTCTATCGCGGCCACGAGGTGGCCGATCAGCCGTATCATACGCTTCTTCCTCCAGTCGGGGTAGTAACCTGCACCTTGGGTAACTCCTGGAGGGACGGTCGAGTTTATATTCCTCGGCCGCGAGGACTTCAGTCCATTTGTCAGCTAGCAGGTCTTGATCAGCTTGAAGCTGCTGCTGCTTTTTCTTCAGGCTATTTGCCATGGCCATAAGCCTGCGCTTGAAGTGCTCTTGTTCGACGGGATCCTCTGGTACGGTGAATTCATCATCGCCGAGGCTTGCCTCGTCTTCAGAGGGGGGCATGTAATTGTCATCCTCCTCCTCTCTGCTAGCCGCCCTCTCAGGAGAGCTGGCTCCTTCATCCTCCTGCTCTAAATCTTGCTGGAGGGGATTGTTGTTGTCTTCGATGCTATCCGGAGTGTTATTATCTCTTGTGCCGGTATCACCACTTTTCCTTTGGCGGGACTTAGAGCGGCGCCACTGACGCCGGCACTTGGGTTGCTTCTTGGAGGGGTCATCCTCCTCTATCTCGTCGCCGTTGCCTTCATTGGGTGTATCCACCATGTATATGTCATACGACGAGGTGGCTTTCCAGTGCCCTATAGGTGCTGGTTCATGTTCGTCTCCTACATCGTCGTCCATACCGTCGATGTCTTCGGAGTCGAAGTCGAGCATGTCGGTTAAATCATCGACAGTGGCTACAAAGTGGGTGGTGGGTGGGCGTCGTTCTTCGTCGTCTGCATCCCAATCCTGTTGGCCATAATCCGGCCATGGCTCTCCTGACAAAGAGAGAGACCTTAGTGAATTCAGGATGTCGCCGAAGGGCGAGTGCTGAAAGATATCCGCGGCGGTGAATTCCATGATCGGCGCCCAATCGGATTCGATTGGCAGGGGCGCGGATGGTTCTGTGTCCGGAAGAGAGTCTGACACCTTGGAGTCACGAGCTGTGCAGAGGATTATGCTGGTGTTTGGCTTGATCGCCGTCGAGACTGCGGCCCCTGAGGCGGTGTCTAGCCACCCGTCCTCGATTGGCGCAGTTGGCTCCGAGCTAAGGGTCGAAGCTGATGCGGGCGCAGCTTCTGGGGTACCGTCCGGTGGCAGAGCTAGATCATACCCATCGCGACAGTGCGGTGCGCCCGGCTGTGGCTCGAATCCGTCGAAGATCAAGTCCCCACGGATGTTGGCCGTGTAATTCAAACTTCCAAATCTAACCTGATGGCCAGGGGCGTAGCTTTCAATCTGCTCCAGATGGCCAAGCGAATTAGCCCGCAGTGCAAAGCTGCCGAATACGAAGATCTGTCCGGGGAGAAAAGTCTCACCCTGGACCACATCGCTACCAATGATAGTAGGAGCCATCAAGCCTAATGGCGACGACATAGAGGAACTCTCAATGAAAGCACCAATGCTGGTGTCAAAACCGGCGGATCTCGGGTAGGGGGTCCCGAACTGTGCGTCTAGGCCGAATGGTAATAGGAGGCAAGGGACACGAAGTTTTACCCAGGTTCGGGCCCTCTTGATGGAGGTAAAACCCTATGTCCTGCTTGATTAATATTGAAGATATGGGTGTTACAAGAGTGGATCTACCACGAGATCAGAGAGGCTAAACCCTAGAAGCTAGCCCACGGTATGATTGTATGTTGTGATTGTCGTCCTACGGACTAAAATCATTCAGTTTATATAGACACCGGAGAGGGTTAGGGTTACACAAGGTCGTTTACAAAGGAGGAGATATCCATATATGTATTGCCTAGCTTGCCTTCCACGCCATGTAGAGTCCCATCCGGACACGAGACAAAGTCTTCAATCTTGTATCTTCATAGTCTAACAGTCCGGCCAATGGAGATAGCCCAGCTGTCCGGAGACCCCCTAATCCAGGACTCCCTCATTCACTATTTAGTCTTTTCCTTTTATTTTAGTTTTCTGCCAGGGACCTATTCGCTAGGTTGTATTTTATAGATTAGCCCATGATTTTCAAACGACCACATCTTTTTACTCATTTATCCAAATTCAACGAAACCAACGCCCACTTCTTAGTTATGATCCCCTCTATCCAGTAAAACAACTTAAACATGTTTTTGAAAATTTAAAATATGATTTCAAACAATTTTGAATTTGAATATTCTTTTGGTCGTAACTTGAGTTTCATAGCTCCGTTTGAGTTGATTCTTTCTGCATATCGAAGCTCTTGACCCAAACATTCTGATAAGGGCAAATTCACATAATTTTGGTACTATTAGAAATTGTTTTATGTTGCAAGAGTTATTTGCTTGGTTTTGATGTTTTCCGAATCATCTTTTTATTCGATCTTTCTGATCTTCTGAGTGATTGCTTATGTGTGGTTACTGTTGATTTCTTATGATAGATTGACCGGAGTGTGGCGTGTAGAAATATCAAGTGTTTTGAGTGCGAATCTTCTTCGTCAACAGTGCACGCAAGTTCACACTTTGATCATATCCCTTTTCATACCCAGTTTTTATGCATTAGTTTCACCCTCAAACATTGCATGGTTAGGATTTGATAATATGTGGGTTTTGGGAAGTAGATGAGGTAGTACCTATTACCTTTTTTATTATCAAACCCTTGGGAGTTACTTCTACGTTTGCTTGTTATACCATGCTATGCTAGTAGACGTGGATTGGGTGAGTGTATCCATGATAGATGTGAGATTGTTAAATTAATGGTTTATTTAAGGTGGCAACTTAAACACACATCTGGGGGGATTGAGGCACCTGGGTATTCCAGCGATTGCCTATTTTTCTTTATGGACCGCCACCCAGGCTCAAAGGGATCATGAGATTATTCATACTAGAAACTTCCGTGTGCAGCCATAAGCTACTATGGGCTCTAGCATAGTTGACTAAGTCATACGAACTCTTATAGTGGTAGACTAGAAGATGTAGGGGATGTAGGTTGGTACTGTCTACCCGATCGTAAGGTGCTAGCGCTTCTGAAAGACTATGTCTCAGTCATCCGTTTATCAAACATCATGTAGTGCGAGAATCCCAACGGAGGAGATCGAGTCTTTTGGGGAAAAGTGCACAAACCTCTGAAGAGTGTATAAACTAATCATGATTAGCCGTGTCCCCCGTTATGGACGTCTTGAGTATCTAATACTTGGATTATCATGTGAATCTCACCATGTGTCTTTAATTAATTTTGTTGGGTTTTAATGATGATGTTTAATTAGGATTGAGAGGGTGTCTACACTCTCAATGTTTAACAACCACCTTGATAGTTAAATAAAATTTATTCCTTTGCAGTAGGGAGACATTGCCTTTCGCAAAAACTATAACCATAGAGCTTTCCACCAGCCAAATATGCATGTAGTGATAGCTATTATTCATCATTATCCTATGGTGTGAATTTGCCAGTACATTCAATGTACTGACCCTTGTGGCTGCAACGTCTCATGTTTGCAGGACTTCTTACGATGAGTAAGTGATACGTTAGGTTACGATTTCTACACTCAACTTTGCCGTTGGTGTTGATGGGTATCCACAACCTTTGTTACTTCTGCTATTTGGATTGAGGTAATAGTATTTACGTTATTTTATACATGTGATTTACCTCTGTTATAAATCCTTCGAGTACTGTGTGTGTCAGCATACTGATCCAGGGATGACACTTAAGCACAGAGACTTGATCCATTCGGGTCGGGTTGCTACAAGATGGTATCAGAGCACATGTTGACTGTAGGACATGACCCTAGAGATTGGCAAGCCCATAGGAAAGATTTTCTCTACAACTTCATTTTCAAAAGATCTTTTACTTCTCTTCTCTTCTGAGCTTATTCAAATATTCCCTTTTGGTGAGACCATACCCCTTTTTCCCTTTTGACCACTCAAAGATTCGACTGATGAGACCAATCCAAGAAGTATAGGATATTGGACAACTAAGACCATTCAGAATGAAGAGGGTTTTACGATACATTATGATAATGGAAACTACAACTATTGAAGACTCTGAAGACTAGGAGAATTGGAGGCTTCGAAGAATTTCTAGATTTGTATGACCTAGGAAGGCTACCCTTATGGAACTTGGCAAAATATGGAAGCTGTCAATACCCGAGATCAAGGTGTATCGGAGAAAGACCGGAACATGGAGCATTAGAACTCGAAATTTTGTCAAGGAAAACCCTAAGGCAGGAGATATCAACTATGGATAGATAGCTCATGGCAATGACAAGGGCAGAAACACGGTTATCCATGATGTCAACGCCCGCTGATGCTATTGTCACCATGTTGAGTTAAGGATGCATTTCTTCAGAATGGATTGAATGGAAGAAGGCTGATGGAGCACCTATCAGTAAGACGAAGTTTTAACCTTAGCCGGTGTATCACTAGGATCTGGTGTAATACATGAAGAAGTTTAAGATGGACTTGTAGGAAGTCATATTTGACAAGGAGGCCATTCGTGAAGAACTCAGGAACCAAAAGCTTAAAGTAGCCAAGCTAGAGGAGAAAAACCTTGAGACATCAAAGATTCTTCATGAACTGAAGGACAGTAGGATCATGGTCCATGTTGAGGTTGATGAAACCCAGAAGTTTGGAATGCAACTCCAGAATATTCAAGGATGTCACGAGAGGCTTTGCTACAATAGAGATGAGCTGGCAAAAGGACTTGAGAAAGACAAGCATGATCGGAAGAAGCCATTGGAGGCATGAACAAGACTTGAAGAGTTCGACGACCTTGAAGATTTATTGACCTTTAGAAGACCAAACCCATGTCATAAACCTATGTTAGATGCGACGATTGTGAGCTATCATTTGTTTGATGTTTTCTGACAGCCACAATAAAATCTGTTTGTTTGAAACTGTTGTTTGCATTGTGTGTATCCCTCTCTATCTCTCTTATCTCACCCCAAACCCATGGACCCAATAGAGGATGAATGAATATGAGCTTATATTTTCTGGACCGATGAGTTAATTGGAGACGGACCAATGGATTCAGAACATGGAGGATCACATGAAGAATAACCCTATAGTCGGAAAGGATATGACCCAGCACACTCTTCAGTGCTTTGAAAGAGGTGCTGCTACTTGGTGGAGGATGTACCAAACCATCAATGGATGGCAAGGAGTAACCACTTGGAAAGAATTTAAGTTGACTTTGCCAAAGTCTCGGTTTGTGTCCCAGAAGTTGAAGCCTTATGGAAAGGATATGAAGAAACCTTGTGCATGCAAGATTTGTGGAAAAATAGGACATACCCATAAAGAACACAAGGATGAATGCCCTAATTGTGAAGGAAGTCACCCAGTTGAAGAATGCCCAACTAGGCAGATTAGTTGTTTCTTGTGTGAAGGGACTACCCACTATCATGCTCAGTGTCACATTTACCCCATGGGACAACAAACCATCCAGCGGAAGAAAGAAGTAATGAAAGGAGCCCTCATGGAAATTTTAGAAGAAGTTGTGATGAAGGAAGAGATGGATGACACACCTAAAGAAGACCCGAGTAAGCCCTGCACTAAGTCTTGCTATTCATGTGGAGAAGAAGGACACATCTCCCAGAATTGTATGAATGGGGATCTAGTAGAATTCCCGACAGAGGAAGTAGAATATGACCCACAGGAAATAAAAGCCCTGATTGGAATGGAAAAGTCCAGGAAGAGAAACCGATTGGAGCCCAGGAGGGACCTGAGTCATATCACCTGTTACAGGTGCAAGGAGTCAGGGCACTACCTCAACAGTTGCCCAAAAAGGAAACCTCGATACTTGTCAGAAGTAATATGTTTTAGTTGTAATGGAGCAGGGCACTTTGCCAGAGAATGCCCCAAGGAGAAGGAAACTTGTGCTAGATAGTTGAGTTTGCAACAAAAGAAATGGAGCAGTAGAAGTGAGAACATTTTCTTTTATATTGAGGTGTTGAGTTGAGACATGTAATGGAAAAGCGAGAGAATGTAATCATTTGAGAATGAATAAAGTAGCATCGCTGGTACTGATATGGATTTTATGAGTTGTTACCCTATGAAGAAGAATTTTGACAATTTTTGAGGATATGAGAAATATGGTCTATGCAAGATTTGTGCATTTTAAGGGTGGTAGTACCCTGTAAGAACCCTTGACCCCTGGAAAAGATAAGGATACTCCACTGAGTGGATTTCGGACAAAATAAATACGAGTTTTGTCTTGATATGTGTGATGCCCCAAGAGTATGTGGGATGAAGTTGGAGACTGCCAGTTGTTTGGACCAAATGTGATCAAGGAGTCAGAAGAGAATGTTAAGTTGATTCGAGATAGACTGAAGGTAGCCCAGCCTAGGCAAAAGAGTTATGTAGACTCAAAAACTCAAGGAGGTAGTCTATGAGATTGGAGATGGAGCATGTCTTCGTCCCCTCTGCGAGGAGTTAAACAATTTGTAGTTAAGGGAAAGTTAGCCCCGAGATTTGTAGGACCATACCGAGTTTTGGACCGTACGGGAGAAGTGGCCAACAAGTTGGAGTCACCCGAAGGACTGTCAGGAGTTCATGATGTGTTTCATGTTTCCCAGTTGAAGAAGTGCCATGCAGAGATGGCCAATATTCACCTGTAAGGACGCTTGACCCTGGAAAGGATAATGATGTTCCACGAAGGGGAGTATGGACTTCATAAGTATAAGTTTTTATCTCGGTATGAGGGATATCCCATGAGGATGAAGAGATGAATTACTATTGGATATAAAGGAGGTATGATGTTGGAAATATGGGTCAAGGGAAATTCCATGATGAGTCTGAGTAATCACGTCTTAGTTTGGTGCAAATAGAAGGAAGGGAGACAATATAATTGGATGGATTTTAAGTATGCTTGGAAGCTGGAAGTTGGATGTTGGAATAACGATCAGCTGCCCCGAGGATGAGTTCAAGGATTACAAGTAATGAGATGGGCCATAACCCACAGGCCCAGGACCTGCCAAGAAGCAAGCACATTCTTGCTGAAGGAAAAACCCTGGAATAGGATATACCTTTGTTGACAGACGATTTTATAGGAGTTTACACAAAACCTAAGAGTTGTGAAGAAATGATAGATGTTTGTTCCGCTTGCAGAATCTATGGATATATCCGAACTTGGTTCGTCGACAAGAGAAATTCTGCAATGCTTGTGAGGATGACCGAGTGATAGAATGCGAGATTCACAAAACCGTATACAATGTAATGATTTGGGTGTGGGATGGATTGATCACCATACCGACTTACTCTTATTATTTGCCTTGCTATAAGGGATGGTAAATCTGAGTGACTTACCTATAGTAGAGCGACTACAATGAAAACCTTGTTTAAACCTTAAAGGGTATAAGTATTTTTCCCTTGTACAAGGCAGTTGTTGCCAACCATAGGTTATACGGTGAGGATCAACCCAGACCCATTTCCTGCAGGAGAAACCATAAATTGTTGACCACCATGAGATATCAGTACTTGTTTAGTATTGGCGCCAGACCCGTCAGCTAAGAAGACCCAATCTCGGAATAACCTTACCAGGATGAAAGTACAGTAGAATTGTGGAAAAGGTTATGCCACTACCGGAAGAGCCCAGAGAAGGAATTATCCTTACGATCTGAGAAGACCGACACTGTCAAGACTAAGGATGGAGTATATGAGTTTTCATGGAACAGTAACCATGATTCTAAGGGTGGTAGCACTCCACACCCCAAAGACGATCGATGGATTTTGAGAAGACCCCCAAACCCTAACCTCTTTCTTGCTAGCCTCTGTGAATCTCAAGGACGAGATTCATTTTAAGGGTGGTAGGTTTGTAACATCCCAAAATTCTAAATTTTGGAATGTTAAAATAAATAAGTAGATTTGATTGTTCGTTTGATTGATTTGTCTGAAAGTGAGTGAATTCAAAACTTTTTGAAAGTTAAATGAGAGGGAATAAAAGGACTTTCCCAAACTTTCATCTTTGCTTTCTGATCTCCATGAATTCAAATTTTTTCAAATACAAAACCCTTGAGCGAACATGATATGACTTCTTCCATTTAATTAAATGAAAGGGTATTTGAAAATATTTGAATTTCATTTGGAAATATCTCAACTCATAAACTTCATGCAACTCAATGATTTTCATGAGAGAAGATAAAATGACTTCTTCAAAACAGATGAAATATGAGTTGGAAGTTTAAAAGGATCAAATTAAAATCCTTTTGAAATTATTTTCAATTTGGAGTTATTTGGGTTTTATTCAAATTATTTTTCTCCAAAAATAAAATATATGGAAATTAGGGTAACATGATTCCATATAACAGAAAATTGGAGGGAAATAAATTTGAAATCATTTTGGTATTTTTAAAATGATTTTTACTGGATTTTACTAGAGCAGTAGCACTCTTTGCTTTATTTGAATTTGTGTGGATTTTATTTGACTCTAGAAAAATGTCCAGCTTGTAGGAAATCTTTTTCTGAAAATTTTGATATATTATATGCCTATGTTATATTTTATTTCATTTCTTCTGTCTGCAATTTTTTTTAAAAAAACTTCCGCCGAATGGGCCGGCCCAGCTCCCAGGCCACGGCCCAGCCCAAGCCGTCAACCGCCATCGCCCTGACTCCAGGCGGGAGTCCGCCACCCGTACGACGTCGCGCCGCCGCCTTGCTCCGCCCTGCCTCTCCTCGCCGCCTTTGACCCTCCTCCACGCCCTCTCGCCTTTAAAAGGCGAGACCGTCCCCTCTCTCTCTCCTCGTTCGCCGTGCCGCTGCCGCATCTTGCCGAGCCGCCTCAGCCCGCAGCCGTCGCCGCCGTTGTCAACCACCGCCTCCGCCGCTCGCAGTGCCGCCCCGCGTCGCCTCGCCCCGCGCCGCCTCGACCCTCGCCGCCCGTGCCTTCCCCGCCGCCGCTTGGAGCCGCCGCGCCGAACCCCGCCGCTGCCGCCGTTCGCCTTGACGCCGGAGCCGCCGCTGCCATTTGTGGTCGTCAACCCGAACCGCCACCTGAACCGGTACAAAACCGCCCGGTCCGGTTTTTTTAGGGTTTAGATTTACTTCGGTTTTTCTTAAAAAAACGGTTTATCTTTTTAGGTTAACTTATTCTACGAGTGTTCATTAGCTAGGGTTCGGTAGCGAACGATTTTCGTTCGTTAGCGATCGGTAACGAACGTTCACTATTTAGTCTTTTCCTTTTATTTTAGTTTTCTGCCAGGGACCTATTGGCTAGGTTTTATTTTATAGATAAGCCCCTGGTTTTCAAACGACCACATCTTTTTACTCGTTTATCGAAATTCAACGAAACCAATGCCCACTTCTTCGTTATGACCCCCTCTATCCAGTAAAACAACTTAAACATGTTTTTGAAAATTTAAAATATGATTTCAAACAGTTTTGAATTTGAATCTTCTTTTGGTCGTAACTTGAGTTTCGTAGCTCCGTTTGAGTTGATTCTTTTTGCATATCGAAGCTCTTGACCCAAACATTCTGATAAGGCCAAATTCACATAATTTTGGTACTATTAGAAATTGTTTTATGTTGCAAGAGTTATTTGCTTGGTTTTGATGTTTTCTGAATCGTCTTTTTATTCGATCTTTCTGATCTTCTGAGTGATTGCTTATGTGTGGTTACTATTGATTGCTTATGATAGATTGACCGAAGTGTGATGAGTAGATCTATCAAGTGTTTTGAGTGCGAATCTTCTTCATCAACAGTGCAGGCAAGTTCACACTTTGATCATATCCCTTTTCATACCCAGTTTTTATGCATTAGTTTCACCCTCAAACAGTGCATGGTTAGGATTTGATAATATGTGGGTTTTGGGAAGTAGATGAGGTCGTACCTATTACCTGTTTTATTATCAAACCCTTGGGAGTTACTTCTACGTTTGCTTGTTATGCCATGCTATGCTAGTAGACATGGATTGGGTGAGTGTATCCATGACAGATGTGAGATTGTTCAATTAATGGTTTATTTAAGGTGGCAACTCAAACACACACCTGGGTGGATTGAGGCACCTGGGTATTCCAGTGATTACCTGTTTTTCTTTATGGACCACCACCCAGGCTCAAAGGGATCATGAGATTATTCATACTAGAAACTTCCGCGTGCAGCCACAAGCTACTATGGGCTCTAGCATAGTTGACTAAGTCGTGCGAACTCTTACAGTGGTAGACTAGCAGATGTAGGGGATGTAGGTTGGTACTGTCTACCAAATCGTAAGGTGCTAGCGCTTCTGAAAGACTATGTCTCGGTCATCCGTTTCTCAAACATCATGTAGTGCGAGAATCCCAACGGAGGAGATCGAGTCTTGTGGGGAAAAGTGCACAAACCTCTGCAGAGTGTATAAACTAATCATGATTAGCCGTGTCCGCCATTATGGACGTCCTGAGTATCTAGTACTTGGAATATCATGTGAATCTCATCATGTGACTTTAATTAATTTTGTTGGGTTTTAATGATGATGTTTAATTGGTATTGAGAGGGTGTCTACACTCTCAATGTTTAACAACCACCTTGATAGTTAAATAACATTTATTCCTTTGAAGTAGGGAAAAATTGGCTTTTCGCAAAAACTATAACCATAGAGCTTTCCACCAGACAAATATACATGTAGTGATAGCTATTATTCATCATTATCCTATGGTGTGAATTTGCTAGTACATTCAATGTACTAACCCTTGTGGCTGCAACGTCTCATGTTGCAGGACTTCTTACGACGAGTAAGTGATACGTTTGGGTTATGATTTCTACACTCAACTTTGCCATTGGTGTTGATGGGTATCCATAACCTTTGTTACTTCCGCTATTTGGATTGAGGTAATAGTATTTACGTTATTTTATACATGTGATTTACCTTTGTTATAAATCCTTCGAGTATTGTGTGTCAGCATACCGATCCAGGGATGACACTTAAGCACAGAGACTTGATCCATTCGGGTCGGATTGCTACATCACAGTGCTAAAGGCTGTGGATGTAGAAATCAAGAAGGTGCATCAAGTGTTGATGGTAAACAAGACCACCAGTTTCAAGAAAAATGGTAAAGGGAAGAAGGAGAACTTCAAGAAGAATGGCAAGCAAGTTGCTGCTCAAGTGAAGAAGCCCAAGTCTGGACCTAAGCCTGAGACTGAGTGCTTCTACCGCAAAGGGACTGGTCATTGGATGCGGAACTGCCCCAAGTATTTGGCGGAGAAGAAGGATGGCAAAGTGAAAGGTATATTTGATATACATGTTATTGATGTGTACCTTACTAATGCTCGCAGTAGCGCCTGGATATTTGATACTGGTTTTGTTGCTAATATTTGCAACTCAAAACAGGGGGTACGGATTAAGCGAAGATTGGTTAAGGACGAGGTGACGATGCACGTGGGAAATGGTTCCAAAGTCGATGTGATCACCGTCGGCACGCTACCTCTACATCTACCTTCGGGATTAGTTTTAGACCGAAATAATTGTTATTTGGTGCCAGTATTGAGCATGAACATTATATCTGGATCTTGTTTGATGTGAGACGGTTATTCATTTAAATCAAAGAATAATGGTTGTTCTATTTATATGAGTAATATCTTTTATGGTCATGCACCCTTGATGAGTGGTCTATTTTTACATAATAGTGATACACATATTCATAGTATTGAAGCCAAAAACTATAAGTTTAACAATGATAGTGCAACTTATTTGTGGCACTGCCATTTAGGTCATATTGGTGTAAAGCGCATGAAGAAACTCCATGCTGATGGGCTTTTGGAATCACTTGATTATGAATCACTTGATGCTTGCGAACCATGCCTCATGGGCAAGATGACTAAGACTTCGTTCTCTAGAACAATGGAGCGAGCAATAGACTTGTTGGAAATAATACATACTGATGTATGCGGTCCGATGAGTGTTGATGCTCGTGGCGGGTATCATTTTTTTCTTACCTTCACAGATGATTTCAGCAGATATGGCTGTATCTACTTGATGCAACATAAGTCTGAAGCATTTGAAAAGTTCAAAGAATTTGAGAGTGAAGTGGATAATCATCGTAACAAGAAAATTAAGTTTCTACGATCTGATCGTGGAGGTGAATATTTGAATTATGAGTTTGGTCTTCATTTGAAACAATGCGGAATAGTTTCGCAACTCACGCCACGTGGAACACCACAACGTAATGGTGTGTCTGAATGTCGTAACAACACTTCATTAGATATGGTGTGATCTATGATGTCTCTTACTGATTTACCGCTATCTTTTCGGGGTTATGCTTTAGAGACGGCTGCATTCACGTTAAATAGGGCACCATCAAAATCCATTGAGATGACTCCTTATGAACTATGGTTTGGCAAGAAACCCAAGTTGTCGTTTCTTAAAGTTTGGGGCTGTGATGCTTATATGAAAAAGCTTCAACCTGATAAGCTCGAACCCAAATCGAAGAAATGTGTCTTCATAGGATATCCAAAGGAGACTATTGGGTACACCTTCTATCACAGATCCGAAGGCAAGATATTCGTTGCTAAGAATGGATCCTTTCTAGAGAAGGAGTTTCTCTCGAAAGAAGTGACTGGAAAGAAAGTAAAACTTGACGAGGTAATTCTACCTACTCCCTTATTGGAAAGTAGTTCATCACAGAAATCAGTTCCAGTGATTCCTACACCAGTAAGTGAGGAACTAATGATGATGATCATGAAACTTCTGAGCAAGTTACTACCGAACATCATAGGTCAACCAGAATAAGATCCGCACCAGAGTGGTATGGTAATCCTATTCCGGAGGTCATGTTACTTGACCATGACAAACCTACGAACTATGAGGAAGCGATGATGAGCCCAAATTCCGCAAAATGTCTTGAGGCCATGAAATCTGAGATGGGATCCATGTATGAGAACAAAGTGTGGACTTTGGTTGACTTGCCTGATGATCGACAAGCCATAGAGAATAAATGGATCTTCAAGAAGAAGACTGACGCTGACGATAATGTTACTGTCTACAAAGCTCGACTTGTTGCAAAAGGTTTTCGACAAGTTCAAGGAGTTGACTACGATGAGACCTTCTCACCCGTAGCGATGCTTAAGTCTGTCTGAATCGTGTTAGAAATTACTGCATTTTATGATTATGAAATTTGGCAAATGGATGTCAAAGCTGCATTCCTTTATAGATATCTTAAAGAAGAGTTGTATATGATGCAACCAGAAGGTTTTGTCGATCCAAAAGGTGCTAACAAAGTGTGCAAGCTCCAGCGATCCATTTATGGACCGGTGCAAGCCTCTCGGAGTTGGAATATATGCTTTGATAGTGTGATCAAAGCATATGGTTTTATACATACTTTTGGAGAAGCATGTATTTACAAGAAAGTGAGTGGGAGCTCTGTAGCATTTCTGATATTATATGTGGATGACATATTGCTGATCGGAAATGATACTGAATTTCTGAATAGCATAAAAGGACACTTGAATAAGAATTTTTCAATGAAAGACCTTGGTGAAGTTGCTTATATATTGGGCACCAAGATCTATAGAGATAGATCAAGATGCTTAATTGGACTTTCACAAAGCACATACCTTGATAAAGTCTTGAAGAAGTTCAAAATGGATCAAGCAAAGAAAGGGTTCTTGCCTGTGTTACAAGGTGTGAAGTTGAGTCAGACTCAATGCCCAACCACTACAGAAGATAGAGAGAAAATGAAAGTCATTCCCTATGCTTCAGCCATAGGTTCTATCATGTATGCAATGTTGTGTACCAGACCTGATGTCTGCCTTGCTATCAGTTTAGCAGGGAGGTACCAAAGTAATCCAGGAGTGGATCACTGGACAGCGGTCAAGAATATCCTGAAATACCTGAAAAGGACTAAGGATATGTTTCTCATTTATGGAGGTGACAAAGAGCTCATTGTAAACGGTTACGTCGATGCAAGCTTTGACACTAATCCAGATGACTCTAAGTCACAAACCGGATACATATTTTTGTTGAATGGTGGAGCTGTTAGTTGGTGCAGTTCCAAGCAGAACGTCGTGGCGGGATCTACGTGTGAAGTGGAGTACACAGCTGCTTTGGAAGCAGCAAATGAAGGAGTCTGGATGAAGGAGTTCAAATCCAATCTAGGTGTAATACCTAGTGCATCGGGTCCAATGAATATCTTTTGTGACAATACTGGTGCAATTGCCTTGGCAAAGGAATCCAGATTTCACAAGAGAACCAAACACATCAAGAGACGCTTCAATTCCATCCGCGATCAAGTCAAGGAGGGAGACACAAAGATTTGCAAGGTACATACGGATCTAAATGTTGCAGACCCGTTGACTAAGCCTCTCTCACGAGCAAAATATGATCAACACCAAGACTCCATGGGTGTTAGAATCATTACATTGTAATCTAGATTATTGACTCTAGTGCAAGTGGGAGACTGAAGGAAATATACCCTAGAGGCAATAGTAAAGTTGTTATTTATATTTCCTTATATCATGATAAATGTTTATTATTCATGCTAGAATTGTATTAATCGGAAACGTAGTACATGTGTGAATACATAGACAAAATGAGTGTCACTAGTATGCCTCTACTTGACTAGCTCGTTAACCAAAGATGGTTAAGTTTCCTAGCCATGGACAAGAGTTGTCATTTGATGAACGGGATCACATCATTCGAAAATGATGTGATTGACTTGACCCATCCGTTAGCTTAGCACGATGGTCGTTTAGTTTACTACTATTGCTTTCTCCATAACTTATACATGTTCGTATGACTATGAGATTATGCAACTCCCGAATACCGGAGGAACACTTAGTGTGCTATCAAACGTCACAACGTAACTGGGTGACTATAAAGATGCTCTACAGGTGTCTCCGACGGTGTTTGTTGAGTTGGCATAGATCGAGATTAGGATTTGTCACTCTGTGTATCGGAGAGGTATCTCTGGGCCCTCTCGGTAATGCACATCACTATAAGCCTTGCAAGCAATGTGACTAATGAGTTAGTTACGGGATGTTACATTACGGAACGAGTAAAGAGACTTGCCGGTAACAAGATTGAACTAGGTATTGAGATACCGACGATCGAATCTCGGGCAAGTAACATACTGATGACAAAGGGAACGACGTATGTCGTTATGCGGTTTGACCGATAAAGATCTTCGTAGAATATGTAGGAACCAATATGAGCATCCAGGTTCAGCTATTGGTTATTGACCAAAGATGAGTCTCGGTCAAGTCTACATAGTTCTCGAACCCGTAGGGTCCGAACGCTTAACGTTCGGTGACGATCGGTATTATGAGTTTATGTGTTTTGATGTACCGAAGGTAGTTCGGAGTCTCAAAATGGTCGAGACATAAAGATCGATATATTGGAAGGCTATGTTTGGACATCGAAATAGTTCCGGATCAGTTTGGGCATTTACCGGAGTATCGGGGGGGTTACCGGAACCCCCTGGGGAGGTATGGGCCTTAATGGGCCCTAGTGGGAGAGGGGGGAGGCGGCCAAGGTGGGGGCGCCCCCCCCCCCAATCCCAATCCGAATTGGGGTGGGGGCGGCCCCCCATTCCTTCTCCCTCTTTGCCCCTTCCTTCTCTCCTACTCCAACAAGGGAAAGGGATAATCCTACTCCTAACGGGAGTAGGACTCCCCCCTTGAGGCGCGCCATAGAGGGCCAGCCCTCCCCCTCCTCCACTCCTTTATATACGGGGGAGGGGGCACCCCATAGAAACACAAGTTGATTGTTTAGCCGTGTGCGGTGCCCCCCTCCACAAAATTCCACCTCGATCATATCGTTGTAGTGCTTAGTTGAAGCCCTGCGTCGGTAACTTCATCATCACCGTCATCATGCCGTCGCGCTGATGAAACTCTCCGTCGACCTCAGCTGGATCTAGACTTCGTGGGAGGTCACCGAGCTGAACGTGTGCAGATCGCGGAGGTGCCGTACCTTCGGTGCTAGGATCGGTCGGATCGTGAAGACGTACGACTACATCAACCGCGTTGTCATAACGCTTCCGCTTACGGTCTATGATGGTACATAGACAACTATATCCCCTCTCATTTCTATGCATCACCTAGATGGATCTTGCGTGTGCGTAGGAATTTTTTTAAAATTACTGCGTTCCCCAACATTTTCCGCCCGCAAAAATTATTTCCCTTAGAACCCAGATCATGAATTTCAAGCAACTTGAACATGAGCATGTTGCACAATCTTGGGAAAGGATGAAAATGATGCTAAGGAATTGCCCAACTCATGGGTTAAATCTTTGGATGATCATACAAAAAATTTATGCGGGGTTGAATTTATTTCTCGTAATCTTTTAAATTTTGCAGTGGGTGGTACTTTTATGGAAATTACTTTGGGTGAAGCCACCAAATTGCTTGATAATATTATGGCAAATTATTCGCGATGGCATACTAAAACAGCTCCTACTAGTGAAAAAGTTAATTCGCTTGAAGAAATTTCTTCTTTGAGTGAAGAAGTTGTTGCTCTTATGAAATTGGTTGCTAGTAAAAGTGCTCCTATTGATTTTAATGATATGCCTTTGTCTACTTAGATTGAGCAAACTAGTGATACCGTAGATGTGAATTTTATCTCTCGAAATAATGTCAACAACAATGATTACAGAGGTAATTTTAATCCTAGGCCTTCTCCTAATGATTCCTCTAATAATTGTGGTTATTCCCATGGAAATACTTATTATAATAATAATAGGAACACCTCTGATCTTGAGAATAATGTTAAAGAATTTATCAACACGGAAAAAATCAACACAACCATAGAAGAAAAGTTGAATAAGATTGATGATTTGTCTAGAAGTGTTGATAGAATTTCTCATGATGTGGAAAATCTCAAGATGAAAATTTGTGTGCCTAAGGTTGAGGAATAAATTAAAGCTCTTTATGTTTCTATGGATGAAAGTAAGAAAATAACCGCTATGCTTAGGGCTAAAAGAGAATTTTTAGAAAAAGCATTTCCTAGTGATTGCTCTCATAAAAGTGAGGAAGATCTTAAAATGATTGGTGTTTCTTCTATTGATTCCTTGTTTAGTAATATTAAGATTGACGAAAAACGGACTAGAGAAGAGTTAACTTTAGTTAGAAGGCATCCTGATAATTCAGAGGGTGAAAATTGTGTTGAGAAAATTGATAAAAATGGGTTTGAAGAGGTCAAAACTTTAGCTAGTGATGCTCCCACACTTTTGGATTACAAAGACATTAATTATGATAGTTGCTCCTTGATTGATTGTATTTCTTTGTTGCAATCCATGATAAATTCACCCCATGCTTATGAACAAAATAAAGCTTTTACCAAACATATTGTTGATGCTATGATGAAAGCTTTAGAAGAAAAGTTGGAATTAGAAGTTTCAATTCCTAGAAAATTGCATGATGACTGGGAAGCTACCATCAAAGTCAAGATTAAAAATTATGAGTGTTTTGCTTTGTGTGACTTGGGTGCTAGCGTTTCTACAATTCCGAAATCTTTATGTGATGTGGTTGGTCTTACTGATATTGAATCTTGTTCTTTGAATTTGCACTTGGCGGATTCTACTATTAAAAAGCCTATGGGAAGAGTTAATGATATTATTATTCTTGCAAATAGGAGTTATGTGCCCATAGATTTTATTGTTCTTGATATTGATTGCAATCCGTCTGGTCCAATTATTTTTGGTAGACCATTTTTACGCACTACCAGTGCCGTGATTGATATGAAAGAAGGCAATATTAAATTCCAATTTCCTTTGAGGAAGGGTATGGAACACTTTCCTAGACCAAGAATTAGGCCACCATATGAATCAGTCATGAGGGCATCTTATGGATCCCGAAACAAACATGACAAAACTTAGATCCTTGCTTTATGCCTAGCTAAGGGCGTAAAACTATAGCGCTTGTTGGGAGGCAACCCAATGAATAAAATTTATTTTTGCTTTTTGCTTTCTGTTCTTGAGTGTTTTCACAATTATGCTACTGTTATGATTGTGTTTTTGTGTTTTAGTTAGTGTTTGTGCCAAGTAAAGCCTTTAGGATCTTCTTGGGTGATAGTTGTTTGATCTTGCTGAAAAACAGAAACGTTTGTGCTCGCGAAAATAATTTTCGTTTTTAACCAGAGAGCGACAAAATGCCAATTCTTTTTGCAGAAGATTAGTATACAAATTTCCCAGGTCGCCCTAAGTTTTCAGAGTTTTGGGAGTCACAGAAGTATTCGAAATATCTAGATTGCTAGAGACTATTCTGTTTTTGACAGATTCTGTTTTCTTTGCATTGTGTGCTTGTTTTGATGGCTCTATTGTTTTCTTTGATGAGTTTTTGCCATAGAAAAGTTGGAATACAGTATATATAATGCAAGAAAAAAATTATATTGGTTTTCTACAACATTTATAGTAGTGATTTGCTTTCTTATACTAACGGATCTCACGAAGGTTTTGTTGAGTTTTGTGTGATTGAAGTTTTCAAGTTTTGGGTTATCTTACGATGGATGAAGGAATAAGGAGTAAGAAGAGCCTAAGCTTGGGGATGCCCCAGCATCCCAAGCTATTATCCAAAAGAGAGCAAGCAACTAAGCTTGGGGATGCCCCGAGTGGCATCCCCTCTTTCTTCTAACGACCATCAGTATTTTACTTGAAGCTATATTTTTATTCGTCGCATACTATGTGTTTTGCGTGGAGCGTCTTGTATGATATGAGTCTTTCTTTTTTTATTTTGTGTCTTAAGTCTTGATTCCTTGCTGGACACACCTATTTGAGAGAGCCAAAATTTTGTCATCACTTGTTAGAATTGCTCTCTATGCTTCACTTAAATTTTTATGAGCTACAGACTTGCTCTAGTGCTTCACTTATATCTTTTTTAGCATGGTGTGCTTTAGTATTTTTGAATAAATGCTCTCTTGATTCACTTAGGTTTATTCGAGAGTTATTAAAATTTTCAAGAAATTCTCTCTTGCTTCACTTAAATTAATTAGAGAGAAAGAAATATTATGCTCATGATCTTCACTTATATTTGTTTGAGCTTATCAAAAACAACTTATGAAAATTAGTTCCAAAGTGATAGATATCCAAGAAGGATATAATAAACACTTTCATGAAGATCATTGGACAAAATAAACTTGTTTCTTAGTAATAGTTTTGAAATATGGTGATGTGATATGTGGGTCATCTTGATGAGTAATTATGCTTTAGTAAGAATATTGCTGTTAAGGTTTGTGATTCCCTATGCAATGAAATTATATCCTACTTGTGGTGCATTATTTGGTGTTAATTATGCTTAATGCTAGCTTATGAGATTATTCGTTTCTTGGTTGATCGCTTCTCAATCTTTTGCTAGCCTTCATTTTGGACTAAGTATAATCACTACTTGTCCATCCAAAAACCTTTAAACTAGTTTTGCCACATGAGTCCACTATATCTACCTATATGCGGTATTCTTTTTTCGTTCTAAGCAAATTTGTATGTGCCATCTCTAATTTTCAAAATAAACTTCTCTTTTGTGTGTTCGTACCGCTCGTGGGGCGGCGAGGGGTGGCTAATATTTTCCGTGCTAGATGTTTTACTCTCACGATGAGTGTTTATTCACTTGTCATTGCACGAGAGTAAGGCAAACGTATTAGGGATGCCCATTCCCGAAATGAAAAATGAATTTACTTTATGTTGAAAAAAAATAAATTCCTTGGAAAGTGTTGGTATGGAAGGCACCCATGGATATGTATGGCCATGGAAAGTGAAAGTATGGTGGAAAAAGGAATAAACTTTATTTTCTGTTTGGGAACCACCTATGATATATCTAGCATGGAAAGTGTTGGGAACTCTAAGTCGTTTTCGTTGGTGGGAAAGGCACACCTCCCAAAATGTTTTTATCTCTAAGTTTTTCGCTTTGAGCTTTAGCACCTCTACAAATCCTTACTTCCCTCTGCGAAGGGCCTTTATTTTACTTTATGCAATTTTTAGTTTTTAATTTGAGTCTCCATCTTCTCTTATAAAAGCACCAACTATGAGGCACTATGATCGTACTTGAGCATTGGTGTAGTTAATATGCGAGTGTACTTCATGAATGGATCAATGATTAAGCATGATGGGCTAGGGATAGCTTATTTTAGCATTGATATTTTGAAAGACATGGTTGCTTGTTGATATGCTTGAGTATTTAAGTTGTCATGTTAAAACTAGACTATTGCTCTGAACAATATAAAAGTCCAAATGTCCATGCTATAAAGAAAAGAAATATGAGATGACATGTTAGGCACCATTCCACATCAAAAAATTTGTTTTTATCACTTACCTACTCGAGGACGAGTAGGAGTTAAGCTTGGGGATGCTAATACATCTCCAATGTATCTATAATTTTTTATTGTTGCATGCTATTATATTATCAATCTTGGATGTTTTATAATCATTTTATATCATTTTTTGGCACTAACCTATTGACATAGTGCCAAGTGCCAGTTGATGTTTTCTGCATGTTTTTTACATCGCAGGAAATCAATATCAAACGGAGTCCAAATGCAACGAAACGTTACGGAGATTTTTTTATGGACCAGAACACACCCAGTGGGCCAAGGCAGCGCCTGGGGGTGCTCCGAGGGGAGCACAACCCACCAGGGCGCGCCCTGGTGGGTTGTGCCCACCTCGGGTGCCCCCTGGACCGCCTCTTTGCTATATAAATACCCCAATATTCCAAAAACCCTAGGGGGTCGACAAAAATCAATTCCAGCCGCCATAGAGTCCAGAACCACCAGATCCAATCTAGACACCATCATGGAGGGGTTCACCACTTCCATTGGTGCCTCTCCAATGATGCGTGAGTAGTTCTTTGTAGACCTTCGGGTCAGTAGTTAGTAGCTAGATGGCTTCCTCTCTCTCGTTTGATTCTCAATACAATGGTCTCTTGGAGATCCATACAATGTAACTCTTTTTATGGTGTGTTTGTTGGGAACGGATGAACTTTGAGTTTATGATTAGATCTATCTTTTTATATCCATGAAAGTTATTTGAGTTTCTTTGATCTCTTATATGCATGATTGCTTATAGCCTCGTATTTCTTCTCCGATATTTGGGTTTTGTTTGGCCAACTTTATCTATTTTTCTTGCAATGGGAAGAGGTGCTTTGTAGTGGGTTCGATCTTACAGTGCTTGATCCCAGTGACAAAAGGGGAACAGACATGTATGTATCGTTGCTACTAAGGATAAAACGATGGGGTCTATCTCTACATAGATAGATCTTGTCTACATCATGTCATCGTTCTTATTGCATTACTCCGTTTCTCCATGAACTTAATACACTAGGTGCATGGTGGATAGCGGTCCATGTGTGGAGTAACAGTAGTAGATGCAGGCAGGAGTCGGTCTACTAATCTTGGACGTGATGCCTATGTAATGATCATTGCCTGGATATCATCATGATTATTTGAAGTTCTATCAATTGCCCAACAGTAATTTATTTACCCACCGTTTGCTATTTTTCTCGAGAGAAGCCACTAGTGAAACCTACGGCCCCTGGGTCTCTTTCTCATATTATTTGCCTTTGCGATCTACTTTTCCTTCACTTTTATTTTCAGATCTATTAAACCAAAAATACAAAAAATACCTTGCTGTGTTTTATTCTTATTTATTTGATTTGGTGTTCGATCTACCAATGTACTACAATTTTATTCATGTATGTTTTCCTATCTTGGGGCGCCGCTACCCGAAAGGGATTGACAACCCCTTTTACACGCCGGGTTGCGAGTATTTGTTATTTGTGTGCTGGGGATGTTTACGTTGTGTTGCTTGGTTCTCCTACCGGTTCGATAACCTTGGTCTCATAACTGAGGGAAATACCTACCGCCGCTGTGCTGTATCATCCCTTCCTCTTTGGGGAAATACCGACGTAGCTTCAAGCCGCTATCAGTAGCAAGGTTGATGTGTAACCCCTCTATGGTTGATTCCCCCTCTAGCAGAGTGACAGAAAAGGCCCCAGATGGGATCTATCGAGAATAGGAACTTGCGACAGAGGAAGAAGTATTTGGGTGGCTCTTTGTTTGTTTCCCGATTTTAGAGAATTTTATAGAGGCAGAATTAGGTCAAAAGGGTGAACGTGGGCCCCACAAGCCACCAGGGCGAGCCTACCCCCTCATACACTCCAACGTATCAAAAAGTTTTGATTGTTCCATGCTATTATGGTATCAATCTTGGATGTTTTATATGCATTTACAAGCAATTATATATCATTTTTTGGGACTAACCTATTAACTTAGTGCTAGTGCTCGTTTTGGCCAGTTTTTGGTTTTTCAAAATATCAGTACCAAACGAAGTTGAAATACCACGAAACTTTTTGGAGATTTTTAGCTGGACATAAGAGACCCTGTAAGCTTCGGGAGTGGACCAGAAGATGGACCAGTGGCCCACGAGGCACCAGGGCACGTTGTGGTGGTTGGTGGGCCCACGTGGCTCCATTTTACCTAACTCCACCTCTATAAATTCTCTAAAATTGGGAAACCAACAAGGAGCCAACCAAAATACTTTTTCCGCCGCCGTAAGTTCCAAAACCACGAGATCCCATTTGGAGGCCTTTTTCGACACTCCGCTAGAGGAGGATTTGGTCACGGAAGGGCTCTACATCAACTTTGCTACCCTTCCAATGATGTGTGAGTAGTTTACCATAGACCTATGGGTCCATAATTAGTAGCTAGATGGCTCTATCTCTCTCTTTTTGATCTTCAATACAATGTTCTCCTCAATGTTCTTGGAGTTCTATCCGATGTAATCACTTTTTGCGTTGTATTTGTTGGGTTCAGATGAATTATGAGTTTATGATCAGATTCTCCATAAATATTATTTGAGTTTTCTCTGAACTCTTTAATGCATGATTGTTATAACTTTGTATTTCTCTCCGATCTATTGATTTCGTTTGGCTAACTAGATTAATTTTTCTTGCAATGGGAGAGGTGCTTTGTGATGGGTTTAATCTTGCGGTGCTCAACCCAGTGACAGAAGGGGACATGACATGTATTTGTATCATTTCCATTAAGGATAAAAATAAATCAATAGACCCGAGGGCCATAGTTTTCACTAGTGGCTTCTCTCTCTAAGATAACATACAGTGGGTAAACAAATTACTGTTGGGCCATTGATAGAAAAGCGAATAATCATGACGATATCTAATGCAATGGTCATGTATATAGGCATCACGTATGAGACAACTTGAAAGGATCGATATAGTTGACTAGAGGGGGGTGAATAGGCAACTAACAATTTTTAGCTTCTCTTTACCAAATTAAACTGTGCATCAAAGTAGGTTGTCTAGATATGCAACTAGGTGGGCAACCTATATGATGCAACAACAACAAGCACACAAGAAAGCAAGGGATACAACTCAATACAAGCTTGCACACGTAAAGGTGAGAGATAAGCAAGAGTGGAGCCAGTGGAGACGAGGGTGTGTTACCGAAGTTCCTTCCCTTTGAGAGGAAGTACGTCTCCGTTAGATTAGTGTGGAGGCCCAATGCTCCCCAAGAAGCCACTAGCACTACTAGGGGAAAGCCTAGCAGTAGCGCGGGTAAAATGCTTATCAGTAGCGCGGGCAGCTGCGCTACTGATACGGTGCTACAACTAACGCTTAGCAGTAGCGCGTGCTGACCCGCGCTACTGCTATCTAGGGATAGCAGCAGCGGTCGTCGTAAAAACGCACTGCTTCTAATATCTATAGCACCCTAGTATAAAAAGCGCTACTGCTAAGACCTGCTGCTACTAAAGCCATACCCCACACTACTGTTATTAGTTTCTGAAAAAAATTCTGCTCCATATTTTGTGCTGCTGAATTTTGTTTAGTGTTTTATACAATAGTCTCTAGCATATCATACACATACAAATCTGATCATATCATACACATACAAATATCCTCATCAAATCGATCATGTCATCACCATAATCATCATCCAACACAAAATGACGTCTATCTCGAAATAGCGATACAAGTTATGAGATGCCTCAAATACTTGCAACTACATCGTCATCCATCTAAACAATGATATAGACAAGAAGAGCTATCACTATGAGTGAGAGCAGAACTATGCAGTACATGAGGCGGCGGTTATGAGTCCTCTCTCACGTTAGCGTGAACCTCAAGTAACTAGCTTCTGCTTCATGTCTGCTTTTGAACCATTTATGGCTGGTGCCTGAGAACCGCTCGGATCATTTACCCTGCACATAATCATCATTTTCCGAATATAACATGTCCAAAACATCACATGTACAAATATGACATGTCCAAATTCCAAATGTGACATGTCCAAATCACATGTCCACATATCACATGTCCACTTCAAATTTGCATATAGCAGGAAGAAAAATATAGAACTTGAAGAAAAATGCAAGAAGTTTTTTTAAATAGCAACAATTGCTTTAACTAAAATAATAATAAATAGCAACAATTGCTTTAATTAAAAATAGCAATAGTTTGAAACCTATTGCTAGGTTTTTTACTAAGTACCACTAAAAAATAGCCAATAATCTGTCCTAGGTTTTTTTAACTAGGGTTCATACTAATTGTAATTAACTAACTAGCACTAAAAATAGCCTAGGGTTCATACTAACTAGCACTAAATAGCTAGGGTTCATACTAACAGAGAGAGAGAGAGAGAGCAGAGCAGAGAGCAGAGAAGAGGGGATGGGAGAGTGCTTACATTGGGCGGAGAGAGAGATGGGTCGGGGGAGACGGCGGCACCGAGGCGCGGCGAGGGGGTGTCAGGGAAGACGGCGGCAAGGCGGGGTCGGGGGAGACGGTGGCGAGGCAAGGTCGAGGGAGACGGCGGTGAGGCGGGGTCGAGGGAGACGGCGGCGGAGAGCGAGGGCAGGGGCTCCGGCAAGGTCGAGGTCGAGGGGGAGGAGCACAGGCGCACAACGACATCGAGGGCAGACTCCGACGAAGAGCGAGGGCAGGGGCTACGGCGGAGGCGATGAGGGGAGAAGAGAGAGTGGGGAATTGGGGGAGAAGGCAGAGGAGGGAAGCCCGCATGGGGGTTATGTCAAAATAGCTTTAGCAGTAGCGTGGGAAAAGAAAATGCGCTGCTGCTAAAATCCATAGCAGTAGCGCGCTCCTCACAAACTCGCTACTGGTAAGCTGGGCCCGTCCCGTGGACAAGTTCAAACTTAGCAGTAGCGCCCTACCCTAAAAGCGCGCTACTACTAATTTGAGAGCAGTAGCGCGGTTCGTCGAAGGGCACTACTACTATACCTATCATGTCGGCAATGGTGTGGGAATTATAGTAGTAGCGAGTTTTATTCCTGCTGCGCTACTGCTAAGTGGATAGTAGTAGCGCCCTTTCTGACCACGCGCTACTGCTAAGTAGCAGTAGCGCCTCATTTTAACACACGCTACTGGCAAGATTCTGTGTATAAGGTTTTTCCTAGTAGTGTAGGGCCACCGTATTCTCCTCATGCCCTCACACAATGCGAGATATCGTGATTCCACTATTGGTTCCCTTGAAGGCGGCGACCGAACCTTTACAAGCAAGGTTGGGGCTCTCTCCACAACCGAATTGGAGTCCCAACAAAACCATGGAGCTTCACCACAATGGAATGTGGCTCCGAGGTGACCTCAATCGTCTAGGGTGCTCAAACACCCAAGAGTAACAAAATCCACACAAGAAAGTATGGGGGGATCAAATATCCTTTGGTGGAAGTGTAGATCTATGTCTCCTCCCTCGATCCCTAGCAAATCAACAATTTTGAGTGGCTAGAGAGAGAGATCGGGCAAGAAAGCTTGAAGGGTATTAATGGTGGAGAGAGAGAGGCAAGAGGTGAAGGAGGTAGGTGGAAGAACCTCCTTTATATAGGAAACCCTAAATTCCAACCGTTACTGCGAAAACAGCACTGCAGCAGTACAACCGCTCCTTGCCCCGGTACAACCGGGACTCATGGGTATACTATAGAAACCCTAACAGGCGGTACAACCGGACACCCGAGCAGTTGTGCCGCTTAACAAGATCAACCGGAACAACCGCTCATTTACCACCCAACAACCGCTACAAAACAGAAGGGAGACACCCTAGTGAGCGGTGGTTGAGCGGTAGTGGGCCAAAACTACCGCCTGCCCCTGGTACTAGCAGCGGCTAAGTCCTAAGCGGTACCACTTAGGACACCGGTAGTACCGGTGTGCAAGGCACAACCGGAACAACCGGGCTACTACCGCGCAAGTACCGCCCCAATATAGAAGCTACCCCAGTTGTTGGGCGGTACCTGTCCGGTACAACTGCCAAGGATGCAACACCCAGTGCTTTTGAGCATGGTGGTAGTACCACCGCACTGGGGCAGCGGTGCAACCGCTCTGGCGACACTAGGCAGTCCAACCCCTGGGTATCACCCCTGGGGCGGTGGTTAGGCCGGTACCACAGGTCAGCAGTACAACCGCTCGAGCGAGCGGTACAACCGCTGAGAGTTCACAACAATAGTTGAAAAGAAGGAAAAATCTCTCTCAAACAAGAAACGGAAGGTGAGGGTGGGTCAGAGAAGTGTGTACGTGAAAAGATTCACCCAAAGCCTTCCAATGTGGATTCCCTCTTAATAGTACGGGTTTCCTACGACCAACAGGATAAACACGTAGAAAAACACCGTCTTCGATATTTGCCTTCTAGAGATAATGACTAATTGATGCATACCTAAACACTGAGAACCTGAAGCACATATGACATAATTACACCAAGATAGAGTTGTCATCATCATCCAAAACACAAAGATGGTAAATGACCTAACAATCTCCCCCTTTTTGGTCGATGATGACAACAACACAATTTGCATAAGAGGTCTAGAAAATATAGACGGGACTCCCCCTGGATGTGTGCACTATTTTGAATTTTCTTTTGGAATGCAAAGGCACACATTAGGAGCAAGACTCCCCCTATATTTTATATACCCACCACTCCTACTAGACATGTGAAGATAAGCAGTAAGCGCATAATAAGAAGGTAAAGACTTCAAGGATAACCGGCATTAATGATAGATAGAGGAGCGCATGTCTCACACCATGCAAGTCGAGATAAGTAACAAGGTCCACAAACTAAAGTTCAACACTAAGCACGAAAGAACACAAACCCAAGCAAATCCCATGCAAATCCCGAGACCTAATAGAACTCTCACCCTCTTTGGCATCAAGACACCAAAAAAGGAAAAAGCGAAGCTAGCGCCCTAGAGCTCAGTAGTCCTCCTCTGACTCCTCAGTCGCATCTGGATCCTCATCATCAGAGTCCTCATCATCGTCCTTATCAGCATCCTCGATGATATCATCGGTAGAAGCAAAGGAGGTAGAAGGCTGGCCAGGAGCCTCATCATCTAACCAAGTGCTATGCGCAGAGATCCACCGGTCCTCAGGGGCGATGCTCTTCTCAGATCCACTCTTTACAGGCATGTTGAGGTGCTTCATCATAGCAATCTGACGACGCCGGGCAAGCTTCTCATTGACATGGGCCTCATACATCTTCTGAATGTCAGTTTGAAGGCAGAAAGTCTTCTTCACTTTAGCGGTGAGCTTGGTCACCCATGACGGCTTGGCCCCTGGTCCCATCTCAAAGTCCTCATCATTTGAAGTGGCATAGACATCCTCGGGATCATTAGCAGGGAAGTGAGGCTCGGCATGCTTCTTATTCTTGAGTTGCTTGACCTCATGCACGATGAGGTTATCTAGAGAAGTGAGAATCTCTCCAGGGCGGCGAATAGCCCAAACTGAGTTCAGAAAGCACATGACTAAAGGATCATAAATGGGGACCTTTCTATAGATGACCATGTTGTATATCTTGTGCCACATCTAGTTGGACACATCAAAGGTAGCACCAGAACCCACCTTGGTCTGCATAGCAACAAGCAAGTCAACCAGGTACCCACAGACCTCATACTGATTTCCAACCTTGGGCAAAAGCACATTGCAAAACACACGATGCATGATATCATAGACCTTCTCAAGATCCTTGGATTCTCCAATAATGCCTCGTCCCCGAATGTATAGAGGAGCAAGTTTCTCCTTAGGCATAGAATGGGGATGGTTGTGAGGATGAATGCCACCATTCCCTTCGAGACCGGTATCCTCATATCCAATGGCATTGCAAAAAGCCCTCCAGGGCACCTGAAAGAGCTCATCATGGCACATGAACGAGAAAGTGCGAGTGCCATCTTCTCCAAAATGAACAGTGGCATAAAACTGAAGGATAAGCTAGACATCAAAGTCACAGTTGACAGACATGAGCTTGACCAAGTCAAACTCCTCACAAAGAGTCAAGGCCTCCCCAAAGTAATCCAAGTTGCTCCTCCAGTGATCAAGATCAATGTTCCACTGCTTGGCATACCAGTTCTTGTTGTGCTCAAACAGCTCATGAACAATCCTTACTTGCATCTCATTCTGGAATTGAACAGTGGTCCAACGAGGCGCAACAGGAACCAAGTATGGATTCTTTGTCCGGAAGGCTTCCCAATCCTTGGCTTTCCATTTGTGCAGAGGCATGACCACATGTTTCTTGGCAGCAGCAGACTTCTCATGGCGAGTAGGCTTGGTGGGAATCACAACTTCTTCTTCTTCATTAGACTCAACTGGGCTCTTGCAACGCCGAGCCCTCTTCTTGGTCTTGCTACGAGGAGCAGAGCAAGAACCAGAGCCTCCTGCACACACACACACACACACACACGGGAAGAACACAAGAAACCTAGCAGAGATGAGAGGATTGCACACAAGAGCAGGGGAATATATTTCTTGCGAAACAGAGAAGATAGAATAGTGCTATGTGGTTCACACATCGCGGTTGTACCGGTTCTACAACCGGTAGTACCGCTCTAGTGGTTGTACCGCCCTAGAGGCAGCAGAACCACTTGGAGAACATCACTACCAGTAGTAGAATGACTACCCACGAGATTTGAATCAAACTAACAATATTCTAACTTCTAAGACAATGCAAACAAAGCAGGAGGCATATAGATCTGTTCCACCCAATAGTTTGAACAATAAATGCGGAATGTCAAGCAATGCCCTAGAAGAAGGGAAGGAAACACTAGAGAGAAAAGAAATGGGGCATTACCAGCATCCATGGGAAGAGATCGGGAAGGAGGGGGCCTCCATGGAGCGGATCCACGGAGAACCCATGGATCCGGAGCACGGCGAGCACTCCGGGGCAGGAACAATGGCGACTGGCGACGAGGGCAAGAGATAAGGGGAAAAGGGGATAAGGGGAAAAGAAAACCCCTTCGACCCCTACCCTTATATATGCCCGCAGAAGCGAAGTGGTTGTACCGCTCCTAGGAGCGGTTGTATCGCTTCCTGATACATACCAGTGGTTGCGGGTGGTACTTCCGTTGGCTGGAAGGCAGCGGTAGTACCGCCTGTAACTGAGCGGTAGTACCGGCCAGGAGCACGACCTTGGGTCAAGCGGTGGAACCGCTCAAACACCCCTGGGAGTCCTCCTGGGACGGTACAAACTAAGTGTACCAGCGGTTGAACCGCCCAGTCAGCATTGCCCATACCAAGATCAAGATGTGTGCAATTGGATGAGATGTTTCAGAGGTAGAGAAAGGCTTGGGATGGAGCAAGACACTATAATATGGTGTGATGATCTCCAAGAGAGTAATAAGCAACCAACGAGAAAACCCCCAACTTGGAGATCACAACACCTAGGACCTAACAAAGGACTATGCAAGAGCAAAAAAGACCCAAGGAAACCAACTCCCCTTCTAAAGAAAAAGGGTAGTGGCCGAGGCCACCTATGTTTGAGTGTAAAGGTATGGCACTGTGAATATTTTAACCTTGGTCCCATGACCAAAACTCATCTTTAAAGCACAAGTACCATCAAAAATGGCTAATGTGAAAGACTTGATCAATTTATGCATAATGGGGGGAGGAAGAGTTCATTGAGAGAACAATACTCCCCCTATGTCCATGCCTACACCTAGAACAGGACATCACGATGAGTATGGTGGGGTGTGCAAAGGTTCAAGCCACATTGCTCGAATCAATGATATTTGGCTCATGCCTTAACTCGCGAAATCTTGCTTCATCCAAGGGCTTCGTGAAGATATCTACAAGGTTATCATGAGTGTTGACATAGTTGAGCTCGATCTCCCCTCGCCTAATGTGATCCCGGATGAAGTGATACCGAATCTCAATATGCTTCGTCTTGAAGTGTTGCACCGTGTTGAGAGAAATCTTGATGGCACTTTCATTATCACACTTTCATTATCACACCAAAGAGGCACTTTGTCACAAATGACACCGTAATCCTTTCAAGTTAGCCTCATCCATAGAAGTTGTGCACAACAACTGCCGGCAGCCGCATACTCCGCTTCGATGGACGAGAGAGACACACAACTTTGCTTCTTAGAAGACCAACTCACCAAAGAGCAACCAAGAAATTGGCACCCTTCAGAAGTTGACTTCCTATCCACTTTGTCTCCCGCCCAATCCGAGTCCAAAAATCCCACAAGGTTGAAGTTAGCTCCTCTTGGGTACCATAAGCCAAAGTTTGGGGTATGAGCCAAATATCGAAAGATTCACTTGACTGCCACATAGTGACTTTCCTTAGGTGCGGCTTGAAACCGTGCACAAATTCCCACACTCAACATGATATCCGGTCTAGATGCACAAAGGTAAAGCAAGGAGCCAATCATGGAGCGATATACCTTTTGATCCACCGCTTTACCATTGGGATCGATGTCAAGTTGGCATTTGACGGGCATTGTAGTGGAAGCCGGCTTGGCATCACTTAGCTTGAATATCTTGAGCATGTCTTGAGTATATTTGGCTTGGTTGATGAAGGTTCATTCTCTTCTTTGCTTGATTTTGAACCCAAGAAAGAACTTCAATTCTCCCATCATGGACATCTTTAACTTCAAGGTCATGAGAGCGGCAAATTCCTCATTGAAAGCTTTGTTAGGGGAACCAAAGATAATATCGTCAACATATAGTTGGCATACAAACAACTCCCCTTTGACCTTCTTAGTAAAAAGAGTGGGGTCGATTTTCCCAATTTCATACCGGCGATCTTGCAACAACTCGGTAAGGTGATCATACCATGCATGTGGGGCTTGTTTAAGGCCATAGAGTGCCTTATCGAGTTGGTACACATGATTGGGGAACTCGGAATCCTCAAACCCCGGGGGTTGTTTGACATATACCAACTCATTAATAGGACCATTAAGAAAATCCCTCTTCACATCCATTTGTTGCAACTTGAAGTTATGATGAGAAGCATAAGCAATCAACAAATGAATAGATTCAAGGCGAGCAATGGGGGCAAAGGTTTCACCATAGTCGATACCCTTGACTTGGGAGTAGCTTGGTGCTACCAAACGAGCCTTGTTGCAAACGATAATTCCATGAGCATCTTGCTTGTTCTTGAATATCCACTTGGTTCCAATGACATTATGGTTACCTGTTGGCCTTGGCACCAATCTCCACACCTTGTTGTGCTCGAAGTTGTTGAGTTCTTCATGCATGGCATTGAGCCAATTCGGATCCTCGAGTGCCTCATAGACCTTTTGGGGCTCAACACAAGAGACAAACACGTGATGTTCACAATAGTTTGCTAATTGTCTATGAGTGCTTACCCCCTTTCTTAAGCTTCCAAGCACATTCTTCATGAGATGATCTTTGGTAGTGAGCTTGGAGGCAATCTTGGCGGCACGACGCTCCAATTCCTCCTCAAGAGAGAGTTGAGGAGTGGTAACCTGATCATTTTGAGTGTCGTCTTGAGCTTGTTCTTGATCTTGAACTTGCTCTTGATCTTGAACTTGCTCGGTGGCGAGAACTTGACCTTGGGCATCACTTGGTGGTTCACCACCATCTTGAAGTTGATATTGCCCTTGTTCTTGTTCATTTGGTTGAGGGCCTTCACTTTGTTCTTTGGAAGCATGTGGGTCTTGGGTTGGTGATGGTTCCACATGGGTGAAACATTGTCCTCCTCCTTCGGCCACAAGGGGTTCTCAATGGGTAGGATATGACTAACACCCATTCTTCTTATGTCTTGGGGAGGAATTTCATCACCTACATCACAAGTACCACTTTGCTCCACTTGGGAGCCGTTATTCTCATCAAACTCCACGTTACACGTCTCCTCAATGAGTCCAGTGGACTTGTTGAGGACATGGTAAGCATGAGAGTTTGTAGCATAACCAACAAATATGCCCTCATGATCTCTAGCCTCAAATTTAGACAAATGAACACCTTTCTTGAGGATGAAACACTTACACCCGAACACCCGGAAGTACTCGAGGTTGGGCTTGTTGCCGGTGAGTATCTCATATGGAGTCTTGTTCAAGCCTTTGCGGAGATAGAGCTAATTGGATGCATGGCAAGCGGTGTTGATGGATTCGGCCCAAAATTTATATGGAGATTTGAACTCCTCCATCATGGCACTTGCCGCATCCATCAACATCCGGTTCTTTCTCTCCGCTACACCATTTTGTTGAGGGGTGTAAGGTGCGGAATATTGATGCTTGATCCCCTCATCACTAAGAAACTCATCCAAGGTGTAGTTCTTGAACTCGGTGCCGTTGTCACTTTGTATCGTCAAGATCTTTGCATTGTGTTGGTGATGAGCTTCATTTTCAAAGTCGATGATGGTTTGTTGAGTCCCACTCTTCCTCTTGAAGAAATATACCCAAGTGTATCTTGAATAATCATCCACAATCACCAAGCAATACTTTCTACCCCCAATACTATCAAATGATGGGGGTCCAAAGAGATCCAAGTGAAGGAGCTCCAAGGGCCTCTTCGAGTAGATGATAGTCGTGGGAGGGTGAGCCTTCTCATGTAGCTTTCCTTTGATACAAGCACTGCAAGCACGATCTTTGGAAAAACTAACATTTGTTAGTCCACGGACATGGTCCCCCTTGAGAAGACTTTGCACAGATCTCATATTGACATGGGCTAAATGGCGATGCCAAAGCCATCCCACGTCAACTTTAGCCATTAGGCATGTCGTGGTCTTAGTGGGTCGCTCCAAAAAGTTAATCACATAAAGACCATTCTCGACATGCCCAACAAAGGCTACTTTAAGAGTCTTGCTCCACAAGAGGGCCATGGTATCAATATCAAAGAAAGTGGCAAAGCCCATGAGCGCAAGTTGACGAACGTAAAGTAAATTGTATGCAAGGGACTCAACAAGCATGACTTTCTCGATCGTGAGATCATGAGAAATGACAACCTTGCCAAGACCCAATACCTTAGAAGACGAGGCATCACCCCACTCGACATTGGTGGCCGTAAATGAAATCTTGTGCACATCCACCACCAAGTCCTTGCTTTTGGTCATATGATTTGTGGCCCCACTATCAAGCAACCATGACCCCCCGCCGAAAGCAAACACCTACAAGAGATCAATGCTTGGTTTTAGGTACCCATTTTGTAATGGGTCCTTTGATGTTAGTAACAAGGTTCTTAGTAACCCAAATATACCATTCAATATACATGCCCATCACTAGCATGAAATAACACATAAGAAGGGTTAAAGTCGCCGACTTGGTTGGGAGGGGTGGCATTTCCCTTCTTGACACCACCACCCTTCACATTATTCTTCTTCTCCTTAGGATCACCCTCTCCCTCCTTCAAAAAAGTTTGCTTGAGAGGGGGAGGTCGTTTGGCCTTGTCATTCTTCTTCTTGTTCTTGGACTTGAGTGCAAACCCAATTCCCTCCTTGCTCACAACTTCCTTTTGATTGCTCAAAAGGTCGTTGAGGTTTTTCTCACCTTGTATGCAAGACACAAGGCCTTTCTCAAGTTGCTCCTTCATCTTTGCATTCTCCTCCACAAGATGCACATGCTCACAACACGGGTTAGTAGCATTTGCATTATCAATTAAAACCATATGAGGAAATGTGGCTTTCTCCTTGGTTAGCTTCACTTGGAGTTGATCATGAGACTCTTTGAGGCTAGCATGAGCACCCTTCAAGGCCTTGTGAGCCTTGTCAAGTATACTGAACTCCTCCTTGAGTCTAGCGTGGTCAACCCCAAGTTTGGCCTTCTCAAAATTTAGCACACGAGATACAACAAGAGAATGATCAAGATCTTTCTTTAATTTAGCATGATCGTCATTGTGTGACTCCTCAAGAGCCAAACGTTGACCACGCTCTTCCTCAAGCGCATTAGAGAGATCCGATATCTCATCAGCATAGTCATGACTATGCCCTTCCATCTTAGAGATGGTTTCTTCGTGGGCCTCGATCATGTCATTGGCTTCACCAAGTTGTTCCAAGAGAGCAACAAAGTGCTTCTTGGATTTACCCTTGAGCTCACTCATAAAAGACTCAAATTCATTTTCTTCCTCATTTGACCCCTCACATTCATCTATGCAATCCGTCAAAGAAGGATTAGTAGTGATGGTAGTTTTGATGTTGGGGGTTACCATGTTGGTAGCTTTGTCCATGAGGCACTTGGCGGTGATGTTCTCGTTGGGTGAATCAAAGAGGGACACCCGTGGAGTTGAGGCAATGGCAACGGAGGCCATAGCAACCATCTCACCGTCTTCATCATCATCATCATCATCCTCATTGTACTCTTCTTGTACCACCAACCCCTTGGGAGGAGCCTTCTTGGTGAAGTTGTTCTTGTTGGGGAATGATACGTCTCCAATGTATCTATAATTTTTTATTGTTACATGCTGTTATATTATCAATCTTGGATGTTTTATAATCATTTTATAGTCATATTATATCATTTTTTGGTACTAACCTATTGACACAGTGCCAAGTGCCAGTTCCTGTTTTTTCCGTGTTTTCTACATCACAGAAAATCAATATCATACGGAGTCCAAATGCCACAAAACTTTACGGAGATTTTTTATGGACCAGAAGGAACATGTTGGGCCCTGGTTGCACCTAGGGGAGTCCTGAGGAGGGGACAACCCACCAGGGCGCGCCAGGAGGCCCAGGCGCGCCCTGGTGGGCTGTGCCCACCTCGGGTGCCCCTCAGACCACCTCTTTGCTCTATCAATACCCCAAAAATACCAGAACCCTAGGGGAGTTGACGAAATATTCATCTAGCCGCCGCAGAGTCCAGAACCACCAGATCCAATCTAGACACCATCTCGGATGGGGTTCACCACCTCCATTAGTGCATCTCCGATGATGCGTGAGTAGTTCTTTGTAGACCTTCGGGTCCGTAGTTAGTAGCTATATGGATTCATCTCTCTCTCTCTCTCGATCCTCAATACAATGGTCTCTTAGAGATCCATATGATGTAACTCTTTTGCGGAGTGTTTGTTGGGATCTATGAACTTTGAGTTTATGATCAGATCTATCTTTTTATATCCATGAAAGTTATTTGAGTTTCTTTGATCTCTTATATGCATGATTGCTTATAGCCTCGCATTTCTTCTCTGGTATTTGGGTTTTGTTTGGCCAACTTGATCTATTTATCTTGCAATGGGAAGAGGTGCTTTGTAGTGGGTTCGATCTTACGGTGCTTGATCCTAGTGACAGAAAGGGAAACGACATGTATGTATCGTTGCTACTAAGGATAAAATGATGGGGTCTATCTCTACATACATAGATCTTGTCTACATCATGTCATCGTTCTTATTGCATTATTCCGTTTCTCCATGAACTTAATACACTAGATGCATGCTGGATAGTGGTCGATGTGTGGAGTAATAGTAGTAGATGCAGGTAGGAGTCAGTCTACTAATCGTGGACGTGATGCCTATATAAAGATCATTGCCTGGATATCGTCATAATTATTTGAGGTTCTATCAATTTCCCAACAGTAAATTTTTTACCCACCGTTTGCTATTTTTCTCAAGAGAAGCCACTAGTGAAACCTACGGCCCTCGGGTCTTCTTTCTCATATTATTTGCCTTTGCGATCTACTTTTCTCTAGCATTTATTTTCAGATATATTAATCCAAAAACCCGAAAATACCTTGCTGCAATTTTTCCTTATTTATTTTATTTGTCGCTCGATCTATCAATCTACTACAAATTTATCTCACGTCCGTTTGCCTATCTTGAGGCGCCGTACCCCGAAAGGGATTGACAACCCCTTTAACACGTCGGGCTGCGAGGATTTGTTATCTGTTTGCAGGGGCTGTTTATGTTGTGTTGCTTGGTTCTCCTACTGGTTCCATAACCTTGGTTTCATATCTGAGGGAAATACCTACCGCCGATGTGTTGCATCATCCCTTCCTCTTTGGGGAAATACCGACGTAGCTTCAAGTGACATCAAAAGGAATTTTTGACGCCGTTGTCGGGGAGGATCTTCAACATATACTAGGTTCCTAATCAAAAATCTCATCTCCTTGAAATTTACATTATTTTCCATTTGCCTCTCGTTTTCCTCTCCCCCACTTCAAAAAAATGTCATTTTATTCGCCTCTCTTTTTCGCTCGCCGTTTCCTTACTAGATCTATTTTTGAGTGCAATCTTGTTGTGTAGTCATCATGACTCAAGAGAACAACAATTTATGTGATTTCTCAAATACCAACAACAATGATTTGATTGGCACTCCGATTGGTCCTCCTGCCGCTAGTGCGGAGTCTTGTGATATTCATACTGCTTTGTTGAATCTTGTTATGAAAGACCAATTTTCCGGTACTCCTAATGAGGATGTCGCGTCCCATCTTAATACCTTCGTGGAATTATGCGATATGCAGAAGAAAAAAATATGTGGACAATGATGTGGCCAAGATGAAATTATTTCCGTTTTCTTTGCGTGATTCTGCAAAAAATTGGTTCTCTTCTTTGCCCCGCAATAGTATCAATTCTTGGAATAAGTGCAAAGATGCTTTTATCACTAAGTATTTTCCTCCGGCAAAAATTATTTCCCTTAGAACCCAGATCATGAATTTCAAAGCAACTTGAACATGAGCATGTTGCACAATCTTGGGACAGGATGAAAATGATGCTAAGTAATTGCCCAACTCATGGGTTAAATCTTTGGATGATCATACAAAAAATTTATGCGGGCTTGAATTTTGTTTCTCGTAATATTTTAGATTCCACCACGGGTGGTACTTTTATGGAAATTACTTTGGGTGAAGCCACCAAATTGCTTGATAATATTATGGAAAATTATTCGCAATGGCATACTAAAAGAGCTCCTACTAGTAAAAAAGTTAATTCTGTTGGAGAAATTTCTTCTTTGAGTGAAGAAGTTGTTGCTCTTATGAAATTGGTTGCTAGTAAAAGTGCTCCTATTGATTTTAATGATATGCCTTTGTCTACTTTGATTGAGCAAACTAGTGATACCGTAGATGTGAATTTTATCTCTCGAAATAATGTCAACAACAATGATTACAGAGGTAATTTTAATCCTAGGCCTTCTCCTAATGATTCCTCTAATAATTGTGGCAATTCCCATGGAAATACTTATTATAATAATAATAGGAACACCTCTGATCTTGAGAATAATATTAAAGAATTTATCAATACACAAAAAGTTTTCAACACTTCCATAGAAGAAAAGTTGAGTAAGATTGATGATTTGTCTAGAAGTGTTGATAGAATTGCTCATGATGTAGAAAAACTCAAGATGAATTTTTTTCTACCTAAGGTTTATGAATCAATTAAATCTCTTTAAGTTTCTATGGATGAAAGTAAGAAAAGAACCGCTATGCTTAGAGCTAAAAGAGAATTTTTAGAAAAAACATTTTCTAGTGATTTCTTTCGCAAAAGTGATGAAGATGTTAAAATGATTGGTGTTTCTTCTATTGATTCCTTGTCTAGAAAAGTTAATATTGATGAAAAGGGGATTGGAGTCAACTTTAGGTAGAAGGCGTCCCAATATTTTGGAGGGTGAAAATCTTGTTGAGAAAATTGATGAAAGTGGGTTTGGAGAGGTCAAAACTTTAGCTAGTGATGTACCCACTCTTTTGGATTACGAAGACTTTAATTATGATAATTTCTCTTTGATTGATTGTATTTCTTTGTTGCGGTCCATGATAAATTCACCCCATGCTTATGAACAGAATAAAGCTTTTACTAAACATATTGTCGCTGCTAAGATGAAAGCTCTTGAAGAAAAATTGGAATTAGAAGTTTCATTTCCTAGAAAATTGCATGATGAATGGGAACCTACTATCAAAGTCAATATTAAAAATTATGAGTGTTTTGCTTTGTGTGACTTGGGTGCTAGTGTTTCTACAATTCCGAAATATTTATGTGATGTGGTTGGTCTTACTAATCTTGAAGAGTGTTCTTTGAATTTGCACTTGGCGGACTCTACTATTAAAAATCCTATGGGAAGAATTAATGATGTTCTAATTCTTGCAAATAGGAATTATGTGCCCATAGATTTTATTGTTCTGGATATTGATTGCAATCCGTCCTGTCCAATTATTCTTGGTAGACCATTTTTACGCACTATCGGTGCCATGATTGATACGAAAGAAGGCAATATTTGAAGGAAATATGCCCTAGAGGCAATAATAAAGTTATTATTTATTTCCTTATATCATGATAAATGTTTATTATTCATGCTAGAATTGTATTAACCGGAAACATAATACATGTGTGAATACATAGACAAACAGAGTGTCACTAGTATGCCTCTACTTGACTAGCTCGTTAATCAAAGATGCTTATGTTTCCTAACCATGAACAAAGTGTTGTTATTTGATTAACGAGGTCACATCATTAGTTGAATGATCTGATTGACATGACCCATTCCATTAGCTTAGCACCCGATCGTTTAGTATGTTGCTATTGCTTTCTTCATGACTTATACATGTTCCTATGACTATGAGATTATGCAACTCCCGTTTGCCGGAGGAACACTTTGTGTGCTACCAAACGTCACAACGTAACTCGTTGATTATAACGGAGCTCTACAGGTGTCTCCAAAGGTAGATGTTGGGTTGGCGTATTTCGAGATTAGGATTTGTCACTCTGATTGTCGGAGAGGTATCTCTGGGCCCTCTCGGTAATGCACATCACATAAGCCTTGCAAGCATTGCAACTAATGAGTTAGTTGCGGGATGATGTATTACTGAACGAGTAAAGAGACTTGCCGGTAACGAGATTGAACTAGGTATTGGATACCGACGATCGAATCTCGGGAAAGTAACATACCGATGACAAAGGGAACAACGTATGTTGTTATGCGGTCTGACCAATAAAGATCTTCGTAGAATATGTAGGAGCCAATATGGGCATCCAGGTCCCGCTATTGGTTATTGACCGGAGATGTGTCTCAGTCATGTCTGCATTGTTCTCGAACCGTAGGGTCCGCATGCTTAACGTTACGATGACAGATATTATGAGTTTATGCATTTTGATGTACCGAAGTTAGTTCGGAGTCCCGAATGTGATCACGGACATGACGAGGAGTCTCGAAATGGTCGAGACATAAAGATTGATATATTGGAAGCCTATGTTTGGATATCGGAAGTGTTCTGGGTGAAATCGAGATTTTACCGGAGTACCGGGAGGTTACCGGAACCCCCTGGGAGCTATATGGGCCTTAGTGGGCTTTAGTGGAAAGGAGAAAGGGGCAGCCCAAGGTGGGCCGCGCGCCTCCCCCCTCCCCTAGTCCTATTAGGACAAGGAGAGGTGGCCGGCCCCCCTCTCTCTCTTTCCCCCTCGGGGAATCCTATTCCAACTAGGATTGGGTGGGGAGTCCTACTCCCGATAGGAGTAGGACTCCTCCTGCGCCCTCCTCCTGGCAGGCCGCCCCCTCCCCCTTGGATCCTTTATATACGGGGCAGGGGGCACCTCTAGACACACAAGTTGATCCTTGAGATCGTTCCTTAGCCGTGTGCGGTGCCCCCTGCCACCATATTCCACCTCGATCATATTGTAGCGGTGCTTAGGCGAAGCCCTGCGACGGTAGAACATCATGATCGTCACCACGCCGTCGTGCTGACGGAACTCCTCCCCGACGCTTTGCTGGATCGGAGCCTGGGGATCGTCATCGAGCTTTACGTGTGCTAAGAACTCGGAGGTGCCGGAGTAACGGTGCTTGGATCGGTCGGATCGGGAAGACGTACGACTACTTCTTCTACGTTGCGTCAACGCTTCCGCAGTCGGTCTGCGTGGGTACGTAGACAACACTCTCCCCTCTCGTTGCTATGCATCACCATGATCTTGCGTGTGCCTAGGAAATTTTTTGAAATTACTGCGTTCCCCAACAGTGGCATCCGAGCCTAGGTTTTATGGTTTGATGTTATTTGCACGAGTAGAACACAAGTGAGTTGTGGGCGATATAAGTCATACTGCCTACCAGCATGTTATACTTTGGTTCGGCGGTATTGTTGGACGAGGCGACCCGGACCAACATTACGCGTACGCTTACGCGAGACCGGTTCTCCCGACGTGCTTTGCACATAGGTAGCTTGCGGGCGACTGTCTCTCCAACTTTAGTTGAACCGAGTGTGGCTACGCCCGGTCTTTGCGAAGGTTAAAACGGAGTCTATTTGACAAACTATCGTTGTGGTTTTGATGCGTAGGTGAGATTGGTTCTTGCTTAAGCCCGTAGCAGCCACATAAAACTTGCAACAACAAAGTAGAGGACGTCTAACTTGTTTTTGCAGGGCATGTTGTGATGTGATATGGTCAAGGCATGATGCTGAATTTTATTGTATGAGATGATCATGTTTTGTAACCGAGTTATCGGCAACTGGCAGGAGCCTTATGGTTGTCGTTTTATTGTATGCAATGCAATCGCGATGTAATGCTTTACTTTATCACTAAGCGGTAGCGATAATCGTAGAAGCACAAGCTTGGCGAGACGACAACGATGCTACGATGGAGATCAAGGTGTCACGCCGGTGACGATGGTGATCATGACGGTGCTTCGGAGATGGAGATCACAAGCACAAGATGATGATGGCCATATCATATCACTTATATTGATTGCATGTGATGTTTATCCTTTTATGCATCTTATCTTGCTTTGATTGACGGTAGCATTATAAGATGATCTCTCACTAAATTATCAAGAAGTGTTCTCCCTGAGTATGCACCGTTGCAAAAGTTCTTCGTGCTGAGACACCACGTGATGATCAGGTGTGATAGGCTCTACGTTCAAATACAACGGGTGCAAAACAGTTGCACACGCGGAATACTCAGGTTATACTTGACGAGCCAAGCATATACAGATATGGCCTCGGAACACGGAGACCGAAAGGTCGAGCGTGAATCATATAGTAGATATGATCAAACATAGCGATGTTCACCAATGAAACTACTCCATCACACGTGATGATCGGACAAGGTTTAGTTGATTTGGATCACGTGATCACTTAGAGGATTAGAGGGATGTCTATCTAAGTGGGAGTTCTTAAGTAATTTGATTAATTGAACTTAAACTTATCATGAACTTAGTACCTGATAGTATCTTGCTTGTTTATGTTTGATTGTAGATAGATGGCTCGTGCTGTTGTTCCATTGAATTTTAATGCATTCCTTGTGAAAGCAAAGTTTAAAGATGATGGTAGCAATTACACGGACTGGGTCCATAACTTGAGGATTATCATCATTGCTGCTCAGAAGAATTACGTCCTGGAAGCACCGCTGAGTGCCAAGCCTGCTGCTGGAGCAACACCAGATGTTATGAACGTCTGGCAGAGCAAAGCTGATGACTACTCGATAGTTCAGTGTGCCATGCTTTACGGCTTAGAATCGGGACTTCAACGATGTTTTGAACGTCATGGAGCATATGAGATGTTCCAGGAGTTGAAGTTAATATTTCAAGCAAATGCCCGGATTGAGAGATATGAAGTCTCCAATAAGTTCTATAGCTGCAAGATGGAGGAGAACAGTTCTGTCAGTGAGCATATACTCAAAATGTCTGGGTATAATAATCACTTGATTCAGATGGGAGTTAATCTTCTAGATGATTGCGTCATTGACAGAATTCTCCAATCACTGCCACCAAGGTACAAGAGCTTCGTGATGAACTATAATATGCAACGGATGAACAAAACTATTCCCGAGCTCTTCGCAATGCTGAAAGCTGCGGAGGTAGAAATCAAAAAGGAGCATCAAGTGTTGATGGTCAACAAGACCACTAGTTTCAAGAAAAAGGGCAAAGGGAAGAAGAAGGGGAACTTCAAGAAGAACAGCAAGCAAGTTGCTGCTCAAGAGAAGAAACCCAAGTCTAGACCTAAGCCTGAAACTGAGTGCTTCTACTGCAAGCAGACTGGTCACTGGAAGCAGAACTGCCCCAAGTATTTGGCGGATAAGAAGGATGGCAAGGTGAACAAAGGTATATGTGATATACATGTTATTGATGTGTACCTTACTAATGCTCGCAGTAGCACCTGGGTATTTGATACTGGTTCTGTTGCTAATATTTGCAACTCGAAACAAGGACTACGGATTAAGCGAAGATTGGCTAAGGACGAGGTGACGATGCGCGTGGGAAACGGTTCCAAAGTCGATGTGATCGCGGTCGGCACGCTACCTCTACATCTACCTTCGGGATTAGTATTAGACCTAAATAATTGTTATTTGGTGCCAGTGTTGAGCATGAACATTATATCTGGATCTTGTTTAATGCGAGACGGTTATTCATTTAAATCAGAGAATAATGGTTGTTCTATTTATATGAGTAATATCTTTTATGGTCATGCACCCTTGAAGAGTGGTCTATTCTTATTGAATCTCGATAGTAGTAATACACATATTCATAATGTTGAAGCCAAAAGATGCAGAGTTGATAATGATAGTGCAACTTATTTGTGGCACTGCCGTTTAGGTCATATCGGTGTAAAGCGCATGAAGAAACTCCATACTGATGGACTTTTGGAACCACTTGATTATGAATCACTTGGTACTTGCAAACCGTGCCTCATGGGCAAAATGACTAAAACACCGTTCTCCGGTACTATGGAGAGAGCAACAGATTTGTTGGAAATCGTACATACAGATGTATGTGGTCCGATGAATATTGAGGCTCGTGGCGGATATCGTTATTTTCTCACCTTCACAGATGACTTAAGCAGATATGGGTATATCTACTTAATGAAACACAAGTCTGAAACATTTGAAAAGTTCAAAGAATTTCAGAGTGAAGTTGAAAATCATCGTAACAAGAAAATAAAGTTTCTACGATCTGATCGTGGAGGAGAATATTTGAGTTACGAGTTTGGTGTACATTTGAAAAATTGTGGAATAGTTTCGCAACTCACGCCACCCGGAACACCATAGCGAAATGGTGTGTCCGAACGTCGTAATCATACTTTACTAGATATGGTGCGATCTATGATGTCTCTTACTGATTTACCGCTATCGTTTTGGGGATACGCTCTAGAGACGGACGCATTCACGTTAAATAGGGCACCATCAAAATCCGTTGAGACGACGCCTTATGAACTGTGGTTTGGCAAGAAACCAAATTGTCATTTCTGAAAGTTTGGGGCTGCGATGCTTATGTGAAAAAGCTTCAACCTGATAAGCTCGAACCCAAATCGGAGAAATGTGTCTTCATAGGATATCCAAAGGAAACTATTGGATACACCTTGTATCATAGATCCAAAGGCAAGAATTTTGTTGCTAAATTCGGAAACTGTCTAGAGAAGGAGTTTCTCTCGAAAGAAGTGAGTGGGAGGAAAGTAGAACTTGACGAGGTAACTGTACCTGCTCCCTTACTGGAAAGTAGTACATCACAGAAAACTGTTTCTGTGACACCTACACCAGTTAGTGAGGAAGCTAACGATAATGATCATGAAACTTCAGATCAAGATACTACTGAACCTCGTAGATCAACCAGAGTGAGATCCGCGCCAGAGTGGTACGGTAATCCTGTTCTGGAAGTCATGCTACTAGATCATGATGAACCTACGAACTATGAAGAAGCGATGGTGAGCCCAGATTCCGCAAAATGGCTTGAAGCCATGAAATCTGAGATGGGATCCATGTATGAGAACAAAGTATGGACTTTGGTTGACTTGCCCAATGATCGGCAAGCGATTGAGAATAAATGGATCTTCAAGAAGAAGACTGACGCTGACGGTAATGTTACTATCTACAAAGCTCGACTTGTCGCAAAAGGTTTTCGACAAGTTCAAGGGGTTGACTACGATGAGACCTTCTCACCCGTAGCGATGCTTAAGTCTGTCCGAATCATGTTAGCAATTGCCGCATTTTATGATTATGAAATTTGGCAAATGGATGTCAAAACTGCATTCCTGAATGGATTTCTGGAAGAAGAGTTGTATATGATGCAACCAGAAGGTTTTGTCGATCCAAAGGGAGCTAACAAAGTGTGCAAGCTCCAGCGATCCATTTATGGACTGGTGCAAGCCTCTCGGAGTTGGAATAAACGCTTTGATAGTGTGATCAAAGCATTTGGTTTTATATAGACTTTCGGAGAAGCCTGTATTTACAAGAAAGTGAGTGGGAGCTCTGTAGCATTTCTGATATTATATGTGGATGACATATTACTAATTGGAAATGATATAGAATTTCTGTTTAGCATAAAGGGATACTTGAATAAGAGTTTTTCAATGAAAGACCTCGGTGAAGCTGCTTACATATTAGGCATAAAGATCTATAGAGATAGATCAAGACGCTTAATTGGACTTTCACAAAGCACATACCTTGACAAGATTTTGAAGAAGTTCAAAATGGATCTAGTAAAGAAAGGGTTCTTGCCTGTGTTACAAGGTGTGAAGTTGAGTCAGACTCAATGCCCGACCACTGCAGAAGATAGAGAGAAAATGAAAGATGTTCCCTATGCTTCAGCCATAGGCTCTATCATGTATGCAATGCTGTGTACCAGACCTGATGTGTGCCTTGCTATAAGTTTAGCAGGGAGGTACCAAAGTAATCCAGGAGTGGATCACTGGACAGTGGTCAAGAACATCCTGAAATACCTGAAAAGGACTAAGGATATGTTTCTCGTATATGGAGGTGACAAAGAGCTCATCGTAAAAGGTTACGTTGATGCGAGCTTTGACACTGATCCGGACGATTCTAAATCGCAAACCGGATACGTGTTTACATTAAACGGTGGAGCTGTCAGTTGGTGCAGTTCTAAACAAAGCGTCGTAGCGGGATCTACATGTGAAGCGGAGTACATAGCTGCTTCGGAAGCAGCGAACGAAGGAGTCTGGATGAAGGAGTTCATTTCCGATCTAGGTGTCATACCTAGTGCATCGGGTCCAATGAAACTCTTTTGTGACAATACTGGTGCAATTGCCTTGGCAAAGGAATCCAGATTTCACAAGAGAACCAAGCACATCAAGAGACGCTTCAATTCCATCCGGGATCTAGTCCAGGTGGGAGACATAGAGATTTGCAAGATACATACGGATCTGAATGTTGCAGATCCGTTGACTAAGCCTCTTCCACGAGCAAAACATGATCAGCACCAAGGCTCCATGGGTGTTAGAATCATTACTGTGTAATCTAGATTATTGACTCTAGTGCAAGTGGGAGACTGAAGGAAATATGCCCTAGAGGCAATAATAAAGTTATTATTTATTTCCTTATATCATGATAAATGTTTATTATTCATGCTAGAATTGTATTAACCGGAAACATGATACATGTGTGAATACATAGACAAACAGAGTGTCACTAGTATGCCTCTACTTGACTAGCTCGTTAATCAAAGATGGTTATGTTTCCTAACCATGAACAAAGTGTTGTTATTTGATTAACGAGGTCACATCATTAGTTGAATGATCTGATTGACATGACCCATTCCATTAGCTTAGCACCCGATCGTTTAGTATGTTGCTATTGCTTTCTTCATGACTTATACATGTTCCTATGACTATGAGATTATGCAACTCCCGTTTACCGGAGGAACACTGTGTGTGCTACCAAACGTCACAACGTAACTGGGTGATTATAAAGGAGCTCTACAGGTGTCTCCAAAGGTAGATGTTGGGTTGGCGTATTTCGAGATTAGGATTTGTCACTCCGATTGTCGGAGAGGTATCTCTGGGCCCTCTTGGTAATGCACATCACATAAGCCTTGCAAGCATTGCAATTAATGAGTTAGTTGCGGGATGATGTATTACAGAACGAGTAAAGAGACTTGCCGGTAACGAGATTGAACTAGGTATTGGATACCGACGATCGAATCTCGGGAAAGTAACATACCGATGACAAAGGGAACAACGTATGTTGTTATGTGGTCTGACCGATAAAGATCTTCGTAGAATATGTAGGAGCCAATATGGGCATCCAGGTCCCGCTATTGGTTATTGACCGGAGATGTGTCTCAGTCATGTCTGCATTGTTCTCGAACCGTAGGGTCCGCACGCTTAACGTTATGATGACAGTTATTATGAGTTTATGCATTTTGATGTACCGAAGTTAGTTCGGAGTCCCGGATGTGATCACGGACATGACGAGGAGTCTCAAAATGGTCGAGACATAAAGATTGATATATTGGAAGCCTATGTTTGGATATCGGATGTGTTCCGGGTGAAATCGAGATTTTACCGGAGTACCGGGAGGTTACCGGAACCCCCTGGGAGCTATATGGGCCTTAGTGGGCTTTAGTGGAAAGGAGAAAGGGGAAGCCCAAGGTGGGCCGCGCGCCTCCCCCCTCCCCTAGTCCTATTAGGACAAGGAGAGGTGGCCGGCCCCCCTCTCTCTCTTTCCCCCTCGGGGAATCCTATTCCAACTAGGATTGGGGGAAGTCCTACTCCCGGTAGGAGTAGGACTCCTCCTGCGCCCTCCTCCTGGCCGGCCGCCCCCTCCCCCTTGGATCCTTTATATACGGGGGCAGGGGGCACCTCTAGACACACAAGTTGATCCTTGAGATCGTTCCTTAGCCGTGTGCGGTGCCCCCTGCCACCATATTCCACCTCGATCATATTGTAGCGGTGCTTAGGCGAAGCCCTGCGACGGTAGAACATCAAGATCGTCACCACGCCGTCGTGCTGACGGAACTCCTCCCCGACGCTTTGCTGGATCAGAGCCCAGGGATCATCATCGAGCTGTACGTGTGCTAAGAACTCGGAGGTGCCGGAGTAACGGTGCTTGGATCGGTCGGATCGGGAAGACGTACGACTACTTCCTCTATGTTGCGTCAACGCTTCCGCAGTTGGTCTGCGTGGGTATGTAGACAACACTCTCCCCTCTCGTTGCTATGCATCACCATGATCTTGTGTGTGCGTAGGAAATTTTTCGAAATTACTGCGTTCCCCAACAATATTAAGTTCCAGTTTCCTTTGAGGAAGGGTATGGAACACTTTCCTAGAATTATAATTAGGGACAATTGCATTTTTGCCCCTAGTTGGTTGTAACGCCCTCGATGCGGCTATAGCTCCCACGTGTCAAGGCACGACTTAGAGACATAACCGCATTGAAAGCAATGTCGCAAGTTAGGCAATCATCACAACATCCCATGTAATGTATAATAAAAGGGGGAGATACATAGTTGGCTTACACTCACCACGTCACATCAAAGTACGTAAATAATATCCATCATTCAAACACTCATGGCCCGACTACGGCGCCAAAATAGAAAAGAACCCAACATGCGACAAGGCCCCGAATCAAACCCCAACTAGGCACCACTACTGATCATCAGGAAAAGACACGTAGTAACGCTGAGAGTCTTCGTCGAACTCCCACTTGAGCTCATACTCGTCACCTGGAGTGGAATCACCTGGACCTGCATCTAGAGTTATAGTATCTGTGAGCCACAGGGACTCAGCAATCTCGCACCCTCGCGATCACGACTATTTAAGCTTATAGGAAGGGTAAGGCAAATATATATGTGGAGCTGCAGCAAGCGACTAGCATATATGGTGGCTATCTTATTCGCAAAAGAGAGCGAGAAGAGGAGGCAAAGCACGAGCGAGAACCTAGAGAGCAACCTGCACAAACATTACTCCAACACCATGTCCACTTCCCGGACTCCGCCGAGAAGAGGCCATCACGGTAACACACTCAGTTGATTCATTTTAATTAATTAAGGTTCAAGTTATCTACAGCCGGACATTAACAAATTCGCATCTGCCCATAACCGCGGGCACGGCTTTCAAAAGTTCAATCCCTGCAGGGGTTTCCCAACTTAGCCCATGACAAGCTCTCATGGTCAACGAAGGAATAGACCTCCTCCCAAGACATTCCGATCAGACTCGGTATCTCGGTAACTCAAGACACTTCGACAGGTTAAAACAAGACCAGCAACACCGCCCAAATGTGCCGACAAATCCCGATAGGAGCTGCACATATCTCTTTCTCAGGGCACACTCAGATTGTCCTAGGTACGGGTAGGCCAGTCCAGAGTTGCCCCTGGTGGCCACCGGTAGCTGACAGGTGGACCAACACTCAGAGGAGCACTGGCCCGGGGGGGTAAAATAAGATGACCCTTGAGTCTGCAGAACCCAAGGGAAAGGAAAGGGCTAGGTGGTGAATGGTAAAACCAATGTTGGGCATTGCTGGAAAAGCTTTAATCAAGGCGAAATATCAAGGGGTTCCCATTATAACCCAACCGCGTAAGGAACGCAAAATCCGGGAACATAACACCGATATGACGGAAACTAGGGCGGCAAGAGTGGAACAAAACACTAGGCGAGAGGCCGAGCCTTCCACCGTTTACCAAGTATATAGATGCAATAAGATAACACAACAATATAATGATATCCCAACAAGTAAATAAAAGGTGTTCCAACAAGGAACGACCTCCAATCTTCACCTGCAACTTGCAACGCTATAAGAGGGGCTTAGCAAAGCGGTAACATAGCCAATCAACGGTTTGCTAGGACAAAGGTGGGTTAGAGGTTTGACATGGCAATTTGGGAGGCTGACAAGCAAAAGGTAGGCATCGTAGCATTGGCATAGCAAAAGAGCGAGCAAACTAGCATAGCAAATATAGTAGTGATTTCGAGGGTATGATCATCTTGCCTGCACAGTTGTCAGAGTTGACTGGATCCTCACAAGCAAACTCAACGGGCTCCTCGGTAGCGAACTCGTCTCCCGGCTCTACCCAAACAAGACAAACAAAGCAACAAGGACACAGTCAACCACGTGCAAGGATCAAGCGTTATGATGCAATGATGATATGCTATGCGGGATGCGATGCGGGATGCAAAATGTAAGATATGACAGGAAATGCATGAACCTGGAATCAACTTGGAATTCCAAGGGTGCCACTGGAAAGATGAGATAAAATCGCTTGAAAACGCTATAAAGAACGCCGGAATCGGAGTTACGGTTTGGAAATGGCAAGCGTTTTAAGAATGACACCGGTCTGCGATTTACAGCAAGTAGGCATCTAAAGGCAACGAAACGAACATGCTACAGCCACCAAACATGACAACAAAAATACATGGCAGGGATGCACACAAGATGCTTAACAAAAGACTAGCACGGAGCCACGGCCAAATCATCCATTATGAGGTTCAAACAAGCATGGCAAAAACGCAAATGCAAAACAGATTCCAGACTTAGTGAAATTAACACTTGTCTGAAATTTCAGATCACGAAGCCCTCTTCGGAGCAGCAAAACAACATGATACATGACCTGATTAAGATAAGTAAGAACATGGCATGGAGCTACTCAACAAGCTTAACAAAAGACCCAAAGTGACCTGGGGCCAAAAGGGTTCACAAAATATACTAACGCGCACACGAACATAGCTAAAACACAATCTGTTTTCAGACAGTGAAAACTGAGACATGCTGAAACATTACTCACGAAGGCATGTTTACGAGCTCGATGCACTCACCACGGTGCAAGTCATGGCAAGACAAGCATACATCCTTTAAGAAGGCACAAAATACAAGCTATACATGGCAAGAACAATGGCATAGCATGCACGGATCAACTACAATAGCATCGGCAAAATCGCAAACGAGTTGACGATCTGCCCAGATTCACCACGAAGCAAAAGTAGAGCTCGATTGACTCAAGCTAGGGTGCTCCATAATTGCAAGTAAAGACATGGATGGATATAGCATAACATGATTAACAAAACTCCTTTACTAATCATCCTCAAAAGAGGCACGGATCACTAGGAAACAAGCTGAACATATGGCATCATGAACTAAATAATCCCAGACTTAGTGAAAACTACTAAGTCCCTGAAAACAGATTTACCGGGTGCCTCACTTTGCAAGCTTGCACAAGTCACCACAAACATCCTAAAAATGCATGGGTTGCACCTATGGAAAGATTACAAAATGCTTAACAAAACATATGAAGGACTCACAGGCATAGCATGCACACAATAATCATGGCAAAAATGACAAAAGTCTAAGATGAACTAGCAGATCTGACAATTAACTCACGAAGCCTCCTTCTAACAGCATTTCGGGCATCAAGATGAACTAAAATGAAAATGACGCAATGGAATGAAATGATGTACTCGTCGAGGCGAACATTTTGATATATTATATGCCCAAATCGGAGCTACGGATGCGGAGATACGGCCAGTCAAAGTAGGCATAAAAAATTAGGGGGAGAGGGGAAAAGTCAACCGGCTAGGGTATTTTGGATCTGGATCTGGCGGCACGGATCCCGAGGTTGACCCGCAACACTGTAGCTCGCAGGAGTGCTCGACGTCGCCGGAGAGGAAGGAGAGGCCGGGGCTCGCCGGGGTAGCCGGATCCGGCCCGGTCGCCGGAGTTCGTCGGCGTGGAGGCGGCGGGGCGGCGAGGAGGCGGCGAGGGGCGGCCGGCTGG
>NC_041386.1:561284099-561293455 GCF_002162155.2 Triticum dicoccoides | reverse complement strand
GGCGGCGAGGTGGAGGCGCGGGGCGCGGGGGCGCTCGGGCTCGCGGGGGACCGGCTTGGGCCTCCCGGGCCGCGGCGGCGGAGGCGGCGGAGGGCGACACGTGGCAGGCGGCGGATTATAGGCATAAGTGGAGTTAGGAGAGTCCAAATGAGGTGCAGTTTTTGGCCACGCGATCGTGATCAAACGCTCTAGGATATGGAGCAGAGTTTGGTGGGTTTTGGGCCAAATTGGAGGGGTGTTGGGCTGCAACACACACGAGGCCTTTTCGGTCCCTCGGTTAACCGTTGGAGTATCAAACGAAGTCCAAATGATACGAAACTTGACAGGCGGTCTACCGGTAGTAAACCAAGGCCGCTTGGCAAGTCTCGGTCCAATCCGGAAATGTTTAATCCCCACACACGAAAGAAAGCTAGAAATGACCACCGGAGGAGAACGAAGCGCCGGAATGCAAAACGGACAACGGGGAAAATGCTCGAATGCATGAGATGAACACGTATGCGAATGCAATGCACATGATGACATGATATGAGATGCATGACAAAGACAACAACACACAGAGACAAAGACTCGAACCCGAGGAAATAAATATAACTTAACACCGAAAACGGCAAGAGTTGGAGTACAAATAGGGAAAGTTACATCCGGGGTGTTACAACACTCCACCACTACGAAAGGATATCGTCCCGAGATCTAGGACTGAAAGAACGCCGGGTACTCAGAACGGAGGTGATCCTCGCGTTCCCAGGTAGCTTCACGGTCGGAATGGTGTGACCACTTGACTTTGAGAAATTTGATTGACTTGTTGCGAGCCTTGCGTTCAGTCTCTTCAAGAATAGCAACTGGGTGCTCACGATAAGAGAGATCTTCTTGGAGCTCAATGTCCTCGAAGTTGACGGTGCGGTCAAGAGTCTTGAAGCACTTTCGAAGCTGAGAGACATGGAACACATCATGAACATTTGCAAAGTTTGAAGGAAGCTCGAGTTGATAGGTGAGGTCGCCTCTCTTGCTGACAATCTTGAAAGGTCCCACGTATCTAGGGGCAAGCTTTCCTTTGATACCGAAGCGACGAGTACCTTTCATAGGAGACACGCGGAGGTAAACATGATCTCCGATCTCGAAAGCCAAATCACGGTGCTTACTATCATAGTAGCTCTTCTGGCGGGATGGGCTGCTTTGAGGTTATCACGAATGACTTTGGACATTTCTTCTGCTTCTGTGATTAAGTCATTACCCAGCAGCTGACGTTCACCGGTTTCAGACCAGTTGAGAGGGGTACGGCACTTCCTGCCATACAGAATTTCAAATGGGGCCTGGCCCGAACTTGCTTGAAAACTATTGTTGTAGGAGAATTCAGCATAAGGAAGACAATCCTCCCACTTCATGCCGAAGGAGATCACACAAGCCCTGAGCATATCTTCAAGAATCTGGTTGACACGCTCGACTTGACCGCTTGTTTGAGGATGGAAAGCAGTGCTGAAGCGGATGTTAGTGCCCATGGCCTTCTGGAAAGAATCCCCAAACTTCGAGGTAAAGATGCTGCCACGGTCTGAAGAGATCACTTGAGGAATACCGTGCAGAAAGACAATGCGAGAGGTATAGAGTTCCGCCAATTGAGCTGCAGTGATCGACTCTTTGATAGGCAGAAAGTGAGCCACTTTGGTGAGCTCATCGATGACAGCAAATATAGCATCATTGCCACGCTTGGACTTTGGAAACCCAGTCACGAAGTCCATTTCAATGTGGTCAAACTTCCATTCTGGAATGGCAAGAGGTTGGAGGAGACCTGCTGGCCTTTGGTGTTCTGCCTTCACTCTTCTGCAGACATCACATTCATTCATGAATTGAGCGATCTCATGCTTCATTCGAGTCCACCAATAAGCTTGCTTGAGATCCTGATACATCTTCGTACTCCCAGGGTGGATGGAGAGGAGAGAATTGTGATCCTCGTTCATGATCACTTTACGGAGGTCACCTTTGGGCACAACAATACGATCCTCGAAGAAGAGAGTGTCCTTGTCATCAAGGCGGTAGCACTTGTACTTGGACTGACTCTTGGCAATCCCAGTCTTCACCTTTTTCACCATAGCATCAAGAAGCTGGGCTTGGCGAATCTGGTCTTCTAAGGTAGGAGAGACTTGAAGGTTGGCGAGGAAACCTTGAGGAACAACTTGCAGATTAAGTTTGTGGAAAGCTTCACAAAGCTCGGGTTGAAAAGGCTTAAGAATCAGACTCTTGCAGTAAGCCTTCCTGCTCAAAGTGTCAGCAATCACATTTGCCTTGCCTGGAGTATACTCGATACTCAGATTATACTCTTGAATCATTTCGACCCATCGAGTTTGCCTGAGGTTGAGATTAGGCTGAGTGAAGATGTACTTGAGACTCTTGTGATCAGTGAAAATGTCCACTTTTCTTCCCAATAGAAGATGTCTCCAAGTCAACAGAGCATGCACAACTGCCGCCAACTCGAGATCATGAGTGGGGTAGTTCTTCTCATTAGGCTTCAACTGGCGAGAGGTATAAGCAACAACTTTCTTCTCTTGCATCAAAACTGCGCCAAGACCTTGGAGAGAGGCATCACAAAAGACCTCGTACGGTTTGGATTCATCAGGTGGAGTCAGAACTGGAGCAGTGATCAACTTCTCTTTCAAAGTGTTGAAAGCAATATCACACTCCGGAGACCAAACGTACTTGACGTGCTTCTGAAGAAGATTTGAGAGAGGCTTCGCGATCTTAGAAAAGTTTTCAACGAATCTTCGGCAATAGCTTGCGAGACCGAGAAAACTGCGGAGTTGCTTCACATTCTGAGGAGGTTCCCAATTCACAATTGCAGATACCTTCTCAGGATTCATGGCAATGCCCTTGGCAGAGATGATATGACCAAGATAAAGAACCTCATCGAGCCAAAATTCACACTTGGAGAACTTGGCATAGAACTGATGTTCTCTGAGCTTATCAAGAACCAAACGCAAGTGCTTGGCATGATCTTCCTTGTTCTTGGAGAAAACCAGAATGTCGTCGAGATAGACCAAATCGAAGTCATTGGTGTAGGCATTGAAGATGAAGTTCATCATGCGAGAGAATGTCGGAGGAGCGTTGGCAAGGCCAAAAGACATGACAGTGTATTCATATGAACCAAAGCTTGTTTTGAATGCTGTCTTGGGAATATCTTCTTCACGAATGCGAATCTGGTGATAACCCATACGGAGATCAAGCTTGGAGAATACTTGGGCACCTTTGAGTTGTTCGAACAGCTCATTGATGTTGGGAAGTGGGTATTTGTTCTTGATGGTCTTCTTGTTCACTGGACGGTAATCAACACAAAGTCGGTCCGTTCCATCCTTCTTCACAAAAAGAACACCACAACCCCACGGAGAAGAACTAGGCCGGATGAGACCCATTCTTTCTTGCTCATCGAGTTGCTTCTTCAGCTCCTTCAACTCTTCAGGTCCGAGCTTGTAAGGACGTTTGCACACAGGTTCCATGTCAGGCTCAAGATCAATAACGAATTCAACTGGCCGGTGCGGAGGCATTCCTGGGAGCTCTTCTGGAAAGACGTCTTGATATTCGCAAACGACTGGAATTTGCGAGATGGCATCCAATTCACCCTTATCATTGAGAGAAAACAGACGAATGGTATCATCACGAGCGGCAAAGACAATTACATCCTCAGACGAATGAGTCAATTGAATATGCCTGGTTGCACAGTCAAGCTGAGCCTTGTGCTTAGAAAGCCAATCCATTCCGAGAATAAGATCAATATCTGAGTCACCAAGAACCGTAGGAGAAGCCAAGAACTTGTAGTCACCCAAAGTGATAGAAACATCCAGAACGATGGAGTTAGCCTGCATGCGCTTACTGGGAGAAACAACTGCTAAAGGACTAGGCAAAACTTGCGAAAGCAATTCATGCCTATTTGTAAACGGTCTCGAGATGAAGCAATGCGATGCACCAGTGTCAAAAAGAACTTTTGCAGGAATATCATTAACAGGAAGGTTACCCATGATCACATCTGACGAGTCCTCTGCCTGAGCTGCATTCATCAAATTGACCTTGGCATGCTTGGGGTTATGCTTGACCACAGCTGTACTTGCCGATCTAACAGGAGGAGGAGGAGGAGGAAGACGCCTCTGGTTGAGACACTTGTTGGCATAGTGACCCTTCTGTTGGCACTTGTTGCACGTGACCTCTGAAAGCGGACGGTGATACGGAGCACTCTATCTTGGAGCTTGAGACGAAGCCTTGTTCTGAAAGCCAGGGTTGGGTGGGTGGGAAGAACCACTGCCACCTTTGCTCTTCTGCTGATACGGCTGACGAAACGGAGGAGGAGGAAGCCAAAACTTCTGCTGCTTGGCCACTTGAGTAGAGGAAGAAGGAGTAGCATCTCTGACTCGCTTCTTGGAAGCATCACACCTCAACTGAGCAGCCTCTTGCTTCAGTGCCATGTTGTAGAACTCATCATATCTCAAGGGCTCGAAGAGAACAAGAGCGAGCTGAATATCTGAGACCACCCCTGAACTGGTATATCATGCTCTTCTCATCAGGCACGTCCTGCTTGGCAAAGCGGGCAAGCTTCTGGAACAACTTGTTGTAGTCATAGACAGACAAAGAGCCTTGCTTCAGATTGCGGAATTCCTCACGCTTGCTTTCAACCATGCTCTGTGGAATATGATGAGCTCGGAAATCTCGACGGAAATCATCCCAAGTGATAACACGTCCACCTCAGGAATCCTTGTACTGCTGGAACCATTCTGCAGCTTGATCTTTGAGTTGGAAGGAAGCGAACTTGACAAAGTCCTCAGGCCTGACGTTACTGCACTTGAAATGCTTACACTGATCCACAAGCCAATCGTCAACATCGGTTGCCTCAACACAATTGCTGAAAGTCTTTGGCCCGTTAGCAAGGAACTGGTTGAGTGTAGCAAAGTGACTCTGATTGCTGCCTTGATTCCCTTGACTGCCTTGATTGCGCTCTTGAAGAATTTGCATGATCAGCTGTGTGTTTGCATTGGTTGCGGCCATCACAGCTTGCCATGCCTCTGGAGGAGGTGGAGGTGGTGGCGGATCAGGATTCGGAGTCGTGCGCGTTGGAGGAGCCATCCTGAAGAGGGTGACCACCATTAGCACATTGACAGATAATTATTGAAGCTGAATCCAACGGAATGAAAATTGCAACATATAGTCTTCACATCCGAACAAAATGAACGAATGCATTCCTCTTGAAATGGTCACATATCCATAAATTGAGAAGCCACGTAGAATTAAGGTAGAGAAATAAATCAACAAGGTACGGATCAAGAACGAATAATCGGTAAGAAATCCCAATCTCAAACCAATATTCGTGGAAGAAGAACTAGAGCTACTAGAATTCCCACCTATGAAACTCCCGAACCTTTCCGGTTATGCAATCAGGTGTTGGGGATACAGGGGAAGCATAATATCTCACCCAAACTAGCAAATCCTACATCCAGCTGTATCCATCCTTCAACACATAACCAAGAAAACTTCGGAAACCATCTACCTCAACCTTCGAAAAGCATCCGTTATACAAGTTATGGCGATACTCCCAAACTCCCGCCCTAGTACTGGGTGGCGTCGAGGTTATCTCACCAATGAACTGCATAAAAGAGATTTTCTATGTCGGCGAACATTTCTCAAGTATTCCAGAATTGCAACGATAAAATTATGATGACAACACCTCAGAGCTTAACTCCCCGGGACACTTCCACTAAACCCCTGACAGGAGGCACCAAGACAATGTTCTCATCATAAGCCATCGGAACGATTCTAAGATACTCGCGTGATCCTAAAAATTTTTTAGTGAAATTTGAGAAGAGAACAGTCAAAAATCTACGTCAGGATGCCTTACCAGAGCGATGAGGAGACTGGGAAGTAAAAAGAATTCCTAGACTCTCCGATATATAATTCCTAAATGACTCAAAACATTTTTCTAGACACAACTCGGCTGCTAAAAACGATCAAGCAATGGGGCTCCTAAGGTCGGGGAAGGCTCTGATACCAACTTGTAACGCCCTCGATGCGGCTATAGCTCCCACGTGTCGAGACACGACTTAGAGACATAACCGCATTGAAAGCAATGTCGCAAGTTAGGCAATCATCACAACATCCCATGTAATGTATAATAAAAGGGGAGATACATAGTTGGCTTACACTCGCCACGTCACATCAAAGTACGTAAATAACATCCATCATTCAAACACTCATGGCCCGACTACGGCGCCAAAATAGAAAAGAACCCAACATGCGACAAGGCCCCGAATCAAACCCCAACTAGGCACCACTACTGATCATCAGGAAAAGACACGTAGTAACGCTGAGAGTCTTCGTCGAACTCCCACTTGAGCTTGTACTCGTCACCTGGAGCGGAATCACCTGGACCTGCATCTGGAGTTATAGTATCTGTGAGCCACAGGGACTCAGCAATCTCGCACCCTCGCGATCACGACTATTTAAGCTTATAGGAAGGGTAAGGCAAATATATATGTGGAGCTGCAGCAAGCGACTAGCATATATGGTGGCTATCTTATTCGCAAAATAGAGCGAGAAGAGGAGGCAAAGCACGAGCGAGAACCTAGAGAGCAACCTGCGCAAACATTACTCCAACACCGTGTCCACTTCCCGGACTCCGCCGAGAAGAGGCCATCATGGTAACACACTTAGTTGATTCATTTTAATTAATTAAGGTTCAAGTTATCTACAACCGGACATTAACAAATTCCCATCTGCCCATAACCGCGGGCACGGCTTTTGAAAGTTCAATCCCTGCAGGGGAGTCCCAACTTAGCCCATGACAAGCTCTCACGGTCAACGAAGGAATAGACCTCCTCCCAAGACATTCCGATCAGACTCGGTATCTCGGTAACTCAAGACACTTCGACAGGTTAAAACAAGACCAGCAACACCGCCCGAATGTGCCGACAAATCCCGATAGGAGCTGCACATATCTCTTTCTCAGGGCACACTCAGATTGTCCTAGGTACGGGTAGGCCAGCCCAGAGTTGTCCCTGGTGGCCACCGGTAGCTGACAAGTGGACCAATACTTAGAGGAGCACTGGCCCGGGGGGGTAAAATAAGATGACCCTTGAGTCTGCAGAACCCAAGGGAAAGAAAAGGGCTAGGTGGCGAATGGTAAAACCAATGTTGGGCATTGCTGGAAAAGCTTTAATCAAGGCGAAATATCAAGGGGTTCCCATTATAACCCAACCGCGTAAGGAACGCAAAATCCGGGAACATAACACCGATATGACAGAAACTAGGGCGGCAAGAGTAGAACAAAACACTAGGCGAGAGGCCGAGCCTTCGACCCTTTACCAAGTATATAGATGCAATAAGATAACACAACAATATAATGATATCCCAACAAGTAAATAAAAGGTGTTCCAACAAGGAACGGCCTCCAATCTTCACCTGCAACTAGCAACGCTATAAGAGGGGCTTAGCAAAGCGGTAACATAGCCAATCAACGGTTTGCTAGGACAAAGGTGGGTTAGAGGTTTGACATGGCAATTTGGGAGGCTGACAAGCAAAAGGTAGGCATCGTAGCATTGGCATAGCAAAAGAGCGAGCAAACTAGCATAGCAAAGATAGTAGTGATTTCGAGGGTATGATCATCTTGCCTGCACAGTTGTGAGAGTTGACTGGATCCTCACAAGCAAACTCAACGGGCTCCTCGGTAGCGAACTCGTCTCCTGGCTCTACCCAAACAAGACAAACAAAGCAACAAGGACACAATCAACCACGTGCAAGGATCAAGCGTTATGATGCAATGATGATATGCTATGCGGGATGCGATGCGGGATGCAAAATGCAAGATATGACAGGAAATGCATGAACCTGGCCTCAACTTGGAATTCCAAGGGTGCCACTAGAAAGATGAGATGAAATCGCTTGAAAACGATATAAAGAAAGCCAGAATCGGAGTTACGGTTTGGAAATGGCAAGCGTTTTAAGAATGACACCGGTCTGCGATTTACAGCAAGTAGGCATCTAAAGGCAACGAAACAAACATGCTACAGCCACCAAACATGACAACAAAAATACATGGCAGGGATGCACACAAGATGCTTAACAAAAGACTAGCACTGAGCCACGGCCAAATCATCCATTATGAGGTTCAAACAAGCATGGCAAAAACGCAAATGCAAAAAAGATTCCAGACTTAGTGAAATTAGCACTTGTCTGAAATTTCAGATCACGAAGCCCTCTTCGGAGCAGCAAAACAACATGATACATGACCTGATTAAGACAAGTAAGAACATGGCATGGAGCTACTCAACAAGCTTAACAAAAGACCCAAAGTGACCTGGGGCCAAAAGGGTTCACAAAATATAGTAACGGGCACACGAACATAGCTAAAACACAATCAGGTTTCACACTTAGTGAAAACTGAGACATGCTGAAACATACTCACGAAGGCATGTTTACGAGCTCGATGCACTCACCACGGTGCAAGTCATGGCAAGACAAGCATACATCCTTTAAGAAGGCACAAAATACAAGCTAGACATGGCAAGAACAATGGCATAGGATGCACGGATCAACTACAATAGCATCGGCAAAATCGCAAACGAGTTGACGATCTGCCCAGATTCACCACGAAGCAAAAGTAGAGCTCGATTGACTCAAGCTAGGGTGCTCCATAATTGCAAGTAAAGACATGGATAGATAGAGCATAACATGATTAACAAAACTCCTTTACTGATCATCCTCAAAAGAGGCACGGATCACTAGGAAACAAGCTGAACATATGGCATCATGAACTAAATAATCCCAGACTCTGAAAACAGATTTACGGGTGCCTCGCTTTGCAAGCTTGCACAAGTCACCACACACATCCTAAAAATGCATGGGTTGCACATATGGAAAGATTACAAAATGCTTAACAAAACATATGAGGGACTCACAGGCATAGCATGCACACAATAATCATGGCAAAAATGACAAAAGTCTAAGATGAACTAGCAGATCTGACAATTAACTCACGAAGCCTCCTTCTAACAGCATTTCGGGCATCAAGATGAACTAAAATGAAAATGATGCAATGGAATGAAATGATGTACTCGCCGAGGCGAACATTTTGATATACTATATGCCCAAATCGGAGCTATGGATGCGGAGATACGGACGGTCAAAGTAGGCATAAAAAATTAGGGGGAGAGGGGAAAAGTCAACCGGCTAGGGTATTTTGGATCTGGATCTGGCGGCACGGATCCCGAGGTTGACCCGCAACACTGTAGCTCGCCGAGTGCTCGACGTCGCCGGAGAGGAAGGAGAGGCCGGGGCTCGCCGGGGTAGCCGGATCCGACCCGGTCGCCGGAGTTCGTCGGCGTGGAGGCGGC
>NC_041386.1:561247095-561283739 GCF_002162155.2 Triticum dicoccoides | reverse complement strand
GGGCCGCGGCGGCGGAGGACGACACGTGGCAGGCGGCGGATGGCTGGGCGCGATGGGGCGGACATGTCCGGCCCGATTCGGACGTGTCCATCGGCGGGGGGAGCGGCGGATCTGAAAAATTAGGGTTTCGAGGGGGAGAGAGATCCGAAAAACGGGGGGGCTATTTATAGGCATAAGTGGAGCTAGGAGAGTCCAAATGAGGTGCGGTTTTCGGCCACGCGATCGTGATCGAACGCTCTAGGATATGGAGTAGAGTTTGGTGGGTTTTGGGCCAAATTGGAGGTGTGTTGGGCTGCAACACACACGAGGCCTTTTCGGTCCCTTGGTTAACCGTTGGAGTATCAAACGAAGTCCAAATGATACGAAACTTGACAGGCGGTCTACCGGTAGTAAACCAAAGCCGCTTGGCAAGTCTCGGTCCAATCCGGAAATGTTTAATCCCCACACACGAAAGAAAGCTAGAAATGACCATCGGAGGAGAACGAAGCGCCGGAATGCAAAACGGACAACGGGGAAAATGCTCGAATGCATGAGATGAACATGTATGCGAATGCAATGCACATGATGACATGATATGAGATGCATGACAAAGACAACAACACACGGAGACAGAGACCCGAACCTGAGGAAATAAATATAACTTAACGCCGGAAACGGCAAGAGTTGGAGTACAAATAGGGAAAGTTACATCCGGGGTGTTACATTGGTTCCTACCCACGGGTTTTGCCCTTACTTTTCGAGCTTGCTCAGTTTTGCCCTTACTTTTTCCGTCGAGGTCCCTCGAATGCCCTTTGACCGTTTGACCAAAACTTTGAAAATTCATAAGTAATTCATATGAACTCAGAAAAATACAAATAAGATATCAACATGTTCAGATAAACATTACCTTTATGTGCATATCATTTGCATTCAGGACAAAAGCACCATTTAAACTACCTGAGGTAATTAATATTATTAAAATTATTAAAAATAAAAAGGTATAAACAATATTTTTTTTCATGAATAAAAATTACAAGAAAATGTAGGTGATGTTTCCTGAACATCCTGATATCTTATTTCCATTTTTCTGAGTTCGTATCAATTTGTTATGAAGTTTCCAAATAATTGACAAAGTCGTTAGAACATTCATAACATGATGATACGAACTCAGAAAAATGCAAATAAGATATCTGGATGTTCAGAAAAACATCACCTACATTTGCATGTAATTTTTATTCATGAAAAAAAATTGTTTATACCTTTTTATTTTTAATAATGTTAATAACATTAATTACCTCAGGTTGTTTAAAGGGCGCTTTTTTCCTGAATGCAAACGATATGCTCATAAAGGTAATGTTTATCTGAACATTTTGATATCTTATTTGCATTTTTCTGAGTTAATACGAATTAGTTATGAATTTTCAAAGTTTTGGTCAAATGGTCAAAGGCATTTGAGGGACCTCGACGGAAAAAGTAAGGGAAAAACTGAGCAAGCTCGAAAAGTAAGGGCAAAACCCGTGGGTAGGAACCAACTAGGGGTAAAAATGCAATTGTCCCTTATAATTAAGCCACCTTATGAATCAATCATGAGGGCATCTTATGGATGTTGAACCAAAGATGACAAAACTTAGATCCTTGCTTTATGCCTAGCTAAGGGCATAAAACTATAGCGCTTGTTGGGAGGCAACCAATGAATACATTTATTTTTTATTTTTGCTTCCTCTTTTTGTGTGTTAGCACAATTATGCTACTGTTATGATTGAGTTCTTATGTTTTAATTAGTGTTTGTGCCAAGTAAAGCCTTTAGGATTTTCTTGGGTGATAGTTGTTTGATCTTGCTGAAAAAACAGAATTTTTATGCTCACGAAATTAATTTTCATTTTTTAACAGCGAACGATAAAATACCCATTCCTCTTTCAGTAGACCAATATCCAAATTTCTCAGGCCGTCCTAATTTTTTAGAATTTTTGGAGTTACAGAAGTACTCGAAATAGTCAGATTGCTACATACTATTTTGTTTTGACAGATTCTATTTTCTTTGTGTTGTGTGCTTATTTTGATGGCTCTATGGTTTTCTTTGATGAGTTTTTGCCATAGAAAAGTTGGAATACAGTAGATATAATACAAGAACAAAATATGAATTGGTTTTATACAGTACTTATAGTAGTGATTTATTATTTTTCTTACATTAACGGATCTCACGAAGGTTTTGTTGAGTTTTGTGTGATTGAAGTTTTCAAGTTTTGGGTTATCTTATGATGGATGAAGGAAGGATGGAAGAGCCTAAGCTTGGGGATGCCTCGGCATCCCAAGCTATTATCGAAAAATGAGCAACCAACTAAGCTTGGGGATGCCCCCGAGTGGCATCCCCGCTTTCTTCCAACGATCATCAATATTTTACTCGAAACTATATTTTTATTCGTCACATGATATGTGTTATGCTTGGAGCGTCTTGTATGATATGAGTCTTTGCTTGTTTTATTTTGTGTTTTAATTTATCAATCCTTACTGGACAGACCTATTTAAGAGAGCCAAAATTATGTCATGACTTGTTAGAATTGCTTTCTATGCTTCACTTAAATTTTTATGAGCAATGGACTTGCTCTAGTGCCTTACTTATATCTTTTTGAGCACGGTGTGCTTTAGTATTTTTGAAGAAATGCTCTCTTACTTCACTTAGATTTATTTGAGAGTTAGTAAAATTTTCAAGAAATTCTCTCTTGCTTCACTTAAATTAATTTGAGAGAAAGAAAAATTTATTATGCTCATAATCTTCAATTATATTTGGTGGAGCTTGTCAAAAGCAATAGATGAAAATTAGTCCCAAAGTGATAGATATCCAAGAAGGATATAATAAAAACTTTCATGAAGATCATCGGACAAAATAAACTTGATTCTTAGTAATAGTTTTGAGATATGATGATGTGATATGTGATTCATCTTGATGACTAATTATGCTTTAGTAAGAACATTGGTGTTAAGGTTTGTGATTTCCTATGCAAGTACGGAAGTCAATAGTCATGCAATGAAATTATATCCTACTTATGGTGCATTATTCGGTGTTATTTATAGTTAGTGCTTGCTTATGAGATTATCTGTTTCTTAGTTGGTCGCTTCCCAATCTTTCACTAGCCTTCATTTTGCACTAAGTATGATCACTACTTGTGCATCCAAAAACCTTTAATCCAATTTTGCCACATGAGTCCACTATATCTACCTATATGTGGTATTCTTTTTCCGTTCTAAGAAAAATTGCATGTGCCATCTCTAATTTTCAAAATAAACATCTCTTTTGTGGGTTTGTTTCGCTCGCGGGGCGGTGAGGGGTCACTAATATTTTCCACGCTAGATGTGTTATTCTCAAGATGAGTGTTTATTCACTTGTCATTGCACGAGAGTAGGGCAAAGGTATTAGGGATGCCCAGTCTCGAAATGCAAAAAATTGAATTTACTTTATGTTGTCAAATAATAAATTCCTTAGTAATTGTTGGTATGGAGGGCAACCGTGGATACGGCTAGCCATGGAAAGTGAAAGTTATGGTGGAAAAGGGAATAAACTTTATTTTCTGTTTGGGAACCACCTATGATATATCTATGCATGGAAAGTATTGGGAACTCTAAGTCGTTTTCGTTGGTGGGATGGATACACCTCTCAAAATGTTTTTATCTCTAAGTTTTTCGCTTTGAGCTCTGGCACCTCTACAAATCCCTACTTCCCCCTGCGAAGGGCCTTTCTTTTACTTTATGCAATTTTTATTTTGAGTCTCCATCTTCTCTTATAAAAGCACCAACTAGGAGGCAATATGATCGTACTTAAGTATTGGGTGTAGCTAATATTTGAGTGTATTTCATGAATGGATCAATGTTTGAGCATGATGGGCTAGGGATAACTTATTTTAGTGTTATATTTTGAAAGACATGGTTGCTTGTTGATATGCTTGCGTATCTAAATTATCATGTCAAAAATAGACTATTGCTTTGAACAACTAAAATTCCAGTTGTCCAAGCTATAAAGAAAAGAATATGATATGACATGATAGGCAGCATTCCACATCAAAAAATTTATTTTTATCACTTATCTACTTGAGGACGAGTGATACGTCTCCAACGTATCTATAATTTTTGATTGCTCCATGCTATATTATCTACTGTTTTGGATGTTTATGGGCTTTATTATACACTTTTATATCATTTTTCGGACTAACCTATTAACCCAGAGCCCAGTGCCAGTTTCTATTTTTACCTTGTTTCAGGGTTTCGAAGAAGGAAAATAAAACGGAGTCCAATTGACCTGAAACCTCACGGAACTCATTTTTGGAAGGAAAGAAGCCCAAAAGACTTGAAGTGCACGTAAGGGAAGCTTCGAGGAGGCCATGAGGTAGGGGGCGTGCCCACCCCCCTGGGCGCGCCCTCCACCCTCGTGGGCCCCTCGTGGCCCCCTGACGTACTTCTTCCGCCTATATATCTCCATATACCCTAAAAACATCCGGGAGCACAATAGATCGGGAGTTCCGCCGCCAGAAGCCTCCGTAGCCACCGAAAGCCAATCTAGACCCATTCCGGCACCCTGTCGGAGGGGGCAATCCTTCTCCGGTGGCCATCTTCATCGTCCCGGTGCTCTCCATGACGAGGAGGGAGTAGTTCTCCCTCGGGGCTGAGGGTATGTACCAGTAGCTATGTGTTTGATCTCTCTCTCTCTCGTGTTCTTGATTTGGCACGATCTTGATGTATCGCGAGCTTTGCTATTATAGTTGGATCTTATGTTTCTCCTCCCCCTCTACTCTCTTGTAATGAATTGAGTTTCCCCTTTGAAGTTATCTTATCGGATTGAGTCTTTAAAGATTTGAGAACACTTGATGTATGTCTTGTCGTGCGTATCCGTGGTGACAATGGGATACCACATGATTCACTTGATGTATGTTTTGGTGATCAACTTGCGGGTTTCGACCATGAACCTATGCATAGGGGTTGGCACACGTTTTCGTCGTGATTCTCCGGTTGAAACTTTGGGGCACTCTTTGAGGTCCTTTGTGTTGGTTGAATAGATGAATATGAGCTTGTGTGATGCATATCGTATAATCATACCCACGGACACTTGAGGTGACATTGGAGTATCTAGGTGACATTAGGGTTTTGGTTGATTTGTGTCTTAAGGTGTTATTCTAGTACGAACTCTAGGGCTGTTTGTGACACTTATAGGAATAGCCCAACGGATTGATTGGAAAGAATGACTTTGAGGTGGTTTCGTACCCTACCATAATCTCTTCGTTCGTTCCCTGCTATTAGTGACTTTGGAGTGACTCTTTGTTGCATGTTGAGGGATAGTTATGTGATCCAATTATGTTAGTATTGTTGAGGGAACTTGCACTACTGAAAGTATGAACCCTAGGCCTTGTTTCAACGCATTGCAATACCGTTTACGCTCACTTTTATCATTAGTTACCTTACTGTTTTTATAATTTCAGATTACAAATACCTTTATCTACTATCCATATACCACTTGTATCACCATCTCTTCGCCGAACTAGTGCACCTATACAATTCACCATTGTATTTGGTTTGTTGGGGACACAAGAGACTCTTTGTTATTTGGTTGCAGGGTTGCTTGAGAGAGACCATCTTCATCCTACGCCTCCTACGGATTGATAAACCTTAGGTCATCCACTTGAGGGAAATTTGCTACTGTCCTACAAACCTCTGCACTTGGAGGCCCAACAACGTCTATAAGAAGAAGGTTGTGTAGTAGACATCAACGAGTAGGAGTTAAGCTTGGGGATGCTGATACGTCTCCAACGTATCTATAATTTTTTATTGTTCCACGCTGTTATATTATCAATCTTGGATGTTTTATAATCATTTTATATCATTTTTTGGTACTAACCTATTGACATAAGTGTCAGTTCCTGTTTTTTGGTACTAACCTACAAGAAGAAGGTTGCGTAGTAGACATCAAGCTCTTTTCTGGCGCCGTTGCCGGGGAGGTTAGCGCTTGAAGGTATATCTTTAGATCTTGAAACCGAGTCTTTTAGTTTCTTGTTTTTTCACTTGTTTTTTTATAAAAGAAAACTATAAAAAAATGGAATTGAGTTTGTCTCATACGCTTCACCTTTTTAATATCTTTCGTAAGTATGATGGAAAAGATAATTGTGCTCAAGTGCTAGAAGAAGAAATCTATAAAATGTTTGGCACTAAATATTTAAATGATGATCATGATTGCAATGTTGTTAGTATGAATACCTCGAATATCCATGATGCTAATGATATGCAAAGCCACATGCTTGGGGAAGCTATGTTTGATGAAGATGATATTTTTTGTCCCCCAACTTTTGATGAGCAAATTTATTATGATGAAAGCATGCCTCCTATCTATGATGATTATTGTGATGACACATATGCTTTAAAGAACAATGATAACCATGAAACTTGTCATCTTGATCTTAATTTTCAATCACATGATAGTTATTTTGTTGAGTTTGCTCCCACTATTATTCATGAGAAGAGTTTTGCTTATGTGGAGAGTAGTAAATTTTCTATGCTTGTAGATCATGAAAAGAATGCTTTAGGTGCTGGTTATATTGTTTAATTCATTCATGATGCTACTGAAAATCATTATGAGGGAGGAATATATGCTTGTAGGAATTGCAATAATATCAAGTTTCCTCTCTATGTGCTTAAAGTCTTGAAGTTATGCTTGTTTTACCTTCCTATGCTAGTTGATTATTGTTCCCACAAGTTGTTTGCTCACAAAATCCTATGAATAGGAAGTGGTTTATACTTAAATGTGTTAGTCATATTCTTCATGATGCTCTCTTTATGTTACAATTCTTATCTTTTATGTGAGCATCGTTGAAATCATCATGCCTAGCTAGGGGCGTTAAACGATAGCGCTTGTTGGGAGGCAACCAAATTTTATTTTTGTTCCTTGCTTTTTGTTCCTGTTTAGTAACAAATAATTCATATAGACTCTGTTTAGATGTGGTTTTATGATTTTAATTAGTGTTTGTGCCAAGTAGAACCTTTGGGAAGACTTGGGGAAAGTCTTGTTGATCATGCTGTAAAACACAGAAACTTTAGCGCTCACGAGAATTGCTGCCATTTTTATTTGGAGAGTGATATTTAGTTAATTATTTTTTAAGATGATTAATAGATAAATTACTCAGGTCGAGAAATTTATTTGAGAATTTTATGAGTTCCAGAAGTATACGTTTGATCCAGATTACTACAGACTGTTCTATTTTTGACAGATTCTGTTTTTCTTGTGTTGTTTATTTATTTTGATGAATCTATGGATAGTAAAAGAGTTTATAAACCATATAGAAGTTAGAATACAGTAGTATTAACACCAATATAAATAAATAATGAGTTCATTATAGTACCTTGAAGTGGTGATTTATTTTCTTATACTAACGGAGCTTACGAGTTTTCTGTTAAGTTTTGTGTTGTGAAGTTTTCAAGTTTTGGGTAAGGATTCGATGGACTATGGAATAAGGTGTGGCAAGAGCCTAAGCTTGGGGATTCCCAAGGAACCCCAAGGTAATATTCAAGGATATCCAAGAGCCTAAGCTTGGGGATGCCCCGGAAGGCATCCTCTCTTTCGTCTTCGTTCATCGGTAACTTTACTTGGAGCTATATTTTTATTCACCACATGATATGTGTTTTTCTTGTAGCGTCAATTTATTTTGTTAGGATTTGATTTCTGTTATTTGGAACAATGTTTTGCATCTTTTATTTCAATAAAATTGGAATTGATAGCCTTTACTATGCCTCTTTTAGAAGTCCACATATTGCTGTTTGAAAACAGAAAGTTTACCGTTGTTGCAATAACTCCCTAGAAAATTCCGAATGTGATAAAATGTTGAAACCTTTTGCATATTAAGCTCTGATAAATTTACTACAGTCAGAATTTTCTTTCATAATTTTTGGAGCTAGGGAAGTATGGATGTTGCTGCATTCTTTACAGACTGTCCTGTTTAGGCAGATTGCTGTTATGTTTGCAGTGTTTGCATCTGTTTGCTTCTTTAATGATTCTATTTGAGGATAGGACTATTAAATATGCAGAGACATTTAGTATGAAATGTTGAATAATAATTTTAGTGATTTGCTACAGTAGAGTATGATAAGGTTTTTGCAATGGTTTCTACTAACTTATCTCACGAGTCCTTGTTGAGTTTTGTGTGGATGAAGCTTTTGAGATTTAGGGAGACCGTGATATGAGAGGAATTAAGGAGACACAAAATCTCAAGCTTGGGGATTCCCAAGGCACCCCAAGATAATATTTCAAGAAGTCTCAAGCATCTAAGCTTGGGGATGCTCCGGTTGGCATCCCACCTTTCTTCTTCAACAATTATTGGTTAGTTTCGGTTGATCCTAAGTTTTTGCTTCTTCACATGATGTTTGCTATTATTAGATGTCATTTTATTTAGTTTTTCTTGCTGTTTGAATAGAATACCAAGATCTGAAATTATTAATTGTTGGAGAGTCTTCACATAGTTGCATAATTATTCGACTACTCATTGATCTTCACTTATATCTCTCGGAGTAGTTTGCCGTTTGCTATAGTGCTTCACTTATATCTTTTTAGAGCACGGTGGTGGTTTTATTTTATAGGAATTAATGAACTCTCATGCTTCACTTAGATTATTTTGAGAGTCTTAATAGCATGGTAATTTTCTTAAAATCCTAATATGCTAGGTATTCAAGATTAATAAATTTTGTCTTATGAGTGGATTGAATACTAAGAGAAGTTTGATGCTTGATAACTGTTTTGAGATATGGAGGTAATAATATCAAAGTCGTGCTAGTTGAGTAGTTGTGAATTTGAGGAATACTTGTGTTGAAGTATGCAAGTCCTGTAGCATGTACGTATGGTAAACGTTATGTAACAAATTTGAAACATGAGGTGTTATTTGATTGTCCTCCTTATGAGTGGCGGTCGGGGACAAGCGATGGTCTTTTCCTACCAATCTATCCCCCTAGGAGCATGCGTGTAGTGCCGAGGTTTTTGATGACTTGTAGACTTTTGCAATAAGTATGTGAGTTCTTTATGACTAATGTTGAGTCCATGGATTATACACACTCTCACCCTTCCATCATTGCTAGCCTCTTCGTTACCGTGCATTGCCCTTTCTCACATTTACAGTTGGTGCAAACTTCGCCGGTGCATCCAAACCCTGTGATATGATATGCTCTATCACACATAAACCTCCTTATACCTTCCTCAAAACAGCCACCATACCTACCTATTATGGCATTTCCATAGCCATTCCGAGATATATTGCCATGCAACTTTCCACCATTCCGTTTATTATGACACATCATCATTGTCATATTGCTTTGCATGATCATGTAGTTGACAACGTATTTGTGGAAAAGTCACCTCTCATAATTCTTTCATACATGTCACTCATGCATCATCGCAATCCCGGTACACCGCCGGAGGCATTCATATAGAGTCATATTTGTTCTAGTATCGAGTTGTAATCATTGAGTTGTAAATAAATAGAAGTGTGATGATCATAATTTTCTAGAACATTGTCCCAAGTGAGGAATAAAAAAGGAATAAAAAAAGAGAAAGGCCATAAAAAAAGAGAAGTCCCCAAAAAAGAGAAAGGCCATAAAAAAGAGAAGGCCCAAAAAAAGAGAAAGGCCATAAAAAAGAGAAGGCCCCAAAAAAGTTAAAAAAAATGAGAGAAAAAGAGAGAACAGACAATGCTACTATCCTTTGTCACACTTGTTCTTCAAAGTAACACCATAATCATCATAATAGAGAGTCTCTTGTTTTGTCACTTTCATATACTAGTGGGAAATTTTCATTATAGAACTTGGCTTGTATATTCCAACAATGGGCCTCCTCATGTGCCCTAGGTCGTCGTGAGCAAGCAAGTTTGATGCACACCCACATAGTTTCTTTTGTTGAGCTTTCATACATTTATAGCTCTAGTGCATCCGTTGCATGGCAATCCCTACTCCTTGCATTAACATCAATCGGTGGGCATCTCCATAGCCCATTGATTAGCATCGTTGCTGTGAGACTTCCTCCTTTTTTGTCTTCTCCACATAACCCCCATCATCATATTCTATTCCACCCATAGTGCTATGTCCATGGCTCGCGCTCATGTATTGCATGGAAGTTTATAGGTTTGAGATTACTAAAGTATGAAACAATTGCTTGGCTTGTCATCAAGGTTGTGCATGATGAGAGCATTCTTGTGTGACGAAAATGGAGCATGACTAAACTATATGATTTTGTAGGGATGAACTTTCTTTGGCCATGTTATTTTGAGAAGACATATTTGCTTAGTTAGTATGCTTGAAGTATTATTATTTTTATGTCAATATGAACTTTTATATTGAGTCTTTCGGATCTGAATATTCATGCCACAGTTGAGAAGAATTACATTGAAATTATGCCAAGTAGCATTCCACATCAAAAATTCTGTTTTTATCATTTACCTACTCGAGGACGAGCAGGAATTAAGCTTGGGGATGCTGATACGTCTCCAACGTATCTATTATTTTTTATTGCTCCATGCTATATTATCTACTGTTTTGGATGTTTATGGACTTTATTATACATTTTTATATCATTTTTGGGACTAACCTATTAACCCAGAGCCCAGTGCCAGTTTCTGTTTTTACCTTGTTTTAGGGTTTCGAATAAAAGGAAAATCAAACGGAGTCCAATTGACCTGAAACTTCACGGAACTCATTTTTGGAAGGAAAGAAGCCCAGAAGACTTGAAGTGCACGTAAGGGAAGCTTCGAGGAGGCCACGAGGTAGGGGGCGCGCCCACCCCCCTGGGCGAGCCCTCCACCCTTGTGGGCCCCTCGTGGCCCCCCTGGCGTACTTCTTTCGCCTATATATCTCCATATACCCTAAAAACATCCGGGAGCACAATAGATCGGGAGTTCCGCCGCCAGAAGCCTCCGTAGCCAACGAAAGCCAATCTAGACCCATTCCAGCACCCTGTCGGAGGGGGCAATCCTTCTCCGGTGGCCATCTTCATCATCCCGGTGCTCTCCATGACGAGGAGGGAGTAGTTCTCCCTCGGGTCTGAGGGTATGTACCAGTAGCTATGTGTTTGATCTCTCTCTCGTGTTCTTGATTTGGCACGATCTTGATGTATCGCGAGCTTTGCTATTATAGTTGGATCTTATGTTTCTCCTCCCCCTCTACTCTCTTGTAATGAATTGAGTTTCCCCTTTGAAGTTATCTTATCGGATTGAGTCTTTAAAAATTTGAGAACACTTGATGTATGTCTTGTCGTGCGTATCCGTGGTGACAATGGGATACCACATGATTCACTTGATGTATGTTTTGGTGATCAACTTGCGGGTTCCGACCATGAACCTATGCATATGGGTTGGCCCACGTTTTCGTCGTGATTCTCCGGTAGAAACTTTGGGGCACTCTTTGAGGTCCTTTGTGTTGGTTGAATAGATGAATATGAGCTTGTGTGATGCATATCGTATAATCATACCCACGGACACTTGAGGTGACATTGGAGTATCTAGGTGACATTAGGGTTTTGGTTGATTTGTGTCTTAAGGTGTTATTCTAGTACAAACTCTAGGGCTGTTTGTGACACTTATAGGAATAGCCCAACGGATTGATTGGAAAGAATAACTTTGAGGTGGTTTCGTACCCTACCATAATCTCTTTGTTCGTTCCCCGCTATTAGTGACTTTGGAGTGACTCTTTGTTGCATGTTGAGGGATAGTTATGTGATCCAATTATGTTAGTATTGTTGAGGGAACATGCACTACTGAAAGTATGAACCCTAGGCCTTGTTTCAACGCATTGCAATACCGTTTACGCTCACTTTTATCATTAGTTACCTTACTGTTTTTATAATTTCAGATTACAAATACCTTTATCTACTATCCATATACCACTTGTATCACCATCTCTTCGCCGAACTAGTGCACCTATACAATTTACCATTGTATTGGGTTTGTTGGGGACACAAGAGACTCTTTGTTATTTGGTTGCAGGGTTGCTTGAGAGAGACCATCTTCATCCTACGCCTCCTACCGATTGATAAACCTTAGGTCATCCACTTGACGGAAATTTGCTACTGTCCTACAAACCTCTGCACTTGGAGGCCCAACAACGTCTACAAGAAGAAGGTTGTGTAGTAGACATCAACGAGTAGGATTTAAGCTTGGGGATGCTGATACGTCTCCAACGTATCTATAATTTTTGATTGTTCCATGCTGTTATATTATCAATCTTGGATGTTTTATAATCATTTTATATCATTTTTTGGTACTAACCTATTGACATAAGTGTTAGTTCCTGTTTTTTCCGTGTTTTTACATGGTAGAAAATCAATATTAGAGGGAGTCCAAATGCCACGAAACTTTACGGAGATTTTTTATGGACCAGAAGGAACATGTTGGGCCCTAGTTGCACCTGGGGGGAGTCCTGAGGAGGGGACAACCCACCAGGGCGCGCCAGGAGGCCCAAACGCGCCCTGGTGGGTTGTGCCCACCTTGGGTGCCCCCCGGACCGCCTCTTTGCTCTATAAATACCCCAAAAATACCAGAACCCTAGGGGAGTCGAGGAAATATTCATCCAGCCGCCGCAGAGTCCATAACCTCCAGATACAATCTAGACACCATCTCGGATGGGGTTCACCACCTCCATTGGTGCCTCTCCGATGATGCGTGAGTAGCTCTTTGTAGACCTTCGGGTCCATAGTTAGTAGCTAGATGGCTTCATCTCTCTCTGTTGATCCTCAATACAATGGTCTCTTGGAGATCCATATGATGTAATTAACTCTTCTGTGGTGTGTTTGTTGGGATCGATGAACTTTGAGTTTATGATCAGATCTATCTTTTTATATCCATGAAAGTTATTTGAGTTTCATTGATGTCTTATATGCATGATTGCTTATAGCCTCGTATTTCTTCTTTGATATTTGGGTTTTGTTTGGCCAACTTGATCTATTTATTTTGCAATGGGAAGAGGTGCTTTGTAGTGGGTTCGATCTTACGGTGCTTGATGCTAGTGATAGAAATGGAAACAACACGTATGTATCGTTGCTACTAAGGATAGAACGATGGGGTATATCTCTACATTGATAGATCTTGTCTACATCATGTCATCGTTCTTATTACATTACTCCGTTTCTCCATGAACTTAATACACTAGATGCATGCTGGATAGCGGTCGATGTGTGGAGTAATACACTACAAAAAAAATACACTTCCGTGATGATACGTGTTTGTCACAGTAGGTCGCGTTTTCTGTCATGCATGTACATCCATGACAAATTTATGACAGAATCAAGATAGTCATACCTGTGTTGTCGTAGAAGTGTTCCATGACATTGCCAAAATTATCATCACGGAAGTGTCCACTTCCATGAAGATAAATCGCGCGTCACAGAAGTGCTTTCGTCAAGGGTGACTGACACGTGGCATCCACCGTAACGGAACGTCGTTAAGCTATCGGGTCGGATTTTGGATCCGATAACCCGTTAACAGCCACGACCAATGCCGATTTTCCACGTGTAAAATTCTCATTGGCTGACGGATCCATGCGTCAGCTCCGCGTTGGCACAGGTGTCACTCATCCAATGGCCGACATGGGCCTATGATATGTTGACACATGGACCGGCCCAAAAGTGGCCCACAAAGTTTAAATGGGCCGGCCCAACCGAAGGCCCATAAGATTTAGCGGACCATAATGGGCCGGCCCAGCTAAAGGCCCACAAAATTTAGCAAACCATAATGGGCCGGCCCAACTAAAGGCCCACATGATTTTGCAGACCATAATGGGCCGGCCCAGCTAAAGGCCTTCAAGATTTTGTGGACCAGAATGGGACGGCCCAGCTAAAGGCCCACAAGATTATGCAGACCATAATGGGCCGGCCTAGCTAAAGGCCCAACATTCTGTGTTAAATCGGCCCGTCAACGGCCTGTCCTAAACTTGTCATCAACATGGCCCATGGCCACTTCTGGCCTGTTAACAGTCCGGTAAGTAATTGGGCTGAATTACGGTCCGGTGTATTTCCAGCCTGTTGAAGGTCCGGCTTCATTTGGGCCCATTTACAGGCCATCAAAACTTTTGGCCCATAAACGACCATGAAGGATTTGGGTCATATTCGGCCATGTCTGACATTCGGCCTGTTAGAGGCCCACTATAGCTTTGGGCCACTTTTGGCCTGTTGTCATTTTCGGCCTGTTAACGCCGGACGTAAACCATGGGCCATATGTGGCCCAACGTCATATCGGGCCCATTAACGGCCCATATAAAAATGACGATAATCTAGCCCGACCGAAGTTCCGGCCTGTTAAAGGCCCGTGCATTAGGTCGGTGCATTTACGGCCCGTCCGAATTTCGGCCTGTCAAAGATCCGCATCGTAAATGGGCCACCATTTTGACCTGCTAAGTCCAGTGGGTTATTTGGCACAATCAGGGCCCAATCTCACTTTCAGTCTTTTAAAGGCCCATGTTTTTTATGGGTGAGGGAGTCCTGGATTAGGGGGTCTCCGGACAGCCGGACTATATCCTTTGGCCGGACTATTGGACTATGAGGATACGAGATTGAAGACTTTGTCCCGTGTCCGGATGGGGCTCTACTTGGCATGGAAGGCAAGCTAGGCAATACGGATATGGATATCTTCTCCTTTGTAACCGACCTTGTGTAACCCTAGCCTCCTCTAGTGTCTATATAAACCGGAGGGTTTTAGTCCGTAGGACAACATACAATCATACCATAGGCTAGCTTCTAGGGTTTAGCCTCTCCGATCTCGTGGTAGATCAACTCTTGTACTACTCATATTATCGAATAATCAAGCAGGACGTAGAGTTTGACCTCCATCAAGAGGGCCCGAACCTGGGTAAAACATCCTGTCCCCTGCCTCCTGTTACTATCCGCCTTAGACGCACAGTTCGGGACCCCCTACCCGAGATCCGCCGGTTTTGACACAGACATTGGTGCTTTCATTGAGAGTTCCTCTGTGTCGTCGTCGTTAGGCTTGATGGCTCCTTCGATCATCGATAGCGATGTAGTCCAGGGTGAGACTTTTCTCCCCGGACAGATCTTTGTATTCGGCGGCTTCGCACTGCGGGCCAACTCGCTTAGCCATCTGGAGCAGATCGAGAGTTACGCCCCTGGCCACCAGGTCATGTTTGGAAGCTTAAACTACATGGCCGACATCCGCGGAGACTTGATCTTCAACGGATTCGGGCCCCTGCCGAGTGCGCCGCACGGTCACGATGAGCATGATTTAGCTCTACCATCGGACAGTGTTCAGGAGACCGCACCGGCAACCGCTCCGACCCTCAATTCGGAGCCAATTGCACCATCCATGGATGGGTGGATAGACCCCGCCACAGAAGTCGTATTCTCAGCGGCAATCGAGCCGAGGATCGATCTTACCCTTCACGGGAGCCGTAACGCCGAACTACCGGATTCTTCCCCGGCCACGGACTCCGAACCGCCTGCGCCCGTGCCTGTCAAATCCGACTGGGCGCCGATCATGGAGTTCACCTCCGCGGATATCTTTCAGCACTCGCCTTTTGGCGACATACTGAACTCATTAAGGTCTCTCTCCCTATCAGGAGAGTCCTGGCCAAACTATGTTCGATAGGATTGGGATGCGGATGACAAAGAAATTCACCGCCCACCCACCACCCACTTAGTAGCCACTGTCGATAATTTGACCGACATGCTCGACTTTGACTCCGAAGACATCGACGGTATGGACGATGATGCAGGAGACGAAGAGGAACCACTGCCCACAGGGCACTGGACAGCCACCTCATCATATGATATATACATGGTGGACACACCCAAAGACGGCAATGGCGATGAGACAGCGGAGGATGACCCCTCCAAGAAGCAACCCAAGCGCCAACGTCAGCGGCGCCGCTCTAAGTCTCGCCAAAGCAAAAGCGGTGACACTGGCAGAGGAGATAATAGCACTTCGGACAGTGCCAAAGACGACAACAATCCCCTCCAGCAAGACTTAGAGCAGGAGGATGGAGAAGTCAGCCCTCCCGAGAGAGCGGCAGATGGAGAGGCGGAGGATGATAATTATATGCCTCCCTCCGAAGACGAGGCAAGCCTCGACGATGACGAATTTGTCATGCCTGAGGATCCCGTCGAACAAGAGCGCTTCAAGCACCGGCTTATAGCCACGGCAAATAGCCTTAAGAAAAAGCAGCAGCAGCTTCAAGCTGATCAAGATTTGCTAGCTGACAGATGGACTGAAGTCCTTGCGGCCGGGGAATATGAACTCGAACGCCCCTCCAAGAGTTACCCAAATCGTAGGTTGCTACCCTGACTGGAGGAAGAAGCATTCAAACCTACATCTCTAGCATATGATGCGGCTGATCGGCCACCTCGTGGCCGCGACAAAGAGGCATTTCAGCCAAAAACTCAGTCCACACCCCGACGCCACTCAAATAAAAATGACAAGGGACGGGGAAACATGCTAGACCTGCGAGACGTATAGGAGGACAAAGCAAAACATGCAAGATCAATCTACGGATCACGAGGGCGCGCCACTATGCGAGACGATAACCGTCACGCCAGATACAATAAAAGTAAGTCCGGCCGGGCCGAACACAGCGGACAAGACTCATTCGAGCTGCGTCGCGATATAGCCCAGTACAGAGGCGCTACACCCCCCCTATGCTTCACAGACGAAGTAATGGATCACCAAATCCCAGAGGGTTTCAAACCCGTAAATATCGAATCATACGACGACACAATAGATCCTGCGGTATGGATCGAGGACTTCCTCCTGCACATCCACATGGCCCGCAGTGATGATCTACACGCCATCAAATACCTCCCACTCAAACTCAAAGGACCAGCTCGGCATTGGCTCAACAGCCTGCCAGCAGAATCCATTGGCTGTTGGGAAGATCTGGAAGCCGCATTCCTCGACAACTTCCAGGGCACTTATGTGCGACCACCAGATGCCAATGACTTGAGACACATAATTCAGCAGCCAGAGGAATTGGCCAGGCAATTCTAGACACGGTTCTTGACAAAGAAAAATCAAATCGTCGACTGTCTGGATGCAGAGGCCCTAGCAGCTTTTAAGCACAACATCGGCGACTGCATCCAGACCACCTGAGAATTCCTTGATGCGACATAGCTTTCTGCCTCCTTGGTTGTTGTATCGTGTGTCCGACTCTTGAAAGAAAGAAAAATAACAAAGCGGGAAGCCCCTAGTGCGATTGAGCCGCGTCTTGGGGCGTGCCGTAGTCGTGCCCCCCTCCCCACCTGTGCCCATGGTATTTTCAATGCGTAATTATATACGCGTGGCACGGATTTCGCCATTTGGCTGGGACTGGGGCGGGGGCCGCATTGCTATGCAAGCTTGGAACGTGACAGGTGGTCTTGTTGCCGATTACTCCGGGCGCGCTTGAAGGTGTCCGGGTCTTTAATCGCCGAACTGGTGGATTGCCTTAAGAGGCTGCTTTGCGCTTCTGCTGTCGCCGATGCTCGCCCGACACCTTGGCCAGGAAAATCCGAAATCTATGGCAGCCCTCACGACACTCATGACCCGCTTTTGCACGGGAGAAGACAGCTGGCTAGCTCGCAGCAATAATATATCAAAGAATCATGGTACTTCGGATACCAAGGATGGCAATGGCAGGTCACGTCGCAACAAACACAAGTGCCGCATCAACAGTGACAATACAGAGGATATGGCAGTTAATGCCGGATTCAAAGGCTCTAAACTCGGTCAGCGGAAAAAGGCATTCAAAAGAAGCACTCCGGGCCCGTCCAGTTTGGACCGTATACTCGGTCGCTCATGTCAAATAGACGGCACCCCCGACAAGCCAGCCAACCAAACCAACAAGGATTGTTGGGTGTTCAAGCAGGCCAGCAAGTTAAATGCCGAAAACAAAGATAAGGGGTCACATAGCGATGACGAGGAGGAGCCCCGGCAGTCGAACACCAGTAGACAGAAGAGGTTCCCCCCACAAGTGCGGACGGTGAACATGATATACGCAACCCACATCCCCAAGAGGGAGCGGAAGCGTGCGCTGAGGGACGTATATGCGTTGGAGCCAGTCGCCCCAAAGTTCAACCCATGGTCCTCCTGTCCGATCACCTTCGATCGCAGGGACCACCCCACTAGTATCCATCATGGTGGATTCGCTGCACGGGTCCTAGACCCAATCATTGACGAATTTCACCTCACTTGAGTCCTTATGGATGGCGGCAGCAGCCTGAACCTGCTTTATCAGGACACAGTGCACAAAATGGGTATAGACCCCTCAAGGATCAAACCCACAAAAATGACCTTCAAAGGCATCATACCAGGTGTAGAGGCCCATTGCACAGGCTCAGTCACACTGGAAGTGGTCTTCGGATCCCCGGATAACATCTGAAGCGAGGATTTAATCTTCGATATAGTCCCATTCCGCAGTGGCTATCATGCACTGCTCGGGTGAACCGCATTTGCGAGATTCAATGCGGTACCGCATTATGCATACCTCAAGCTCAAGATGCCAGGACCTCGGGGGGTCATCACAGTCAATGGAAACACAGAGCACTCTCTCTGCACGGAGGAGCACACTGCGGCCCTCGCAGCAGAAGCGCAAAGCAGCCTCTTAAGGCAATCCACCAGTTCGGCGATTAAAGACCCGGACACCTTCAAGCGCGCCCGGAGTAATCGGCAACAAGACCACCTGTCACGTTCCAAGCTTGCATAGCAATGCGGCCCCCGCCCCAGTCCCAGCCAAACGGCAAAATCCGTGCCACGCGTATATAATTACGCATTGAAAATACCATGGGGACAGGTGGGGAGGGGGGCACGACTACGGCACGCCCCAAGACGCGGCTCAATCGCACTAGGGGCTTCCCGCTTTGTTATTTTTCTTTCTTTCAAGAGTCGGACACACGATACAACAACCAAGGAGGCAGAAAGCTATGTCGCATCAAGGAATTCTCAGGTGGTCTCTGACAACGAGTGAAATACCTGCTTTAAATACCATTCCTCAGCTTGCCCTTGGAGGGGACATGTCAAATAGTCCTACTTTTTGCTTATCGCACTACTTGTATCATTCTGCTTTGACGCACCTTTTTTGAATAAACAATGCATAGCACTAGACTATTATCGCATTCTTCTTTTTTATATATGTTCGTTCATGACATTCAGCACCCGTACACTCTGGTACGGCCAATACATCAGGGGCTTAAGCGTACCCCATAATACGGCGTGAGAAGTCCGAACACTTTCGACAGTGCGGCACCCCGAACTTATAGCATTATATGCATCAGCTCCGAATCATGTCTTGGGTCAATAGTTGGGTTTGCCCGGCTCCCATGTTTTGGTACCTTATGTTCCGCTATATCGGCTAAGGTAGCACTGGGAGAACTACTATGATTGTGCCCTGGTTCATCTGGGCTAAGCACCTCAGTAGAGAAAGCTAAAAAACTGACTGTCATGATAAGGCGAGAGTTGGTCGCTGTTCGAGAGGTCTCGAGTCCCTAAAGAGTTATGCCGCTTAGAGCGAGGAGTCAGCTTTGTCCGGCTTAAGGTGTGTATAGCACCCCGAATTCGGCCTTCCAAATACTAGGGGCTTCGCCAAAATTTAAAATTGTAGACTTCTATGGCTAAGTGAGAGTGATAAAGCATTATAGTCCGATTGCCTTGTTTGTTGTGCTGAGCACCTCCCTCGAAGGACCCAACAATGGGAAAAAGAGTGCTCATGTTTATCCCGAACACCCCAGCACTCGTGGCATGGGGGCAGAAGCCGACGACTGTCCATCTCTCATATTTGATAAACAGCTGCAAAGAAGGTAATATTTTAAATTCAAACAAGCGTTGCATAGCGCATATGAACAAGTTTTCATAATACAGGATCACACGAGCGAGTTCATTCAAATATTACATCCTTCGCACACTCGTCCGCCACAAGACGGGCACCCTTCAGGACACCCACATAATACATCTCGGGGTGGCGATGCTCCCTGCCCTGCGGTGGCCCCTCCTTCACCAGCTTCTCGACGTCCATCTTGGCCCAGTGCACCTTTGCACGGGCAAAAGCCCGGCGAGCACCTTCGATACAGATGGACCGCTTGATGACTTCCAGCCGTGGGCAGGCATCCACAAGCTGCCTCACCAGGCCGAAGTAGCTGTTGGGAAGGGAGTCGCCAGGCCACATCCGGACTATAAAGCCCTTCATGGCCTGTTCGGCCGCCTTGTGCAGCTCGACCAGTTGCTTCAGCTGGTCACTCATAGGCATCGGGTGTTCGGCCCCAGTATACTGAGACCAGAACAACTTCTCCGCCGAGCTTCCCTCCTCGGCCTGGTAATACTTCGCGGCATCCGACACGCTGCGGGGCAAATCGGTGAATCCTCCTAGAGAGCTCCGGACTCGGGTAAGTAACAAGTAATTTACTTTCACATGCTTGCTTTGCATATTGAATGCCATACCCGCCGCTATCTTCCTCATCGCCTCAATTTCCTGGAGGGCCTTTTGGGCTTCAGCCTTGGCATGCTTTGTGCTCTCGAGGGCCGCGGCAAGCTCGGACTCTCGCGTCTTCGAGTCAAGCTCCAAAGCCTTGTGCTTCTGCACGAGAGCCTGGAGCTCTTGCTGCACCTCGCCCACCTGTGCCTCTTGTTTTTCCCGCTCGGTGCGCTCCTTGGTCGCTTTGTTTTCGGCCTCGGACATCGCTTGCTTCAGGGTCGCCACTTCATTTGTGGCCCCTGGCAAATTCATGATGATCCTGTCATTTTGCAACCACATTTTCTTTTTTATATAGACAAGGTATTACTTACCTTTATTATCCTCGAGCTGCCTCTTGGCAAGGCCGAGCTCTTTCTCGGACCCCTTGAGGTCCTACTTCAGTGCGGCAACCTCTACAGTCAGTGCGGCAGAGGTGGGCAGCGAAGCCTGCATACGCATATAGACATACTTATATTAGACTCCTGCAGATATTATTTGATCCTCTATTCGGCTTTTCTTTGTGAACACCAAACAGAGCATCAGGGGCTACTGTCTATGCGGTAATATTTTCCTATATTTTAAATACTTACCTCAAAGCCTGTTAGAAGGCTGGCACATGCTTCAGTCAGTCCGCTCTTGACGGACTGAACCCTCTTGATCACCACACTCATAATAGTGCGGTGCTCTTCGTCGATGGAAGCGCCGCAAAGCGCTCCCAGCAGTTCGTCCGGTGCCTCTGGTTGGATAGAGGTCACCGGCACGGACGGCTTGCCCCTCTTGAAAGAGGGCCGCCTGCTCGAGTCCGGAACCACTGGAGGTTCCGGCATGGTGTCCGGCTAGGGCCAAACTTGGAGCCCCTGGGAGCCTTGCTCCCTTTGCTCTTGGAGTCCAGAAGGTCGCCTTGAGGCGCCTCCGGGACTGTCTGCCCCCGGTTCGATGCCCCTTGAGACAACACCTCGGCATTGTCCGTAGGGTAAGGAGAGGAGGCGGTTGGAAGTGTATCACTATTCATGTCCGACGAGTCCAAGGAACCGTCCGACAATGATACGACGATACGGGCTTGGGGCTGACTGCATAATCATATTCGACGTTAGGAGAAGCAGTGCGAAAAAGGTATGCTATGAGTTACTCTGGTATCCGAATACTTACGACTTCGCCAGGGGCTTGGCTGTGAGCAGCCACTCGTCTTCGCCGTCGGCGGCGGTGGTGGAGCAGTCCGTAAGGAGAGTCCTTCCCTTCTTGGACCTTCGGCCTCCCCGGTTGGGGCGGCCTTCCTTTTCTTGTCTCCCCCGGCTAGAGGGGGAGAATCTTCATCTTCTTTCTCCTCGTTTTCACGAGAGGAGTGCGTCTCGGTGTTATCGGACGATGAGTCCGATACAACCTGGCGCCAGGAACTCTTTCGGGTTCCCTTGGCCTTCTTCTTTGTCTTCTCCGGCACCTCATAAGGAGCCGGAGTCCGCATCTCCGTCAGGAGAGCGTCCGCAGGGTCTTCGGGCAGAGGGGCCGGACAGTTAATCTGCTCCGATGTCTCCACCCAGTCATTTCAAAGGCATGGGAGCTCAGACCCCGCACATGGTTAAGCTATGGGAAATAAATATCCTACCAGATGTACAGAACTTACCGAATTCGCAGGGCGCTTCGCGCTTAGCCCGCGGTCCTCGGTAAGAGAAGGAGGGACCTCGGGGCCCTTGAACAGCACCCTCCAGACATCCTTATGCGTCGTGTCGAAGAGCTCGTGTAGAGTCTGGTGCTGGGTCGGGTCAAACTCCCATAAGTTGAAATCCCGTTGTTGACACGGGAGGATCCGGCGGAAGAGCATGACCTGGACTATGTTGACAAGCTTAAGTTTCTTGCTTATCATGTTCCAGATACACTTCTGGAGTCCGTCCAGCTCCACCGATGAACCCTAGGACAGGCCCTTCTCCTTTCAGGAAGTGAGCCGCGTGGGGATTCCGGATCGAAACTCGGGGGCCACCACCCAGTTGGTGTCGCGCGGCTCGGTGATGTAGAACCACCCCGATTACCACCCCTTTATGGTCTCCACAAAGGAACCCTCGAGCCATATAACGTTGGGCATTTTGCCCACCATGGCACCGCCGCATTCCGCTTGTTGGCCGCCAACCACCTTCGGCTTGATATTGAAGGTCTTCAGCCACAGGCCGAAGTGGGGCCGGATGCGGAGGAAAGCCTCACACACGACGATGAACGCCGAGATGTTGAGGATGAAATTCGGGGCCAGATCATGAAAGTCCAGCCCATAATAGAACATAAGGCCACAGACGAATGGATGGAGGGGAAACCCCAGTCCGCGGACGAAGTGGGGGAGGAAAACCACCCTTTAGTGAGGTTCCGGGGTAGGGACGATCTGCCCCGCGGCTGGCAGCCGGTGCGCGATATCCGCGGCTAAGTATCCGGTCTCACGTAGTTTTTTGATGTGTCCCTCTGTGACGGAGGAGACCATCCACTTGCCTTCCGCTCCGGACATGTTTGAGGAGAGTTGAGGAGAAGGATGTGGACTTGGGCGCTGGAGCTTGAGTGCATGAGAATGGATGAGCAAGGGGGAAGAAGGCGTGGGTAGAAAAAGGTGAGACCTTATCCTTTTATAAGGGCGGACGAAACTATGCGCCCCCACTAGCCTGGTAAAACTCGCTTATCCCCCAAGCGCCGTAATTGGTGGTGTGGTTGGGTTACCCACGTCTGTATTGATGAGAATCCTGTGATAAGGGGAACACGATCTCTGCTTTGACAAGACGTGTCAAGAAAACGCCTCGCGTTACGTGCGGGGCTGGTTAAAGAAAAAACGGTTCAAATAATTACCGGGCCGTGGCTGTGACGCCCAGATAATTAAGCTACAGTAACCCTCTACGAATGATGCGACGTCACCACTGTTACGGTACTAAACTCACTCTGATTCAAATCCCATTCAAATTCAAAATTCAACGTCAAGTCAAACGGTAAAACTTTTCACATATTTAAACTAAGATGTTCAGGTTGTGCCAAATAATCCATAATAAATATTACAGAAGAAACCACACTTCTTTAAAGTATTAAATTGCACTATAATAAGTAAAACAGCGACAAAACTATTATTTAGATGCTCTTAAAATAATGAACAAATACAAACTACTGTATTTAATGTGTCAAAATATTTGTGGCAGTGGCATAATTACATATACTAAATTAGGTACAACTTTTGTATTTTTACTAAAACTAAAATAAATAGAAGCTGAGGTAAAAAAAGAAAGAAAAGGAAATTAAAAAAAAGTAAACTAAAAGCTACACTGTGCACTTGCAGCCCAATGCTACAGTGCAGACCCAGGCCCACCACGACCTTTTCCTCCTCCTCTGTACAGAGAGGAGACAGTGCCTGTGCGTGGCGTGCGTCCACGCCCGCCATGGCCTCGTCTGTCACCGTGTCGATCATCCACCGGCACCCCGAGGTGTATAAAGCCCTCCCCGACGCAACAGACAAACCCTAGGCCAACCATTCCTCCCTCTCGCTCGCCCCTTTCTTTTTCTTCATCGTTCGAGCGCGTGGTCGCCGCCACCTCGTCGATCCCGCGGCCACCGGACTCCCCTTGTCGCTGCAACAAGTCCAGGAGCTCCGCAGTGTTCGTATACGTCCTCTACGCACCACCGTTTGAGCTGGAGGGGACGACATCGCCGGGATCGACTTCATCTACTTCCTTCGGTCGTCGGCGTTCATCGCCAAATCCGGCTACCCCCTGCTGCTCCTAAGCTACTCACCGAGCCTCCTTGTGCTCCCTAGGTGAGCTCCGCGTCAACCTCCTCTCTTCCCCGCTCATTTTCGTCGCCCCATCGCTGTCCCGTCGTGACAGAGAGCTCCTCGCCGCCGGGCATGGCGCAGCCATGGCCATAGCCACTACCGCTCGCGTCCGAGCACGGCATTGTGCTCCTCGTCTCCCCCGCCTTCCAACGTGACCCATACCTCCTCTCCCCGTGCCCTGCATGGCCGATGGCCAAGCACGCCCGACCGCACCAGTCCGCGCTCGCCCCTGCGCGTACCGCGTCGCCCCACGCACCGGACCGCGCCCGCCCGCTTCCCCCGTGCGCGCTCGTCGTGCTCAGGCCTCGCCCTGCACGCGCACGTGGCCGCTGCCCGCCGGTCGGCCTCCTCCCGCTGCTACCTTGTTCTGCTGCGCCGCTGCCTCTGCTTCTGCTGTCGCCGCCGCTGCCAACCGCGCCCCGCGCCCGTCTTCGCCTAGTGCTCGCCTAGCCGCGCCCTCCGTGGCTCCTCGCCCAGGCCTACGCCTGCTCAACTGCTGTTGTCGCTGCTGCTTTGCTGCCGCTGCTCGTCCTGCCGTTGCTCTACTCTGCCGCATAGCTGCTAGTTACTGCTGCTGCCGAGCCTTCCTCTGCTGCTTTGCTGCTCTCGCCGCCGCCTGTTGGTGTTGGCCGCTGCTACTAATTACTGTAGATGAGGCTAGCTTTGTGAATATTACATCGAGTAACCCCCTCAACTGCTCCTAAACTGCGGTTAAACAAATGTTATCAGGGTTAAAAAAATATGGGAAGGTAGTACACTTGACAAGGCTCAAATGTGTTCATAGGACCAAATCCATTTGATGCATGGATTAAATCCTATGAAAATCACAAATTGCTATCTTCTGCTAACAGAGAACATATCTAACCCCTAGGTGTTGCGTGCTGTGTGTGGCCGGCCCTGTGTAATTAGTGTGTGTGTGTGTCGCGTGTGTGGCCGGCTGAGCCATTGTCCAGTACGGCCGGCCCCTTGTTTAATTAGGATTAGATTAGTTAGTGTTAAATTAGTGCTAATTTACTTTAATAGCAAATGACATGTGGACCATCCCACTTGGTCATCTCTAATAAATTGACTTAATAGACACCGTGTCTATGACAAGTAGGCCCCACTAAAACTGTTCACACTTTGACCAAGGTCAACCTTGACTGTTCACTGTTGACTTGCTGACTGGACTTTGGCTGGCCCCACATGTCGTTGACTATGGCTGGCCCAACCTGGGTATAAAAAGAATCAACCTTATTTAAATTCGAAATAAAAAATTAAAACAATTTTGGAATATTAATAAAACTTTGAAAAATCATATAAATTAAATCGTATATCGGATGAAAACACTTTGTACATGAAAGTTGCTCAGAACGACGAGACGAATCCGGATACGCAGCCCGTTCGTCCACCATGCATCCCTAGCATAGCGAACACGCAACTTTCCCCCTCCGGTTCGTTTGTCCGAAAATGCGAAACACCGGGGATATTTTCCGGATGTTTTTCCCTTCGGCGGTATCACCTCCTACTGCGTTAGGTCACCCCTAGCACCGCGTATCACCATGTTATGCTTTGTGTTGCTTTGATTGCTCTGTTATTTATTATGTTCCCCCTCCGTTACTTCTTTCCGGTAGACTCCGAGACTACTGCCGATGTCCGTGTGTTCGACTACATTGAAGATGACCCCTCTCTCTTGCCAGAGCAACCAGGCAAGCCCCCCCCCTTGACCACTAGATATCGCCTACTCTTCTCTATACTGCTTGCATTAGAGTAGTGTAGCATGTTACTGCTTTCCGTTAATCCTATCCTGATGCATAGCCTGTCCTTGCTACTACTGTTGTTACCTTTACCTGCAATCCTAATGCTTAGTATAGGATGCTAGTTTATCATCAGTGGCCCTACACTCTTGTCCGTCTGCCATGCTATACTACTGGGCCGTGATCACTTCGGGAGGTGATCACGGGCATATACTATATACTTTACACTGTTACATTACCGGTGATACTGTTAGGAGATGGGGGCTGAAGGGGCAGGTGGCTCCGTCCAGGTAGTGGTGGGCCTGAGTTCCCGATGGCCCCCGACTGTTACTTTGAGGCGGAGCGACAGGGCAGGTTGAGACCACCTAGGAGAGAGGTGGGCCTGGCCCAGGTCGGCGTTTGCGGATACTTAACACGCTTAACGAGATCTTGGTATTTGATCTGAGTCTGGCCACTGGCCTATATGCACTAACCATCTACGCGGGGACAGTTATGGGCACTCGACGTCGTGGTATCGGCCGAAGCCTTCGTGACGTCAGCGACTGAGCGGCGCGCGCCGGGTTGGACTGGAACGCCTACTCTTGTATAAGGGAGGCTAGGTCTGCTCACCGGCCGCGTACGCAACGTGCAGGTGTGCAATGGGCGATGGGCCCAGACCCCTGCGCCATAGGATTTAGACCAGCGTGCTGACCTCTCTGTTGTGCCTAGGTAGGGCTGCGACGTGTTGATCTTCCGAGGCCGGGCATGACCCAGGAAAGTGTGTCCGGCCAAATGGGATCGAGCGTGTTGGGTTATGTGGTGCACCCCTGCAGGGAAGTTAATCTATTCGAATAGCCGTGATCTTCGGTAACATGACGATTTGGAGTTGTACCTTGACCTTATGACAACTAGAACCGGATACTTAATAAAACACACCCTTCCAAGTGCCAGATACAACCGGTGATCGCTCTCTCACAGGGCGACGAGTGAGGATCATCGGTTAGGATTATGCTACACGATGCTACTTGGTGAACTTACCATCTACTCTCTTCTCCTGCTGCAAGATGGAGGTTACCAGAAGCGTAGTCTTCGAAAGGACTAGCTATCCCCCTCTTATTCCGGCATTTTGCAGTTCAGTCCACATATGATACCCTTATTCCATTTGATACCAATGCATACATATGTAGTGTAGCTTCTTGCTTGCGAGTACTTTGGATGAGTACTCACAGTTGCTTTGCTCCCTCTTTTCCCCCTTTCTATACCCGATTGCCGCGACCATACGTTGGATCCTAGGAGCCAGACGCCACTGTCTATGACGACTACTACTACTCGGGAGGTGCCTACTACTACGTGCATCCCGCTGACGACGACCAGGAGTGGTTTAGGAGGATCCCTGGCAGGAGGCCCGTGCCTCTTTCGATCTGTATCCCAGTTTGTGCTAGCCTTCTTAAGGCAAACTTGTTTAACTTATGTCTGTACTCAGATATTGTTGCTTCCGCTGACTCGTCTATGATCGAGCTCTTGTATTCGAGCCCTCGAGGCCCCTGGCTTGTAATATGATGCTTGTATGACTTATTTTATATTTAGAGTTGTGTTGTGATATCTTCTCATGAGTCCCTGATCTTGATCGTATACATTTGCATGTATGATTAGTGTACGATTGAATCGGGGGCATCATAAGTTGGTATCAGAGCCGACTGCCTGTAGGAATCCCCCTTCCCCACTCCTTGGCCGAAGTTGAGTCTAGTCGATGAAAATTGTTTTACTAACATGGCTGTGCGGTCCATGGGCCCACGTCGCCATTGGGTGGTATTAGGATCTTTTACTCCTTGACCTATACTCTGGGACTCTGACATCTCTTCTATTCGGGTTAAATGATTTTGCTAAAATCTAACTCTAGGTTCTCGTTACCACTTCCTGCCGAAGAGCCCTTTATTTACGGATGATCGACTGCTTCAACAGAAGATTCTGACAATACTCTCTGATATCCTCTCGAGACCTTGTGCCTGTTGCTTTTTCAATTCCCTACCATCGAAATATCCCTATGGATAAATACTTACACCTGTCGTTCTTACTTTTATTCCCAGTCGATCTTATTATTACAAGGTACCCCGAGGATACTTTGTGCCTAGTACCTTGCAGTTCTTTGCCACCTGAATACCCCTACGAATAATTTCTCGCACTTATCGAGCATCCGCTCATCCCCCAGTTGTTCATGTGTTTCACAATGGTCTTCGAAATACTATTCGATCCTCCAAAAATCCTTAGTAGCTTATTGTTCTACAATACTTGTCTGCTTGCATGATGGATGCTTTCCATATGTCTGGCAATATTCGTTAGTATCCTTAGGCACCGTCATTTTGATCCTTTTGATTCAACATGAGTGTGAATGCACGCAATCATCAGTTGATCCTTTCAAATTATCTTTCTGGTTTAGACATCATTTTTGAACATGAGCTTGTTCTCGATCAATCTGTTTGCCGTCAATTGTACCCTTAGGTCTATTGAACTTATCCGCCCTTGATCAGAGCGTCTGCTTCTAATCCTTCTATTTGGAAATCATAATTCCTTTGATATCTAAGCATCGAATCATTCAGGTGTTCTATAATCGGATGCCCTTGCATCCTTTCTTCAACTGATTGTGTGCCGAAGCTCACATCAGCTCCGCTATGGACGGTCAGATCCTTTATTGGATTATTATTCGACAGTGTCCTCCTTATTCAATAACCTTGTGAGCCTTTCCTCGGATACATAATGCTTTTGGTAAATTGTATCCTCTGTTTTCTCAACCATGCTCTGTTTTCGAGCTGGTGGTATTTACGATTGAAGCTTGTGGTATATGTTTCGACGATACCCTGACGGGTTGAACCTATGCTTTTCTTAATCTGTGTGAACCCGAAAGTTTTCACGGGTCATACTCCTCTGGTAATTCACCAGGTAGGTTTTGACACTGAAATCATTTTTATCTAGAGCAGTGAATGAAAGGTTATGCATTGAAGAAGTGGGAGTCGACCTTGGACTTTGTGTTCATGCCCATGGAAACAATGTAGATCCTATCATGGAAGCTTCTTGTAATAATAATATACTATCATATGGAATCAATGAATTGATCCTTTGCAATCGTGGTACCGACCACATTTTCTCCTTGATTCCATTTCTCAGACAAGTTAAAGACTTGTAATTTGTTGATCGATACTTCTCCACAACCTCTATTTTTGATCTTCCTCGAGTATTACCCTCTGGTATCTCGAGAACTATGTTGCTTCCTACGAGTCTTCATCTAGTATTGCTTCTCACTGATTCCTATTTCCCTGGGTTCTGGGTTGTCGTCAACCAAGAACACCGAATAGTGAATCGAGTTCGCACCCCGATTCAACAACTCTAAGTAATTTTCGTCGCTTACGAGTTTAATAATCCTTCAAGTAATCCCAAGCCTGATCGGCTATATCATTATTGTGCTAAATTTTAACTGTGCTACATGATCCTTCTCAGAGCACAATTTTTGACGATGAGCTAAGTTTACACCGATCTCCCTTGTCTTATCATTTCACCTCGAACAGCAAGCTTGATTCCAAGTTGATTCCGAGTTGATGTCGTATCCGTGGATCCAATAATCTTTCGCTACATCAGTCCTTTTGTTTGATGCAGTCGTTGTTCGATTGCTTCGTTGTTGAGCCTCTCAACAAAAAATTTTGTGATCATCATCAACATTTTGACTCCTTCCAGAATAAGAATCGAATTCTTGATGAGAAATACCATCCTTGCCCCTCGATGATTTATGTTATCAACAACAACTTTATTGCCCTCCCTCCGACACAAAATTGTTCATGTTTTGTGTAGTACTTTGAGTTTCTTTCTATCCAGCTTGTGTTATGTTCTGCCTTGGAGTATTACCATCTTTTATGTCAAGAATGTCGTGAGAATTTCACCACCTCTTAAGAATTCTTGATACAGGTTATACTTCTTGCCATATCTGATCATTCCTTGGTCCCCGTGTTGTTTCTAATCGGAAACCCGACAATTGAACTATGTGGTGCGACTTCAAAACTTCTAGCAACCCTATTTCTTTGAAGTAAATGGTCGATAATTCATTATTAGATTACTGGTTATCGAATCACCATTCTAACATTGATCATGCTACCTAAGTCCATAATTCAGGTGCACTTTTCAACCAATGTTTAACTGTGTATGTTTTCCTCGAGCATACCTCTTTATATCATTTGATCTGACAATTGTTATCTCCTTGTTCACATAATTGTGGAAATCCATCATCTAAAAATCTCAATGAATTGTCGCTAAGTTCATCAGCCACCTCCTCGTCCTCTCCTTGGTTAAATAATGAACTCATGATTCAGAACTTGCTTCCATAGTTCATTTCCCGAGAATCCTGCAACTCCCATCTCGTCAAATTGTGTTGCACCCCTTCCTTCTTAGGCATCATGAGTCTGAGGTATCCTAACACCAATCAGAACTGAATCTCGGTCAGATATGATGGTTGGGGAATTTTCCAAAAGGCGTAACATTGGATTTCATATAGCCAGTAAGGTGATGTCATGCCTAGTGCACATGGCCGGAGGACCCATTGTTATAGTTTCCTTTTTAGCAAGGTTATCCATTCTTTCATGAGGAAATTGTAACACTTATTCTATAAATGGTTCCTGATGGATCCTTTCTGTATCCAAAGTCTGACCTTTGCTTAAAGACCTTGTCAATGCTATCTCGAAGCATGTATGTGGTACTCCGATTTTCAATAAGAGCATTTGAAGCACAATGCTAAAATTTCTTTATTAGTTACCCAAACACTGTTGTATGGGTAATGTCATGATATTTCTCTCCCCTTTTCTAAAAGGTTTTCTACGTTTTATCCTGTCATGGATATCGTTGCTTTGTTTGTCCTTGGGAAGGATATACCCTTGAGTTGTGTGTTTAAACACATTTTCCTTTCCATTGTTCTGTTTAAACTGATGATCACATTTTCCTTTCCATTGCTTTGTTTGACCTTTCTCGTGATCTATATAATCTAAGAAGTAATAATTCACTGATTATGTAAGCACCTCGGTGTACAACTCTGTCAGTCAGACCCTGTTTATACTGTTGATGACATTCCGGTAACCATCGATGGACAAGAACTTTGCCTATTGGTATGCCTCGTTCAACGAGCAGGAAATGGTTCTCTTCGTCCCTCGCCCTTGGTACCAATGTTGTTGCCGACATAACTAACATGCTATTCCCTGACATGCCTTGCTTACATGATCGTGCAAGACGTCACCGCCCGTCCTACTTTTAACCCACATGGTGGGCCCGTAACCCATAGTTCCACAGGGTCGAAACCTGACTCTCCTGTACACCCCTATTGCGAAAGTTATTCCTCGTGTTTGACACCGTATGTAATACGCGGGTCACCTTCCTAGAGATGATCTATTCTGGTATTAGACACACTACTTATTCCCGCTGCTCTAAACCCCTTTTCATGCCCTGTTACACGCATCGAATAATTGCCTGTGCGCTTGAAACTTCTATTTTGCACCTTCTTACTTTGATCTCGATAATTTCTGAAGTTTCAATTCGAGTGTTACTTTCCGCCACCTTCCCCGATATTATCTACCAGATAAGCAACCTTGTAGAGGTCCGTCCTTTTGAAGCTACCCCTTATCCTTTCCGTAAGTACAATGGAGATCCTGAAGGAAGGACGACAACTTCATCATGATGCATTGAAGCAGAGAAAGGAAGACATCAACGTCGGGATCAACTTCTTCGAGAAGGGCAACCAAGAACGAGAAGATCCGTTAGAACTTCGTAACCAGATATTTCCCCCTTACACACCCCTTAAATCTCGGGATGAGATTTCTTGTAGTGGAGGAGAATTGTGACGCCCAGATAATTAAGCTACAGTAACCCTCTACTAATGATGCGACGTCACCACTGTTACGGTACTAAACTCACTCTGATTCAAATCCCATTCGAATTCAAAATTCAACGTCAAGTCAAACGGTAAAACTTTTCACATATTTAAACTAAAATGTTCAGGTTGTGCCAAATAATCCATACTAAATATTACAGAAGAAACCACACTTCTTTAAAGTATTAAATTGCACTATAATAAGTAAAACATCGACAAAACTATTATTTAGATGCTCTTAAAATAATAAACAAATACAAACTACTGTATTTAATGTGTCAAAATATTTGTGGCAGTGGCATAATTACATATACTAAATTAGGTACAACTTTTGTATTTTTACTAAAATTAAAACAAATAGAAGCTGAGGTAAAAAAAGAAAGAAAAGGAAAAAAAAAGAAAACTAAAAGCTACACTGTGCACTTGTAGCCCAATGCTACAGTGCAGACCTAGGCCCACCACGGCCTTTTCCTCCTCCTCTGTACAGAGAGGAGACAGTGCATGTGCGTGGCGTGCATCCACGCCCGCCATGGCCTCGTCTGTCACCGTGTCGATCATCCACCGGCACCCCGAGGTGTATAAAGCCCTCCCCGACGCATCAGACAAACCCTAGGCCAACCATTCCTCCCTCTCGCTCGCGCCTTTCTTTTTCTTCATCGTCCGAGCGCGTGGTCGCCGCCACCTCGTCGATCCCGCGGCCACCGGACTTCCCTCGTTGCTGCAACAAGTCCAGGAGCTCCGCAGTGTTCGTCTACGTCCTCTACGCACCACCGTTTGAGCTGGAGGGGACGACATCGCCAGGATCGACTTCATCTACTTCCTTCGGTCGTCGGCGTTCATCGCCAAATCCGGCTACCCCCTGCTGCTCCTAAGCTACTCACCGAGCCTCCTTGTGCTCCCTAGGTGAGCTCCGCGTCAACCTCCTCTCTTCCCCGCTCATTTTCGTCGCCCCATCGCTGTCCTGTCGTGACAGAGAGCTCCTCGCCGCCGGGCATGGCGCAGCCATGGCCACAGCCACTACCGCTCGCGTCCGAGCACGGCATTGTGCTCCTCATCTCCCCCGCCTTCTAACGTGACCCATACCTCATCTCCCCGTGCCCTACATGGCCGATGGCCAAGCACGCCAGACTGCACCAGTCCGCGCTCGCCCCTGCGCGTACTGCGTCGCCCCACGCACCGGGCCGCGCCCGCCCGCTTCCCCCGTGCGTGCTCGTCGCGCTCAAGCCTCGCCCTGCACGCGCACGTGGCCGCTGCCCGCCGGTCGGTCTCCTCCCGCTGCTACCTTGTTCTGCTGCGCCGCTGCCTCTGCTTCTGCTGTCGCCGCTGCTGCCAACCGTGCCCTGCCTAGTGCTCGCCTAGCCGCGCCTTCCGTGGCTCCCCGCCCAGGCCTGCGTGTAACACCCTCGATGCGACTATAGCTCCCACGTGTTGAGGCACGACTTAGAGAAGTAATCGCATTGAAGGCATATGTCGCAAGTTAGGCAATCTTCACAACATCCCATGTAATATAAATAATAAGGGAAAGGTAACATAGTTGGCTTACACTCGCCACGTCAAACAAGTACATAAATAACATTACATCATCCAAACACTCATGGCCCGACTACGACGCCAAAATAAAATAGAACCCAACATGCGACACGGTCCCAATCACCCCCAATTGGGCACAACTACTGATCATCAGGAAAAGAAACATAGTAACATTGTGAGTCTTTGTCGAACTCCCACTTGAGCTCAAGCACGTCACCTAGAGCGGAATCATCAGGCCCTGCATCTGGTGTAATAGTAAACTGTGAGCCACAGGGACTCAGCAATCTCGCACCCTCGCGATCAAGACTATATAAGATTATAGGTAAGGCAAGGTAAAAGTATATGTGGAGCTGCAGCAAGCGACTAGCAAGATATGGTGGCTAACTTATTCGCAAAAGAGAGCGAGAAGCGGAGGCAAAGCGCGAGCGAGAAACTAGAGAACAACCTGCGCAAGCATTACTCCAACACCATGTCCACTTCCCGGACTCCGCCGAGAAGAGGCCATCACGGTAACACACTCAGTTGATTCATTTTATTTAAGTTAAGGTTCAAGTTATCTACAACCGAACATTAACAAATTCCCATCTGCCCATAACCGCGGGCACGACTTTCGAAAGTTCAAATCCCTGCAGGGGAGTCCCAACTTAGACCATGACAAGCTCTCACGGTCAACGAAGGAATAGACCTCCTCCCAAGACGTTCCGATCAGACTCGGTATCTCGGTTCTTCAAGACACTTCAACAGGTTAAAACAAGACCAGCAACACCGCCCGAATGTGCCGACAAATCCCGTTAGGAGCTGCACATATCTCGTTCTCAGGGCACACTCAGATGAGCCAGACATCGGGTAGGCCAGCCCAGAGTTGCCCCTGGTAGCCCCGGACATCGCTCGGTTGGACCAACACTCAGAGGAGCACTGGCCCGGGGGGTTTAAAACAATGATGACCCTTGAGTCTACAGAACCCAAGGGAAAGAAAAGGCTGGGTGGCAAATGGTAAGACCAATGTTGGGCATTGCTGGAAAAGCTTTAATCAAGGCGAACTATCAAGGGGTTCCCATTATAACCCAACCGCGTAAGGAACACAAAATCCGGGAACATAACTCCGATATGACGGAAACTAGGGCGGCAAGAGTGGAACAAAACACTAGGCGAGAGGCCGAGCCTTCCACCCTTTACCAAGTGTATAGATGCATTAAGATAACAAGATAATATAATGATATCCCAACAAGTAAATAAATGTTCCAACAAGGAACGGCCTTCGATCTTCACCTGCAACTAGCAACGCTATAAGAGGGGCTAAGCAACGCGGTAACATAGCCAATCAACGGTTTGCTAGGACATGGTGGGTTAGAGGTTTGACATGGGAATTTGGGAGGCTTGAAAGCAAGTGGTAGGCATCGTATCAATGGCATAGCAAAAGAGCGAGCAAACTAGCATAACAAAGATAGTAGTGATTTCGAGGGTATGATCATCTTGCCTGCACAGTTGTCAGAGTTGACTGGATCCTCGAAAGCAAACTCAACGGGCTCCTCGTTAGCGAACTCGTCTCCCGGCTCTACCCAAACAAGACAAACAAGCAACAAGGACACAATCAACCACGTGCAAACTCAAACAACACGATGCAGTGATGATATGCTATGCGGGATGCGATGCGGGATGCAAAATGCAAGATATGACAGGAAATGCAAGAATCTGGCCTCAACTTGGAAATCCAAATATGCCACTTGAAAGATAAGATGAAATCGCTTGAAAACGCTATAAAGAACGCCGGAATCGGAGTTACGGTTTGGAAATGGCAAGCGATTCAAAAATGACACCGGTCTGCGATTTACAGCAAGTAGTCATCTAAATGCAATGAGATGAACATGCTACATCACCCAAACATGACAACAAAATACATGGCAGGGATGCATACAAGATGCTTAACAAAAGTCTAGCACTGAGCTACGGCCAATTCATCCATTAAGAGGTTGAAACAAGCATGGCAAAAATGCATATGGCAAACAGATCTCAGACTTAGTGAAATTAACACTTGTCTGGAATTTCAGATCAGGTAGCTCTCTTCGGAGCAACAAAACTACATGCTAAAGGACCTGAACATGGCAAAGTGAAGCATGGCATGGAGCTACTCAAAGAGCTTAACAAAAGTCCCTTAGTGACCTTGAGCCAAAAGGGATCAGAAAATACAATTGCAAGCATGTGAACATAGCAAAAACATAATCGGATCACAGACTTAGTGAAAAACTGGCACATGCTGAAATATAACTCAAGTAGGCATGTTTAAGAGCTCGATGCACTCACCACAGAGCAAGTCATGACAAGCTAAGCATACATCTATTAAGAACACACAAAATTCAAGCCAGACATGGCAAGAACAATAGCATAGCATGCGCGGGTCAACTACAACATCATCGGCAAAATTGCAAACAAGTTGACAATCTGCCCAGATTCACAAAGTAGCAAAAGTAGAGATCGATTGACTCAAGATAGGTTGCTCCATAATAGAAAAAAAAGACATGGATGGATAGAGCACTACAAGATTAACAAAACATCCTTAGTGATCATCCTCAAAAGAGGCACGGATCACTAGGAAACAACATGAACATATGGCATCATGAGATAAACAGATCAAGGACTTAGTGAAAATGCTAAGTCCCTGAAAACAGAATTACTAAGTGCACCACTTTGCAAGCTTGCACAAGTCACCACACACATCACAAAAATATATGGGTTGCACCTCTGGAAAGATGACAAAACCCTTAACAAAACATATGTAGAGCATCAGGGCTTATCATGCACACATTAATCACGGCAAAAATGACAAAAACCTAAATGGAGTAGCAGATCTGACAATTAACTCAAGTAGCCCTCTTCTAATAGCATTTCGGGCATCAAGATGAGCCAAAATGAAAATGATGCAATGGAATGAAATGATGTACTCTCTGAGATGAACATTTTGATATGCTATATGCATGAATCGGAGCTACGTATGCAAAGTTACGAGGCCATGAACAGGAGCACTTGGATCTGAGAATTTCGGGACTTGGAAGAAATTAGACCTCGCGGGAAACGGGACGAGGAGGACCCGGGACGAGTAGATCCGGGGAACGTCGCGGGCGTTTGGATCGGGGACCGGTGGATCTGGTCCAACCACCAGATCCGGCCGGCGAGGGAGGAGAACTCCGGCGAGGCGGCGGCTCCGGTGACGATGGGCTCCGGCGAGAGGAGCGGGGCACGCCGACGAGGAGAGGTACTCGGGCCGGCCTAGCAACGGCGGATGGCGGCGGCGAGGCGCGAAGGCGGT